>NC_084534.1:1190202-1497746 GCF_024500275.1 Phycodurus eques
AAACATTAGACCAATTGCTTCAAGATGAACAAAGACAATATATGCATAAAAAAAAAATCCGTTTTGCAAATGTGCTTTTTTGTTGTTGTTGCATGCATGTTTGGAATATTATTGGAATATTTGGAATATGAAAATAGGCATGCATATTTGCACACAGAATCTTTAATAAGAGAAACATTCACCACGTGTACCTACTTTACTTTTAAACCCAAACAGGAAACAAGGAGTGAAGGCCGGGAGAGCTCAGGAGGGTGGGTAAATACAATGTGGAAGGAAGAAGAGACAAGGAGGGGTCATGGTTACGGTTTGGAATTGCAAAGGTCATGTTGAGTCTTAAATTTAAACGATTTGTTCGTGTGTTTGCGTGTGTGTGTGTTTGTGTGTTGAAAAAAAAAAGTGGAATAGCTTTGAATTTAAATTTGAAAAAAAAAAATCATTGGAAAAACAGAACACGAACACTAAACTATAATTCCTGCCTACAGAAAAGAACATTGTATTCTGAAGTCAACAATAACTTCCAGTTTATTTGAAATCACTCACACGAGTAATTGTTGCTATTACCGCCAGAGGGCAGCAGAACCAAAGAAGATATGAATTTACTAGAGACGTAGCATAAGCAGAAGCATATAGGCTGCACGGTGGACGACTGGTTAGCACAGCTGACTCATAGTTCTGAGGACCCGAGTTCAAATCCGGCCTTGCATGTGTGCAGTTTGCATGTTCTCCCTGTGCCTGCATGGGTTTTCTCCGGGTACTCCGGTTTCCTCCCACGTCCCAAAAACATGCATGGTAGGTTAATTGATAACTCTAAATTGTCCGTAGGTGTGAATGTGAGTGCTAATGGTTGTTTGTTTATATGTACCCTGCGATTGGCTGGCGACCAGTTCAGGGTGTACCCCGCCTCTTGCCCAAAGATAGCTGTGATAGGCTCCAGCACGCCCGCGACCATAGTGGGGATAAGCGGTACGGAAAATTCATGAATGAATATACACAGGCGCTTTACAAAACAATTTTAATATCATGCAAAAGTTTATTTCCATAATTTCATTCAAAAAGTTAAACTTTCATAGATTATAGATTCAGGGCCCACAATTTAAACAATTACAAGTATTTATCTGTTTATTTTTACATAATTTGGGCTTCCAGCAAAATCAGAAATTCAAAATATTTAAATACTGTAAAGAAATCAGCCCAAATTTTGCAGGCCGTAAATGTTTTAAACTGAGTGTCACAGACTAATCATCTACTAAACTCAAAGCACCGGCACAGGTTTCCCCAGGTGTCATTAAATTGCTTCAGTTTGGTTCAATTGTCTCATTTGGCTTCAATATGGGGAAGACTGCAGACTTGACAACTGGCCAGAAGACCATCATTGATATCCTCCATAGGGTGGGTAAGCCACAAAGGTTCATAGCTAAGGAGGCTGGCTGTTCACAGAGGACTGTAATCCAAGCATATTAATGGAAAGTCTACTGGAAGGACAAAATGTGGCAGCAGAAGATGCACCAGCAAAAGAGATGTCCGTGGGCTTCAGCGGATTATCCAACAGAGAAGATTAAAAACTCTAGCAGAGATCCAGAAAGAGTGGAATGAGGCGGGAGTCACAGCTCCAAAGACCACCGACACATCCGGGAGATGGGCTACAACTGTCTGGTGCCTCGGGTCAAGCCACTTCTGAGCCAAAGCCAACGTAGGAAGCGTCTCAACTGGGCCAAGGAGAAGACGGACTGGACTGTTGGCCAGTGGTCCAAGGTCCTCGTTTCCGATGAAAGTAAAGTGTGCCTTTCATTCAGGACTCAAAGTCCAAGGGTTTGGAGAAAGACGGGTGAAGAACAGAACTCAAGCTGCTTGAGGTCCAGTGTGAAATATCCACAGTCAGTCATGATTTGGGGTGCAATGTCCAGTGCAGGTGTTGGTAAACTCTGCTTTCTTAAATCCAAGGTCGCCGCAACATTCTACCAGAATATTTTAGAGGACTTCATGATTCCTTCTGCTGAGGATCTGTATGGAGATGCAGATTTCATCTTCCAGCAGGACCTGGACCCCTGCCCATACCGCCAGAAGCACCAAAACCTGGTTTGAAGCCCATGCCATCACAGTGCTTGACTGGCCAGCCAACTCGCCGGATCTAAACCCCATTCAGAATCGATGGGGTATTATCAAGAGGAAAATAAGGGGCACCAGACCCAAAAACAAAGAACTGACAGCAAGCATCCAGGAAATCTGGGCTTCCATAACTGCCAAAGGCTGATTGCCTCAATGCCACGGCGCATCGAGGCAGTGATTCAAGCAAAGGGATTCCCAACCAAGTAAAGAAGATGAAGAAGAAGAGAATGAAGATTAACAAATCGTTTTGAAAGTACCATGTTTTGATTGATTTGATGTAAAAATAAACATATAAGCACTTTAAATTATTTAAATGGTGGGCCCTGAATCCATAATCAATGAATGGAATTATGGAAATAATGAAACTTCCGTGACATTAAATTTTTTGGGGAAAGGGTCTGTACACACATACATCGTCCGCTCCAAAAGTGTTGGGACGGCAAGGTCAATTCCTTTGTTGTATACTGAAGACATTTGGGTTTCAGATCAAAAGATGAGACAAAGGTTCAGAATTCCAACTTTCATTTCAGGGTATTTACATTTAGCTGTGTTAAACAACTCAGGACAGAGCACCTTTTGTTTGAAGCCACCCGCTTTTCAAGTGAGCAAAGGGATTGCAGCAGGCATTATTCCATTAGCTTAAAGTGAGTAACATTGAATATTCGGTGGCATCACCCTTAACTGCTTCAAGCCTGCGACCCGTTGACTTCACCAGACGTCTTCTTGTATTCTTCATTTGAATTGCTTTTCCAGGCCTTTACTGCAGCTTCTTTCAGTTCTTGTTTGCTTATGGGGGTTTCTCCCTTGAGTCTCCTCTTCAGGAGGTAGAATGCATGCGCTTGAAATTATGTAGAATAGCAATTATTACACATTCGCCTTTTAACAATACGATTGTCAAGGGTCTGTTTATGTGTACAGCAATAGCATCAGGAGGAAATTATGTCACCAATAAACAGGACGCGTTTCCATCTAGCTTTGAACACAGAAATGTCCCGCCTACTGCAGTGACAGTGATGCGTGATTCACTGGGCTGACTGACTACACAGTACCACCCTGTAGTCACCTAGCAACAGAGGAGGGGCTATTGATGTGTGTGCGTGTCTGCGCGCGTTTGTGCGGATGTGTACATATACGTGTGTGTGTGTCCTTTGTTCCTCATTGTTCCTTGCGTTAACCTTCAGTTAATGCAGAAGGAAGGCAACGAGTAAGAATTAGTCCTTGACACTGCGACACTTATTCGTTATAATTGTTAGAATTATTGTTTTCAGGAAAAATGAAGGGATATGTGGAGAAGTAGTAAACACGACAAATACAAATTATCATGACATGAAATATTGTACTTAAATTATGTAGTATATACAGAGATGGAGTGACTGCGTACTGTCCGAAGTGCCACCCACCATAACGCTGGGTTGCAGAGAAACAGGGAAGAGCAGATATCTTACCACCATGTATAAAATTAAAGTATAAGGCAGTTTAAATCCAAAAGTATGAGGTATTTTTAATCCTTCCAATTATGTGTGAAGAACATTCTATTTTAGGCAAAGCGCTGTCAGTAGAACAGAGCAGGTCACCAGGCGGTGCACCTCGCAGCCATACTTCCACTATCATCCGATTTACAAAGCCATGGGAAAGTAATAATACATTGGAATATACAATATAAAAAGTGTAATAAGTATTGATGACAATTTATTGTGAGAATTTAATTCAAAATAAACCTCAGATAAAGTTGCATTTAGGTTGGTTTTATAATGCATAGTTCAAGTGACACAATTCACATTGTTTTACTCCCAAGTGACACAATTCTGTTCTGCGTCATTGCAAGGTCAGGGGAAAAATAAATGCATGAAATTGAAGATCCTTAGATCAGAATCAGGGTTTTTCTAAGTATCCCCTATGTATGAATCAGATTAAGTGCTGTGATAAAAAGACCTTCAAAGACCTTTGTGGGTGTGGGGTAGGGTTGGGCATCGAGAATCAAGAACCGATTGGAACCGGGACCAGCGTTCTGGTTCTCCCGGAAACGTTCAAATTGAAAAATGTTGCTGCCCAGTTTCGATGCCTAGTCCTCCAGCCGCGAAGAAGAAGTGGCGAAAAGCAACGAAGAAACGGCAAAAACCAACGGAGAAGAACAAGCACGTCGCCTCAGTGCAACACTTGGAATACGATTATATTGTGCAACGGAGGCCATCACGATGTGTACTAAATTTAACTTTTAGCTGAAATATTAATTAATGAATATTAAGTCAATTGGGTTAGTTCCACACGTTGCCTTTTAGTTCATAGGTTTCCTATTGATACTGGTTATGAAGAACCTCGAGTCAAACGTTCATTTTAGTCTATTATGCGGACTGCTAAGAAGATGGATGTTCATAATTTGGACACCCTTCATTTAAACCATGCAAACCTTTTTTGACCCACGGCCTAAAAGAATCGGAATCGGGAATTGTTTGGAACCGGAATTGAACTAAGGAACCGGAATCGGAACCGGAATTGCTCAAATTCGAACAATACCCACCCCAAGTTTGGGGCCAAAGTTTGCAAACGAGATAAAATAACTTTTCAAGGTGGAAGGCTCAGCCAATTTTATGGCGAAAGAAATACTGCCACATCTTCAAAAGAGACACAGACAGATATGAAATTATAGATGTTGTAAACTAATTTAAGAACAAAAACATCTTTGGATTACAACCGTATTGATATGACTTTAATTGAGCAAATTATTATAGCTATTGCCGAACCACTGTCACATAACTGTAATTTATCATTCAAATTGGCTTCCTATCCCACCAAAATGAAAACTGCTAAAGTGATACCGATATTCGAGGCAGGAGAAAAAGATCTCTTTAATAACTACAGGCCGGTAGTTATTAAAGAGATCTGATCAGGATATTTGAAAACCGCTCTCCCAGTTTTAAAAAATCCTGGAAAAACTCTTTGTTGCAAGATTAGACAGTTTTCTGGACAAACCCGAGTTACTCACCAACCAAAAAACCAAAATGGTTTGAGAACAAATAGATCAACCTCAATGGCGCTAATGGACTAGGTCGGAGAAATAATCTGTGAAATTGACAAGCAGAAGTTTGTAGTGGGTATATTCAGGGACGTATTGGGCCCGTAATTCAGCCCAAGACTTTAGATAGGGAGGCCCCAGGTGCGCACAATCGAAGACAGAATTTTTGCTGTGGTCAATGTGGGTTATTTTAAATGCTCAGTGATGATATGATGACTTGATATGACTTGACTCGTGTTCCTTGCGTAGTTTTATGGAAATCATTGGATTATTCCTGAAACTGACAAATTAAACGGCACAATTGAAAAACACAAGATGATTTACCGAGCAATCGTTTCATCCATCGCGGTAACAATACACAATGGTTTGGCTACTCCTTTGTTGTCATTAAATATAATGGCATAATACTTGTGTTCAGTGTCAGTGACATTCATCTAGTGAAGACCATGAAAGCCTACGGTGGTTCTAAAAAGGCGACACACTCCTGTTCGAATGCCAGGTTTCTGCAACCGAAAAAAATAAAACCAAGATTTTAAAACCTTTTTCCACAATTAATGTCACCTATAATCTGTAGAACTCAATTATTATTTTTTTAAATAAATTTTTTGAGGTAGTACGGAAATATATAATGCAACAATCACATTCAAACTCTTACTTCAAAACTGAAATGGGACTCGGCACACACTTGACATGATTGAAAGTGTGTCTGATTAACCACAAACGAAGTTCAGCTGTTCTAATAGGCCTTTCCTGACATTTTATTGCTTTAACACCACTGGTATTTGGAACTGTCCATAATTCCCTTTAACTTGACTAAGGCCCGAGTTCCATCTGAACAAAAACAGCCCGAAAGCAAGATGCTGCACTGTGGGGATACGGTTCTTTTGGTGTTGTGTTTGCATCAAACATACCTTTTGGAATTATGTACCAAAAGTTCAATGTTGATTTAAAAATGTTTGCTAAAGCAAAATATGGTGTGATGAACACAACACTGCTCATCACCAAAAGAACACTATACCCACAATGAAGCATGGTTGTGGCAGCAAAAATATAAAATATGTTCGGTGTGTTGTTAGAGGGCAATGTGAGCGTCATCCAATAACAAAAGCTCAAAAAGATAAGCTGGAGTTTAACTGAAATTCATGTATCTGTATGTCAAGACCCCACTGTTTTTACATCTCTATTCATCCATTCACCCATCCATCCATTTTCTGTACCGCTTCTCCTCACTCCCCACCGTGCCGCCTATCTCTATTCAAATCAGTATAATAAAACACAGTAACACATCACTGCTGCGAAGTGAAGAGTCAAGCTTATACTGTAACAAAGCAGCACCTGCAGATCTGTAGCAAACAAAGTAGGCTAACTTTAGCATGTGTTTTTTTGTTGTTGTTTTTTTTTTTATAGTAGGACAATGAAAAGAGATAAAAATCCATTCTCATTAGGGTCGCGGGTGAGCTGGAGCATATCCCATCTGATTTATTGTCACCAGCCAATCCCAGTAGATGGGGGGAATCCTAAAAACAAACAAAGGTGTGACTACTTTTTTTTTTCCACAGGCGACACTTCTCGTGACCTGTAGGCTGTGAGGGTGAGGCATACCTGCACTGGCCACACAAATCACACAAACACACCCGTAGGTTTCACACTATGATGGTGTAATGTGCGCCAGACACACAGAGATATGTACCCACACTCACACATTCAGTACATTGTACTGGAGGCAACGTCACTAATCTGGAAAATCCAGAACGGTTCGCTTACTTATACTTAAATAACTGGATGAGCCCAAATATTCTTCAATTAAACCACAATAAAACTGAGATAATTGTTTTTGGCAATAAAGAAAAGAGAATTGCTGTTAGTAAATACCTGGAGTCACTCTCTTTAAAAACCAAAGACCAAGTCCGAAAACCTTGGTGTTCTGATAGATTCCGACTTGACTTTCAACAGTCATATCATATCAATTACTAAAACTGGCTTCTACCATCTGAAGAACATATCCAGAGTGAAGGTTTGCATGTGTCAAGCAGACAAGGAGAAGCTCATGCATGCTTTTATCTGAAGTCGACTTGCCTATTGTAATGTTCTTCTGACTGGACTCCCTAAAAAGAGCACTAAACAGCTGCAGCTCATTCAGAATGCTGCAGCTCGGGTTCTGACCAGAACAAAGAGGTCAGAGCACATTACTCCAATTCTAAAGTCGGTACACTGGCTTCCAGTCAGCTTTAGAATAGATTTTAAAGTTCTGCTACTGGTCTATAAATCACTGAACGTTTAAGTCCTGAATATAAACCCAGTAGGGCTCTGAGATCGACAGACTCAGGTCAAATAGTGGAGCACAGAGTCCAAAGAAAACAAGGTGAAGCAGCATTTAGCTATTATGCTGCACACAAATGGAATAAGTTGCCAACAGAAGTGACGTCAGCCCCAAGTGTGCATGTTTTTAAGTCCTTTTCTTTTTTCCCTTGCTTTTTAGAGCATTTGCACTTTTAAATGATATTTCTTGCACTGTACGCTGTTTTAATTGTATTTTTATGAATTTATTTATTTTTTCCCTTTGTTTTTGAATGCTTTTAATCATGTCAAGCACATTGTGTTACCTTGTGTATGAAATGTGCAATATGAATAAATTTGCTTTGCTTTGCTTCCAGACACATTTTAAGAAATAGGCAGCTAATGTAAGATTTACTGGGTTTTGTAATTTTACACATAATGGGTGACTCCAGACCCAATTATTTGTATAAAATTATAAATCATTTTAGTTATTTATTGATTTTTTTCATAAAATGTCCTCCTTAGACAGTTTTCTGCTGACAAAATGTCCTCTGGCGATGGACACACCTCAGTCTGTAAAGCCAGGTTGTAAAGTTGCAGGTACAACAGGTTTTGAGAACGCTGTAAAAAAAACAAAAAAACAGCAGAAATAAAACAACTCAGAGTACCAAAGTCACGCACCTGTGGAAATAGCGTTGGACATTGTTTAGTACATATAACCTGAACCCATATTTCATTCAAGATTTGTGTATGATGTCGATTGTTACATTGTCACTTTTGTCTGTTTAAAAAAAATAAAAATAAACCTGATTCCTTTCCTTCTTTTGACATTTGGTTAAAAAACAAAAGAGTCTTTGTAATTTGCACCTTTCAAGATCCACCGGATAGATTGTAATAGTTGGTGTCCAATCCTATGAACTTTGTTCCGTTCGGTGTAAAATAAGTACCACTAAAACATTTTGTGTGGTATCCTGGCATGACACGTTGACATAAAATTTAGCACGAATATCAATGCCTTCTCTAGTTTATTGTAAAAGTATAATATTTGTGACTCATTAACCTTTGCTTCACCAGCATGAGTCACAAAAAGGTTTGACAAACTTTATTTACAACATACAGTAGCTGGTCATCTGCAGTCAGCACAGCTCTGCCATGTGGCTATTGTTGTCCGGCCACTAATTTGACTGAAGCAAGTGGAAAAACATGCTGGCGAAAACATAACCCCGCCCCCCCCAGTAAGGGCAATTTGTAATCTTTTAGGCAGGATTAATGACTGGCATTACAATTAGTATTGCGTTGAAGAATCAATTTGATTTGTCCTTCAGGGTTCTGTTGGTAGTTGTGAAGTGCAAATAATTTCTGAGCCAATTTGCTGGCTAAAAAGTCCGTCAGCATGGTAACACCAATCCTTGAAATAAATATTTTATGACTAGTTTAGCATTTAAAAGTATGCACAACAAAACAACCATTCGCACTCACATTCATACCTACGGGCTATTTAGAGTCTTCAATTAACCTAACCTGCATGTTTTTGGAATGTGGGAGAAAACCGGAGGACCCGGAGGAAACCCACGCAGGCTCGGACAGAACATGCAAACTCCACACAGGCGGGGTCGGGAGTCGAACCCCGGTCCTCGGAACTGTGAGGCAGATGTCCTAACCAGTCGCACACCGCGCCGCGCATGTTCATTTAAAGTTTTAAAACACAAGCTGACTGAAGGTGACAGGCGGAAAACACCCCGGACTGGTCACCAGTCAAACACAATGCTGATGCATACAGACAGGCGACCATTTTCTTCACATTCACACAAATGGAGAGTTTGCAATTAATCAAAGGCACATTTTGGATTGCGGAAGTAGGCATGACTACGAGGAGAGTGCCAACATAAGCGAGGAGAGAAAATGGGACTCCGTGTACTAGAGGAAAAACAAATATAAAATGAAATATTCTTGCTGGCAACAGCGCTGGCCACTCTTCCGCTGCGGTGCACATTTCCGATCATGTTTGTATCATTGTCGAAGGAAAAATCAATGACGCTCCCAATGCTGCAGGGCTGCGGAAGTAGAACTTTGTATTTACTGTGTGCAGATTCATTTTAAAATACAGTTTAATTGCATAGCTGTTGACGACTAGAAGGAAAGGCAATTTTTTTCTGTTCAATTAGTCTAGTCCCGGGTTCAAATCCCGGCCCCGCCTGTGTGGAGTTTGCATGTTCCCCCGTGCCTGTGTGGCTTTTCCCCGAGTTTTCCTCCCTCATCCCAAATACATGCACGCTAGTTTAATTGAAGACTTTAAATTGGCCGTCGGCGTGACTGCGACTGTCAGCGTGAATGCTTGTTTGTTTATATGTGCCCTGCGATTGGCTGGCGACCGGTTCATGGTGTACCCCGCCTCTCGCCCCGAAGATAGCTGGCATGGGCTCCGGCATGCCTGCGACGCTAGTGAGGAGAAGCGGTACAGAAAATAGATGGATGAGAACACGAATATTGAGGAACACAAAGTGTACAAGAGATAATGTGGGGGTCACGTGCTCCCCCACTCCAACTTGGCCGTTGTGGTTGGAATGTTATCACAAATGTGTGGTCAACTTTGTCTGAGTTTTATCACTATTCTTCACCCAAAATGTGGTTTAAATTTACCAAATTAAAGTGGCTGCAAATTGTTACACGAAATTGGGGTAGTTGGGTAAATTCTAGAAGTTCTTTTTTACAGTGCGGTTGCGACACACACAATGCCATGCCAGCGTCCCTGCACTTCTGGTCCATTTAAAAAAAAAATACATATATATATATATATATATCTGTGAGACATTTCTTTAATGGATAATGTTGTGACATGAGTTTGAAATTATATGAACAAGTTTTGGAATAATAGTTTTGCGTATATTTATGGGATAAAATATTAATGAATGTAATTCTAAACATTTTTAAGTGGGGTGTCTATTATTTGCGAATTTTAGCTATTCATGGTTGGTCTTGGTCCCTAAGCCCTGGGAATAGTGATGATTCACTGTATGTGTTTGGTTAAAATTAGACGACCTGTTCTGTGAGTAAGATGTAACTGTCACACTCAGCTCTGCTCAGCTTTATTTGGACTTACACGACTTCAAAATACCTTCTCATATTTTTGCTATATTTAATTTTTTTCTGAGATCTAAAACCCCTTACAAAATTGTACTCCGATGCATTTATATTTTACTTCGCGGCTAATGCCATTAAAATTGAAAGACTTTTAAAAGAGTCAAATACAGTTGATACCTGTTAATATTAACGGCACTACACAGTGAGACGAGACAGTAAACAGTACTAAGTGTCCAATCTGAAATATTGATGAAATGAACCCCATGGCAGGCAGTCAAAGCTAAGTGTATTTGCCATAGCGGCTGCAGGTGTACAAGGAAGTGTGTGTGTGTGTGTGTGTGTGTGTGTGTGTGTACACATTGCCTACAAGAACTAGACTTTGCTCCCATGCTGGATATGCAATGAAAGAGTCAACAGAAAGAACCGAATGTCCTGAAAGCTTAAGGAAACTCATAATCACAGTGATTGTACCTGTATCACGAATAGAGCGTGAGCGAAAAAAACAATGCAACAAATGTAGAAGGTTGGCGAGACGTGACCAGGGGTGCACATAACAATTTTGGTCTGGTTCTTAAAGGAAGACCAGAGGTTGTTGCCTGGTGCTCACGTTTTTCCCCATTTTGTCCTGATAATACAAATTCGACGCGCGCCACTCTTGTTGTCGTCGCCACGGTAACGGCTGTATCCGGTCGCATTCGAGTTGACAAGATAAAGCCTAATGATCGTAAAAAAAAAAAAACAGGATGCGGTGGTATCGGAATCCAAGATTTCATTGCAGTAGTCTGGCATAGTGCAATCGTGAAAGAGCAAATTTGTCCTGTAGTCTGACAAATGCAGTCATTACATGTTGTCTGTCTCAGGCGTGTTGTCTGTTCCACACCGCTGACATGTTTTGTTTTTTTTAACAACTTTATTGGCCGTCAGATATTACCAATACTACGTCAAAAGACGCGCGACAAGGCTAAAAATAAACAAGCTTTTGGATTCAAATACACTGACGCAGAGTAAATGTCTTTTGCGGAGCCGATCAATGACGTCATTGATCGGATCGGCGAATAATGACATTAAAGCCGATCAGCCGATCAGCATAAAATGCTCAACATCGGGCGATACCGATCAGCCCGATGAAATCGGTGTAAAGTCCAGTAAAGACACAATTTGACGGACCGTCCTAGCCCGCCACCTCTTCGGCTGTCCTTGCGCGGTCAGCCGCCATCACCAACCTGTGAGTGACACCGTTTTCAGGGAGGTTTCACACTCACAAGCTCAACTGAACTGAGAAAGTAACGAATCAATTCACTAAGTAATTACATTCAGTGTATTTTACTCGAAAGATTTGTTCGTTTGAACAAGCCGTTCGCGGACGGCACAACACAACTGGAGCGCAGTCTACCGCTTCACTCCCAAAAAAATGGAAATGTAAAATACTTGGTACGCAAATGTGTAGTGACACGCTTGAATCTGGTGCGCTTTTATTTTTTTCAGTGTGCATGCACACCTGGGCATCACTTATGTGCACCCCTAAATATGACCAAATAACATGCAAGTATGTGCAAACCCTGCAATAGCACACCACACAAACTTGTTGGATATGTCTTTTTTATGATTTTTTTTCTTTTTTTTACTGCTATGTACGTTGGCAAAATCTCAACACAGTATGGGTCCGGTGTTTGGATCAGTGCATATTATTTTAAAGGGATGTCTAACATCAGAGAGATTTGAAGTCATCTACCTATGACTAATTAAACTTTAATACTTTTCATAAAAGTACTCGTGAAGCACCTAGAGTTTCTTGAGATCACGCATCCATATAGCAATATAAAAATCAATGTCATCATCATTAAAGTTCTTGCGCTGAGAAAAGATGACAAACCCATATTTTCACTGATCAGCTCTTATTAGATCAGATACTATTCTACACTGGTAAAATTTGACCCTGCTGGAACCCCCCCGCCCAAAAAAAGAAAAATTCAAGGTCATGCGTTACTGTTAAGCACCTGCACTCTGAGACCAAGGCTTCAACAGCTGGTTCCAAAGTGGGTATTTTTCAACCATAAATAACACCATGTGACTTAGCCATCTCAGCATCTATTTGTCAATCAGAACCAAATCATCCCCCTTCTTTCAAACACAGCAATGCAACCAACAAACACGCTTAGACATCAGTAAATGCTTCTTGTGCAATATGCACTTAATGTTTGTTTTTTTCTTCTAAATTTGGATCACATGCTGTGGGAAAAACATATTCCTACATACTGTATAGTTATATAAATAAGAAGAATGCAAAGTATATCTTTCCGACGAGTTCAAAATTAAGTGTTGCAAAAAATGGTGTTGTACCAGCTCCCTGACAGGGAATTGCAATTAATGTAGATCTCTTGGCATCATCTGTCCCTTTGCCTGGATGTTACTGACCTTAAAGGCAAACTTGCGGGTGATGTTATCCAAAGGCTGCACTCCTCCAATCCGGAAACTGAGCAGAGGCAAACTCCCTAGCACAGCGTCCTCCTTCTCATCTGTCAAGAGGAAAACGATAGTGTAAAAACATCTCAATGAGTGCCACAGGAAGTGGATCAGAAGTACACTGGAAGTCTGCAGCAAAACATTGAGGATTTTGAAAAGTCAGGACAAGGCGTTATTGGACTGGCTCTACTCCTGAAACATAGAGTTTTACCCATGGTGACAGCTTCCTAGAATAGGTATCCATTATGGTCCTATCAAAAATGGTCTCTGTGATAAGCGCTTATAATGGCTCCCACACACCAGAATCGAGTGGTCATAAATAGGACCACTGCAGAAGAAAACCACTCATGTTGAATGAATAATGAATGTGAGCATGATTCTTTTAAGAGGTCTAAAAATGGACATATATTTTCTCCTACCTTTTATTCTGTGAATGTATATCTCTGCATGGCTAATCGTCCTGCTGCTGACGGTGTGTGTGTTTGTGTGGGTGTTGAGGGAGAGAGAGAGCGAGAGAGAGAGAGAGAGAGATCTAAAGGAGGGGGAAGGGTTTGTGCAATCATACAATACACTGATCCCTCCTCTGTGTGTGTGTGTGTGTATGTGTGTGTGCGCGTGTGTGCGCACGCATGTGTGTGTGTGTGTGTGTGTGTGTTGGGGGGGTAATTGCGCACACACAAGATAAGGATCAGCCCTTGTGAGTCAGTGCAGCAGGAATTTCGGGCACCAGCCAACTGTACCTGCTGCTCGCCCGCCCAACTCGGCGTCATGTACACGTGAGTACATGCATGATCTTGGGACAGCAGACACACCTCTGCCTCTTTCTTCCTTGTGTCTGCCACAATAAGATCAATTACTGGCCTCTACATTAGAAAATAAAGCCATGGAATTGTTTTGTTTAATGAACAGGTATGTGCATAGATAAACCCCGAATGGTGCTACGGCATTAGCCCTTTTGCCCTGGATGAGAAAAGTGCCCTTTTGCCTGGAACCCTTTTTCTTTCTTTATGCATCAATATTAAATCAACAAAATACCCTCTGTCATCAATTCCATCTCAAAGTGTTCTGATATCTGATGGGTATTTATTAGAGTCTGTTAGGATAGGTCTTCTCCAGGCACACACGTAGTAGCTTTGATTCAGGCCTGAGTCTTAAGGCTTCTTTATACTCGCGCGGACGGCGGCCGCGCTGACGTCACTGCGGCTATCCGGCGTGGAGTTTGCCTTTATGCTTGAGCGCATCCCACCCAATTTTGAAAATGTACTGCAGTTAATCTCCACGTCGGGGGTGTCGCTACGGCTGGTATGGGCTAGGACACCACAGGGTGGAGTTTCCTCTGCATTTTTTGGGCCATTTCCGGAAGCCGTTTTTTACTTTACTTTCAGTAACGAGCCAGTAACTCTGGCATTAAACATCCTGAACTGAGAAAATACAGTCCTCTGGTAGTTAATGACAATGTTAGTATAGCAGACACGAAAGAAAAAGCTCCAGCGGAACTTCAGATGGAACTTAACATGTCTTTAAGAGAAGCGTGCCCCTTGCCCCTCCAACCACTCTCCTCTTGGCTCTCATATCATGCACACAGTTGAGTACTGGCTCTCCTGCAACTCAGACGTACAGTTATGGAAGGAATGTTTGTGCAAAATTAACAAAACTACTTCAGAAAATATTGTTGCAATACTGAAAACATGATGTGGTTACTGGACCATCCATCCATTCGTCAATTTTGCGTACCGCTTATCCTCACTAGGATCGCGGGCGTGCTGGAGCCTATCCCAACTGCCTTCGGGCGAGAGGCGGGATACACCCTGAACAGGTCGCCAGCCAATCGGAGGGCACAAAATAGACAATCATTCGCACTCACACCGACGGAAAATTTAGTCTCTTCAATTAACCTACAATGCATCCATCCATCCATTTTCTACCGCTTATCCGATGTGGGGTCGCGGGGGCAGTAGCTTTAGCAGGGACGCCAAGACTTCCCTCTACCCAGCCACTTCATCCAGCGCTTCCGGGGGGATCCCGAGGCGTTCCCAGGCCAGCCGAAAGACGTAGTCTCTCCAGCGTGTCCTGGGTCGTCCCCGGGCTCTCCTTCCTGTGGGACATGCCTAGAACACCTCACCGGGGAGGCTTCCGGGAGGCATCCGAATCAGATGCCCCAGCCACCTCATCTGGCTCCTCTCGATGTGAAGGAGCAGCGGCTCTACTCTGAGATCCTCCCGGATGACCGAGCTTCTCACCCTATCTCTAAGGGAGAGCCCGGACACCCTGCGGAGGAAACTCATTTTGGCAGCTTGTATCCGGGATCTTGTTCTTTCGGTCACGACCCACAGCTCGTGGCTATAGGTGAGGGTAGGAACGTAGATCGACCGGTAAATTGAGAGCTTCGCCTTTCGGCTTAGCTCCTTCTTTACAACAATGGACCGATACAAAGTCCGCCCTACAATGCATGTTTTTGGAATGTGGGAGGAAACCGGAGTACCCAAGAGAAACCCCACGCAGGCTCATGGAGAAGAAGAAATTATCGCCCAATAAGCCTGCTCTCAACGATTTATAAAGTCTTTGCAAAGATATTGGACAAACGAATTGGAATCAAACTCAGTGAAGCACAGCCGGTAGAACCAGCGGGTTTTCGTAGTGGTTTTAATACTATGGGCCACATACAGACAGTTCAACAAATAATCGAACGACACAACGAGTATGAAATGCCTCTGTGTGTAGCCTTCATCGACTATGAAAAAGCGTTTGACTCAGTCACCACCACTTCGATACTGGAGGCGCTAGTAAATCAAGGGATAGAGCCGACCAATATCAAGATTCTACAATCAATATACAACGATTCTTCAGGTTCAATACTAACAGATGATGAAAGAGTGCGAATAAGTCCAGGAAAAGGGGTCAGGCAAGGTGACACACTGTCTCCGAAGCTATTTACAGCTTGCCTTGAAGAAATATTTAAAAAGCTCAATTGGGGAAAAGAAGGACGAAACATTAACAGCGCTTATTTGAGCCATCTTCGTTTTGCAGACGACATCATTTTATTCTCCTACGATGCTGAACAACTACAGCGTCGTATTCAGGAATTAGAATTAGAAAGCCGTCTCTCAGGTCTGAAAATGAACAAAAGGTAAACGAAGGTCATGTTCAATCGTTACTGTCACACAAAGATATCAAAATGGAGGGCTATGTCTGAGACGCCGTCGACAACTACATCTATTTAGGCCAACTTGTAACAATGGATGGAAATACAAGCACTGAAGTTGAACGCCGCATAAAGCTTGCCTGGCAGGCTTATGGAAGGCTTCGGGTTATATTCAAGAACAATCTTCCCATTTGCTTGAAAAGAAAAGTTTTCGATCAATGTATTTTACCAGTCCTCACTTACGGTAGTGAAACCTGGACTACGAATGCCAAAGTTATACAAAGACTTCGTGTAACCCAAAGGAACACGGAACACCAAATGTTGAAAATAAACATTCGCGACAAGAAAAGATGCAGTTGGATCAGACAGCAGACGCGAGTTACCGACGTAAAAAATAAAGCCTTAAATGGAAATGGGCTGACCACATTGCGCGAAGACCTGACAAAAGGTGGACCACATAAACTATCAATTGGATACCACTGGACACAAAGCGGCCACGGCGAAGACCTAAATGTAGATGGATAGATTAAATCATTAAACCCGCCGGAACACACTGGCAACAAATTGCAAAATGTCAGAGTCGTTGGAAACGTGAAGAAGAGGCCTTCATCTTGCAGTAGATAGATAATGGCTGCTGATGATGATGATGATATATATCCATCCATCCATCCATCCATCCATCTTCTGAGCCGCTTCTCCTCACTAGGGTCGCGGGTGTGCTGGAGCCTATCCCAGCTATCATCGGGCAGGACGCGGGGTACACCCTCAACTGGTTGCCAGCCAATTGCAGGGCACATACAAACAAACAACCATTCACACTCACATTCACACCTACGGGCAATTTAGAGTTTTTCAATGAACCTACCATGCATGTTTTTGGGATGTGGGAGGAAACCGGAGTGCCCGGAGAAAACCCACGCAGGCATGGGGAGAACATGCAAACTCCACACAGGCGGGACCGGGGATTGAACCCCGGTCCTCAGAACTGTGAGGCAGATGTGCTAAACAGTCGTCCACCCTTCCGCCATATACACACACACACGCACATGCACACACGCATACACACACACGCAAAAAAACACGACGCTTTTGCTGGCTTCCCCAAAATGATTGGAGCTAACTATTTTCTGGAACTTAGTAATGTGTTTGTTTGCCTCTTTGCCTCCACTAACACTTCTAATTTCATTACTTCAATCTTCATTTTGTGCCTTTGGAGGTCTTCCAAGTGGTCCATGGTAAAAACCATCAGAGATACCTAAAGCACAAAAACGCTCTTTTACACCGGTTGTCAATCGCGCGCAACATCTATTCGAGTGAGTGAGCATGTAATTTAGCGCACGCTATTTAGGATCTTAGTAAGCGTTCGTAATCCGTAGTAAATCCGACTACACGCGCACCAACTGCGCGCGCAATCTGTTCCACCGCACATGCAATTTAGCGCCCAGTATTTGGGATCTCGTGAAATCAGGCCCTAAGAATATTGGCGCTTGTCAGTGCTTAATGGTTCTCTTTGTATAACTATCATAGATCAAATGTGATTGGTTATGCTGTGGCGCATTGCATGTTCTCCCCGTGCCTGCGTGTTCTTTTTCCGGGTACTTCGGTTTCCTCCCACATCCCAAAAACATGCAGGGTAGGTTGATTGAAGACTAAATTGCCCATAGGTGTGAATGTGGGTGTGAATGGTTGTTTGTTTGTATGTGCCCTGCGATTGGCTGGCGACCTGTTCAGGATGTAACCCGCCTCTCGCCCAGAGTCAGCCGGGGTAGGCTCCAGCATGCCAGCGACCCAAGCGAGGATAAGCGGTATGGAAAATGGATGCATTTGTGGTTTTGGTGCAGTGTGATATTTATCTCAAACGGGGTACTCAACACAGAAACTTTGTTGACAGCGCCCAATGTAGGCAGTAGGCATAGTTTAAATTGAATGAAACGTCACTGCTGGCTAAGTAGATGTGTAAACACACAAAGAGGTACCAACCACGGCACTGTGCTTTCGAGGAGGCGCAGAGGCAGCTTTATAAATCACAGCACAGACCACAAAGTGCTTTTCTTTCACCCGTTCTTTAAGGTTTGGTCTTTGCTGGCATAGCTATCACATTGCTTCATTTGCACTGGCCACATTACTGCATCCATTGCTCCCTCTCACCAGGCCCTCTTTTCCATAATACAGCTGGGCCACGCAAAAGAGAGCAGGGAAAAAAGAGACGTGGTCAGAATGAAGAGAGAATCACCAAGCACAGGAGTTGGAGAAATTCAGGAAAAGAGAACAAATCAGCTTGACCGAATTTATAATTACAACTTGGTGAAATCATCACGGTGTTGTTGTTTTTATCATCTACATCAGCGGTTCTCAAACGTTTTACACCAAGTAGCACATCAAAAAATACTTAACTCTGCAAGTACCACCATATGACCAACATTATGATACAGTAGAGTATTAGTCCCATAGTACCTAGTGCTGAAAGTAAACCAATTTTACTACCATCTCTTAATTATCACTCTGCATATATGTTATGTACAACACAAAATGCAATGTGCAATGGGAGTTATATCGTTGAATTGGTTAGCATCATGCAGGGAAGAGCAGCACATACAGAAGTCTAAAAAAAAACCTTACCTCTTTTAGACATGACACTCCCATATTGATTTCTTTTACACATGATGCACTAAGATTCATCTTACCCGTATTAGTTAATACCACCGTTTTATATGTTAAATTGATATTCATGGGAACAGATAATTTTTTATGAAACAGGTTGATACCATTATTTTCTGGTAAATTATCCGATGCAATTTTACGACATTTACTAACATGTTTATTTTTAATCCGTATTACTAATCAACAACTACAATTTGAAATTACAACCCCAATTCCAATGAAGTTGGGACGTTGTGTTAAACATAAGTAAAAACAGAATACAATGATTTGCAGATCATTTTCAACCTATATTTAATTGAATACACTACAAAGACAAGATATTTAATGTTCAAATGATAAACTTTATTGTTTTTAGCAAATAATCATGAATTTAGAATTTTATGGCTGCAACGGGTTTCCAAAAAAGCTGCGACAGGTGGCAAAAAAGACTGAGAAAGTTGAGGAATGCTCATCAAACACCTGTTTGGAACATCCCACAGGTGAACAGGCTAATTGGGAACACGTGGGTGCCATGATTGGGTAGAAAAGGAGCTTCCCTGAATCGCTCAGTCATTCACAAACAAAGATGGGGCGAGGTTCACCTCTTTGTGAACAAGTGCGTGAGAAAATAGTCGAACAGTTTAAGGACAATGTTCCTCGACGTACAATTGCAAGGAATTTAGGGATTTCATCATCTACGGTCCATAATATCATCACAAGGTTCAGAGAATCTGGAGAAATCACTGCATGTAAGCAGCAAGGCCGAAAACTAACATTGAATGCCTGTGACCTTCGATCCCTCGGGCGGCACTGCATCAAAAACCGACATCAATGTATAAAGGATATCACCACATGGGCTCAGGAACACTTCAGAAAACCAATTTCAGTAAATACAGTTCGGCGCTACATCCGTAAGTGCAACTAGAAACTCTACTATGCAAAGCAAAAGCCATTAATCAACAACACCCAGAAACACTGCAGGATTCTCTGGGCCCGAGCTCATCGAAGATGGATTGATGCAAAGTGGAAAAGTGTTCCGTGGTCCAACGAGTCCGCATTTCAAATAGTTTTTGGAAATTGTGGACGTTGTGTCCTCCGAGCCAAAGAGGAAAAGAACCATCCGGACTGTGATGGACGCAAAGTTCAAAAGCCAGCATCTGTGATGGTATGGGGCTGTGTTAGTGCCAATGGCATGGGTAACTTACACATCTGTGAATGCTGAAAGGTACATACAGGTTTTGGAGAAACATATGCTGCCATCCAAGCAACATCTTTTTCATGGACGTCCCTGCTTATTTCAGCAAGACAATGCCAAACCACATTCTGCATGTGTTACAAAAGCGTGGCTTCGTTGTAAAAGAGTGCGGGTACTAGACTAGCCTGCCTGCAGTCCAGACCTGTCTGCCATTGAAAATGTGTGGTGCATTATGAAGCGTAAAAAGAATTCCACCTACAAAGCTTCAACAATTAGTGTCCTCAGTTCCCAAATGTTTATTGAATGTTGTTAAAAGAAAAGGTGATGTAACACAGTGTTAAACATGACTCTGTCGCAGCTTTTCTGGAACGTATTGCAGCCATAAAATTCCAAGTTAATGATTATTTGCTAAAAACAAAAACGTTTATCAGTTTGAACATTAAATATGTCTCAGTTTGAACATTAAATTGTCTTTGTGTATTCAATTAAATATAGGTCAAACATGAGTTGCAAATCATTGTATTCTGTTTTTATTTATGTTTAACACAACGTCCCACTTTCATTGGAATTGGGGTTGTACATTTCAGTTTGGTAGCTGCTATATAAACAAATATATACAATAACAAATTGTACAATGTGGATTATTTTACAGATGCAGAAAAACTGCTAAAGACAAAGGTCTTTGACAACTGCTTGATTCTTACCAGATTCTGTGTAGCTTAGGTTTTATTATTCAGTTTACATTGGTAGAAAACATATACATCACGCCTCACTCTTCCATCGATGGATGAAAGACTGGTCTCCGCATTCAACTAAAACAGCTGCATTTGTTTCCCTGTTTTGTCTTAAAATGACAATTGAGTAAATATTAATGCTTGTATTGCTGCGTTGATTGAGAAGAACTACTATCATGGGAGCCGAGCCAAGTTAGCTCACTGAATCAACCTGCATGAATGTTACAGATACTCCTCAATCAGTGTGCAAATGGAGCAGATGCTACTCTGGCATGAGTGGCCAGTATGCAAATAGTGCAGCATGGCGAGACAACTACAGTGAGTGCACGAGTAATACATAATTGGCCCCACAGAAATGTGACAACGAACGCAAGTCAAAAAATTTCCAGCTTGTTGTAATGGAATTATAGGTTAGGTGTTTAAGAAGTTGATCGCAAGAGGGAAGAAGCTGTTGGAATGTCTACTAGTTCTAGTTTGCGTTGATCGGTAGCGCCTACCTGAGGGAAGGAGCTGGAAGAGCTGGTGACCGGGGTGCAGACGGTCCGAGAGGATTTTGCACGCCCTTGTCTTAGTTCTGGCAGCGTGCAAGTCCTCAAGGGTGGGTACGGACAATCCTTTCAGCAGTTTTGATTGTCCGTTGCAGTCGGAGTTTGTCCTTTTTTGTAGCAGCACCAAACCAGACTGTGATGGAAGAACACAGGACTGATTCGATGACCGCTGTGTAGAACTGTCTCAGCAGCTCCGGTGGCAGGCCGTGCTTTCTCAGAAGCTGCAGGAAGTACATCCTCTGCTGGGCCTTTTTGAGGACGGAGTTGATGTTGGTCGCCCACTTCAGGTCCTGAGAGATTGTAATTCCCAGGAACTTGAAAGTCTCGACGGTTGACACAAGGCAGCTGGACAACGTGAGGGGCAGCTGTGGTGAAGGATGTCTCCTGAAGTCCACGATCATCTCTACAGTCTTGAGCGTGTTCAGCTCCAGGTTGTGTCGGCCGCACCACAGCTCCAGCCGCTCCGCTTCCTGTCGATATGCAGACTCGTCACTGTCCTTGATGAGGCCGATGACAGTGGTGTCATCTGCAAACTTCAGGAGCTTGACAGTCGGGTTCGCTGAGGTGCAGTCGTTCGTGTAGAGAGAGAAGAGCAGCGGAGAGAGGACACAACCTTGGGGCGCCCCAGTGCTGATGCTGCGTGTGGATGAGGTGGCCTCCCCCAGCCTGACCTGCTGTGTCCTGCCCGTCAGAAAGCTGTAAATCCACTGGCAGATGGCAGGTGAGACGCTGAGCTGGAGAAGCTTGGTTGAAAGGAGTTCAGGGATGATGGTGTTGAACGCTGAGCTGAAGTCCACGAACAGGATCCTCGCGTAGGTCCCTGCACTGTCGAGGTGTTCTAGGATGAAGTGCAGTCCCATGTTGACTGCATCATCCGCAGACCTGTTCGCTTGGTAGGCAAACTGCAGGGGGTCCAGCAGGGGACCTGTGACACTCTTGAGGTGGTCCAGCACGAGACGTTCAAAGGACTTCATGACCACAGATGTCAAAGCGACAGGCCTGTAGTCATTCAGACCCGAGATTGCAGGTTTCTTGGGGACTGGAATGATGGTGGAGCGTTTGAAACAGGATGGAACTTCGCACATTTCCAAAGATCTGTTGAAGATCTGAGTGAAGACTGGAGCGAGCTGGTCCGCGCAGACTTTGAGGCAGGATGGGGATACATGGTCCGGGCCTGCCGCTTTGTTAATCTTCTGTTGTTTGAAGATGCGTCTCACATCCTGTTCATGGATGGTTAACGCAGAAGTCAGAGGTGTGGTTGTGGTCGCGGGTGCGGCCGGGTGGGTGTGTGGTGTGAAATTGTCCTTTTCAAATCTGCAGTAGAAGGTATTCAAGTCGTTGGCTAGTGTGCTATTGTTCTCAGCTTGGGGGGGATCGTCGCTTGTAATTAGTCAGCGATTGGAATGCATGCCAGACTGATTTAGAGTCGTTCACGCTAAACTGTTTTTCCAACTTTGCTGCATAGATCCTCTTTGCAATGTTAATTTCTTTAGTAAGCTGGTTTCTAGCTCGATTATACAGGGCCCTGTCCCCGCTCTGATATGCATCTTCCTTAGCTTGGCGAAGCTGCTTAAGTTGAGCAGTGAACCACGGCTTGTTGTTGTTGAATGTCCGAAATGATTTTGTTGGTACACAAACCTCTTCACAGAAACTGATATAGGATGTGACAGTGTCCGTATATTCATCCAGGCTGCCAGCTGAATTTTCAAAGACACTCCAGTCTGTGCAGTCTAAACAGCTTTGAAGTTCCATCTTGGCTTCATTGGTCCACTTTTTGACTGTTTTCACTGTAGGCTTCGCACATTTAAGTTCTTGCCTGTACGTCGGTATTAAGTGAATTAAGCAGTGATCAGATGAGCCCAGGGCTGCACGAGGTATAGCACGGTATGCGTTTTTTACCGTAGTGTAGCAGTGGTCTAAAGTATTATTTTCCCTGGTAGGACAGTCGATGTGCTGCTTGTATTTAGGGAGTTCGTGGTTGAGTTTAGCTTTGTTAAAGTCCCCGAGAACAATTCACACATTTAGAGTCACCAACTCTTTACGCCACTAGAACATCTATTTGCTAAATAATCTTTTTTCATGTTGACCATTAAGGGGGCCCCAACAAGTGTGCAGATTTTTTTTTCAACACAATAAAGAAATGAAAAAGGTGACACAAGGTAAACCGCAGTGCCCGGAGAACATGCAAACTCCACAAAAGCAGGGCAGGGAATGGAACCCCGGACCTCAGAACCGTGAGGCAGACTGTCTAACCAGTCGTCCACCGTGCCGCCTGTCCTGGATCAATTATATTGTTATCACCATAAATTAAAACAGTTACTTTTAGCAAAGTGTTGTACAACAATAGAAAAGACGGACGAAAAACTAGCAAGAACCTGGTGCTATAACCTGTAAAATACCGAGTATTTGGAACGTCACTGTGCACTTACATTTTTACTAACCAACCTGTTTCAGTATAAATTTATGTACCTCCTGTATTGTATATTGAAACATGTCAGTTAATTAAAAAATTAGTGCACAGTGACTTTCCAAATGTCTTGTAGCATTCACATTTGATTAGATGGTACGAACGTTACAGCAGCACAAAGGTAGATAAGACCGTAACCCAGCTAAAGCAATTGACACACTCGGGTTAATCATTTATAAAGTGCCATGTTTTAAACCTCTATCATTGGACCAAAACAAATGAACAAAATTGTAGCTGTTGGACTTCATGTTCACTGATATATACGGCTTTCACGATGAAAATTATTCAGTGCTGCATGTTTTGGTTGTTATAGGTGAAGAAAGATGCTAAATTTGTGATCTCTCCTGCTGGCTAGAAATAGGTTCACCATTAATAGCTACATGTCATTGAGGATGAATTTCAAACTTGAGAATGAGAAGCACACACCTTTATAGTAGAACAGACATCTGTCAGATAGTACAAACCATCTCTTGTTCCACTGCTTCACTCCGCTACTGGCCTGGTGGGGACACACATCACATACAATGATTATTATCATATCAGATCATAATGCTCTTTAAACTGTGTCAGCACCAATTATACTGTATAATCTGTTTGAGACACATACTGCGGTTGTAACAGTAATTATAACCAAAGCAAAGAACAGTTTTCAACCTTATGACCATATTCTCTGTAGGACAGGGAAGTGATGGATTGGTGAAACAATGTCAACTTGTCAACAAACAAAAACGGACTATTTTTCAGTAGGCATTTCCAATGGCAATTACGTGAAACAGAGAGGCCAGCTATTTTGTTTGGCCAGATAAGGGTGATTTTTTGTCAAACAAAAACTTGGAGAAACACATGGATCAGTATCAGGTTATGTTAATGATTAGGCTGCTTAAGATTGGGGGGAAAAATAGCATTGTCATCAATGAAGTTATGCTAGATTGATTCAACACCGCGTGGCAGATGACTGACGAAAGCTACTGCTAACTAGCAGCTAAGCTAACTAGCTGGTAGTAGAAAATGTTGCCGGCCAGCGTGGTGTACGTATGTTTCGGCACAGAGACCTGCTTAAACAGAACTTGGCCACTGCAAAGGATCATGATGAATAAAGTAAGCCCTTTTAAATGAACAAGAAGCGAATATTTCTTGCTTTTTGTGACACTTTAAACTATAAAACATTAACCACAAACTGAGAAAGGGCTTTTGATTGCAAAATAATATTTTTGGTTTTGCAGATACACAACTAAGAAAAGGCACCGTGAGCGACCTTGACACACACCGCATGGCTTAAGTGTAGCGTTTTTACAAAGCATTCACTATTCACTCCATGAACTGCATCATCTACTCTCTTGATGGCGACACACACTTTCTATTACATACCACGACACAGGGTCTGTTTGTACCATATGCATACTCTGTTTGCGTGTCAGGTGCTTAAACTCATCCTACTTCCAACGTGTTGGCATTTCTCTCATTCTTAATCAACTTGACAAGCCAAGATTCATCCCCGAAATTTCAACTTATGTCTACTTCAACCACTTCCTAATATGAGCAAGCTCGCACCAGACTTATCTTGGTGAACAATCCATTTCAAGGGTTGTAGACATAAAATCAAAGAAATGGAACAGACTTTGTTGTGAAAATTATATTCGAGTGGCACTTGCCAAGGTGAAAGGCAACGGCCAAACTCACATAAATTTACAGTAAATTTTCTTTGAATTGAATTATGTTTTTGTTTTCTGTGTGAAATTCAAGTTTTGGTGGTTTTGTTCTCTGAAAACAGTGATTTTGTGTGCATCTGATACGTGGTTCTTTTTGTGCATGAATAAAATATACACTTGTTTTATACCGTTCGAAATAAACCATATTTTATTTTTCCAATTGCAAAGGGTTCCGTGAAGGGGCGTATGAAATTTGCGGGGTTCAGTACCTCCAGCAAGGTTAAGAACCACTGAGTAAGACCAGTTCTGAATGTCAAGCTGCTAATACACTGTAATGGCAAATATACCACTCTGTTTGGCACATGCACTTGTAAATCTGACTCTATCATGGCCTCACCAGCCATGACCCTCACCGCATGTCACTGTCCTACAGGTTGTACAAAACTTGACCAATTAATTAAATGTTGACAATTGATCAGAACATGTACCTGCTTGTACAGCCATCCTGCTTTGCTGACTTCTGCTTTAGGATTCCTGCGCATGGAGTTGGAGCGCTTCCCAAATGTAGCTGCCTTTCTCGGTGTTCGGGACGTCTGCAAGTCAGGAGAAGAATAGAAAAGACTAACTGCTATGTGTGCTACACAGTATAGCAAAGTAGGGGTGCTGAGGGTGCCGCAGCAACCACGAGTCCACCTTGCCACCTATTCACAACTAACTGTGATGTGGAAATTGGATAAAGTTTCATAACTATAAATAAAAAAGATAATAAAAAACACTTCTTTAGTGTTTTTGATGCTTATTCTGGTGATAAAACACAGTACATTCAGGTAGCATTCGTGCGACTCGTCCTCAAGCGCTGCCATACTGGCAAAGTTCACACTCTGCATCAGGACATTTTGTTTGTACAATAAGTAAGTGAGGCTATTCTATCATAAGCATTTGTAATGTCAGTCAGTGAAAAAAATATTATATGCGAGGTGATGTAGATTTCTATGATTGGCACTGCCTCACACAAATTAATTCACATAAATTAGACAGTAAATCAATGAAGATGATCATATACATTATATTTAACAGTAATATTTAAACTTTATCTCTGTAAGTATGGTAACACTGTAATGTCAAAAGAAAAATAATATTTCCCTGCAGTGCTTATGGTTTGTGTGTATACATTATGAATGTGTAGTTCTTACCCGTGCACAAGGTTGGACGTCTTGAAACTGGTCTGACACCATGTTTGTACTTTTAGTGTGACTGTTCTTCTCAGCAGCAGTGTTCACCTTCCCTTTCATCATCAAATCACAGCCCCTGACAGAGATAAAAAAAAAATCAATGATGTCGAACATTGCCTCAAGTTTTTAGGAATGTTTTTTTTTCAAACAGTTTGCAGCATCAGCTCAAGGTGCAAGATTCATCTTTCATGATGACAGTTGAGGAGAGACGTCAGTCTGTGTTTTGGTTATTTGCAAATGGCGACTGCCTTTCCTAAAGAGACCCCTGCAACTCTGATTTGTCTGCAAATGATCTCAAACGTGTGATACAAGGTCAATCCATCCATCCATCCATTTTCTGAGCCGCTTATCCTCACAAGGGTCAAGGGAGTGCTGGAGCCTAACCAGGCTATCATCGGGCAGGAGGCGGGGTACACCCTGAACTGGTTGCCAGCCAATCGCAGGGCACTAGATCAATCCTTACAGGCCAAATTTTTTTGTGAGACATGGTCAAAATGTCACTGACCCATCTTCTGCGTTGACTGGAATTCCTGAGAATGCCTGTGGTAGTGCTGGGCTACAACACAGAAATGTCTCTAAAGCCAAGGACTTTATTTAAGTCTGTCATAGGCCTATGGGCAACCTATTGAATTAATGTTCAAACTGATAAACTTTATTGTTTTTAGCAAATAATCATTAAGTTAGAATTTTATGGCTGAGAAAGTTGAGGAATGCTCATCAAACACCTGTTTGGAACATCCCACAGGTGAACAGGCTAATTGGGAACAGGTGGGTGCCATGATTGGGTATAAAAGGAGCTTCCCTGAATTGCTCAGTCATTCACAAGCAAAGATGAGGCGAGGTTCACCTCTTTGTGTACAAGTGCGTGAGAAAATATTCAAACAGTTTAAGGACAATGTTCCTCAACATACAATTGCAAGGAATTTCGGGATTTTATCATCTACGGTCCATAATATTATCAAAAGGTGAAGAGAATGTGGAGAAATCACTGCATGTAAGCGGCAAAGCCGAAAACCAACAGTGAATGCCCGTGACCTTCGATCCCTCAGGCGGCACTGCATCAAAAACCGACATCCATGTGTAAAGGATATCACCACATGGGCTCAGAAACATTTCAGAAAACCAATGTCAGTAAATATAGTTTGGCGCTACATCCGTAAGTGCAACTTGAAACACTACGATGCAAAGCAAAACCCATTAATCAACAACATCCATAAACGCCGCTTCTCTGGGCCCGAGCTCATCTAAGATGGACTGATGCAAAGTGGAAAAGTGTTCTGCGGTCCGACGAGTCCACATTTCAAATTGTTGTTGGAAATTGTGGACGTCGTGTCCTCCGGGCCAAAGAGGAAAAGAATCGTCCGGACTGTTATGGACGCAAAGTTCAAAAGCCAGCATCTGTGATGGTATGGGGCTGTGTTAGTGCCAATGGCATAAGTAACTTACACATCTGTGAAGGCACCATTCATGCTGGAAGGTAAATACAGGTTTTGGAGAAACATATGCTGCCATCCGAGCAACGTCTTTTTCGTGAACGCCCCTGCTTATTTCAACAAGACAATGCCAAACCACATTCTGCACGTGTTACAACAGCGTGGCTTCGTTGTAAAAGAGTACTAGACTGGCCTGGCAGCAGTCTAGACCTGTCTCCCATTGAAAATGCGTGGCGCATTATGAAGCGTAAAATACGACAACGGAGATCCTGGACTGTTGAAGAGCTGAAGCTGTACATCGAGCAAGAATGGGAAAGAATTCCACCTACAAAGCTTCAACAATGAGTGTCCTCAGTTCCCAAATGTTTATTGAATGTTGTTAAAAGAAAAGGTGATGTAACACAGTGGTAAACATGATGTGTTGCAGCCATAAAATTCTAAGTTAATGAGTAATTCAGAAAAAGAATAAAGTTTATCAGTTTGAACATTAACTATCTGGTCTTTGTAGTGTATTCATCCATCCATCCATTTTCTGAGCCGCTTCTCCTCACTTGGGTCGCGGGCGTGCTGGAGCCTATCCCAGCTGTCATCGGGCAGGAGGCGGGGTACACCCTGAACTGGTTGCCAGCCCATCGCAGGGCACATACAAACAAACAACCATCCGCACTCACATTCACACCTACGGGCAATTTAGAGTCTCCAATTAATGCATGTTTTTGGCATGTGGGAGGAAACCGGAGTGCCCGGAGAAAACCCCCGCAGGCACAGGGAGAAGATGCAAACTCCACACAGGTGGGTCCGGGGATCGAACCCCGGTCCTCAGAACTGTGAGGCTGACGCTCTAACCAGTCGTCCACCGTGCCGCCGTAGTATATTCAATTAAATATAATTAATTAAGTATTCTGTTTGTATTTATGTTTAACACAACATCCCAACTTCATTGGAATTGGGGTTGTACATACATACATACATTATGTAGTATACTGGCAAGGTAAATGTAACTTATTTCTGCTGCATTTGTTACTGGTTGCCAATAGGCCTATGACAGACTTAAATAAAGTCCTTGGCTTTAGAGACATTTCTGTTGTAGCCCGGCACTACCACAGGCATTCTCTGGAATTCCAGAATGTATGTATGTATGTACAGTATGTATGTATATATGTATGTATATACAGTATGACAGTACTTCATTGGTAATGCAAAGTCCAGTGCACTGCGGAGCTATTGTATCTTTACAAGATAGCTGATGAACAGCTTGCTTATTCCTTCAGCATCTAATGCAAATCAGTTGGATGAATGGAAAGGTGGAAAAGTCCTGCGGTGCAGATTCTCGAAGTGATTCATTGTCCTGTTATTGCTCATTTCTTAACCAAATAGCTTGAAGAATGTTTTGCGTCTGAAGAGCTTCAACACTGTGATGGATTTAGCATGCCGAGAACTACAGAGTGTGTTTTCTCACTGCAGATTGGTGTGTATTGGTGCTGTTCCTTGCAGCTGGATTGTGTTCATTACTGCTCCAGCTGGTCTACCGGTGTCATGTTGACTGCGAACAGACAGATGCACAGAATTCAAATAAATGTAAAATAATACAAAAATAAATACATTCATGATTCATTTGTTTCTTTACAATTGTAATTCCAAATAAAGACAACAGAATGAGGCAATACAAGAGTTAACAAGTTCCATTGGTAAGCATATTACTCATACTTTTTTCTGAACAATCTTGAAAATGTGTCGTAAATGCGGTTCATACTAAACTCTCACAGCTGACCGATATGACAATAGCGATTCAAACAGAGATATAAGCAGCACTAGTCAGTGTGGAAAGGGGAAAAGAGCAGAAAAGCACAAAGACTAACGAGACTGGATAATTACTGGATCAACTTTCTACGAGGATATGGGATTAACAAAGGAGTGGGTTGAACATCTATTATTCCTAGCTAACGTTCAGCTACTTGACAATAAGATGGATCTGATGCTACTCTGAATCTGCTGCTCCAAGGGCACGACATGCTGTTGGAATTTCTGTCTGAAAAATGTTTTTGGGCTGTTTTTTACAGACCCCCCAAATGCAACTACGAACAACCAAGGCCCGTAGTAGCATTATGCTTCCGTTGCAGGAAGCTCTTTGTAGAGGTCAAGAGGCAGGAGTGTCACCTGATTCAGGTAAGCTAAACAACTTTATAGTAACTTACTGGGAATAGCGTTGTCAGTGAGTTACTATACAAACCCTACGAAATGTTTAACAGTGAATGCTTCACCCTCATGCCAGTGCCAATTTCTGCATGAGGTATCACTATGACCACCGAACACACATACTGTACAGCACTAGTGTTTCCATTTTTCTGACACGCTATCAATGGCACAGATATAGTACAACCACATGCACACGCACAACCCACTGTAGTTTTTATAGTAAAAAAAAAAAAAAAAAAAAAAAAAAAAAAAAAAGGTGCATCACAAATCACTTAAATTGGCTATATATCTTTTCCAATCAGGGCTTGATATTAGCACCCGCCAAGTGCTAATGGTTGTTTCTTTATATGAGTCCTGCAATTGGCTGGTGACCGGTTCAGGGTGTACCCCGCCTCTCGCTCAAAGATAGCTGGGATAGGCTCCAGCACGCCCGCGACCCTAGTGAGGAGAAGCGGTACAGAAAATGGATGGATTTAAGTCGTTTTCTCAAATGGCATCTGTAATAATACACCAACTGCAATGTGAGACTACGATACCACAACTCCCATGAGCACCGTCTGCACATAGTGTTTACTCATTGGTCCATTCATGAAGCCTTTCGGTGACATCACTGCTGAAAGCGGGTCAGACATAGAAAGAAGGTGGTAAGTCTTTTGTGGTCAGGACAAGCAACTTAAAAATTGAAACAATTAAGGACCGTGAAATGTTCCTTCGTCATAAATCTTGCAGAGCGACTAAACGGTTTCTAAAAAAAAAAACAGCTGTCTCTGACTCTCATGAACTCAGCGGAGCCTGACAAGTTGAGAATGCTGTTCCCGAAACACACACATTCTTTGGGGAGGACAGGTCGACTTTTCACGGACTACGTGCGGATGTGCAAGTATTATGTTCAACATGTATTAATAAACGAACATTGTGTTTGTTAATTAAAGGTAGAGTCTGGAGGTTTTTGCAAAAAAAAAAAAAAAAAAAAATTAAACATACAAATAAAGGCTAGCTACAAATGGCAACAAACAACTGTCCAGACTCCTTTTTAAGTTTGTGAGAAAGCTAGAAATAGCTGAAAAGCTGAATAGTTGATAATGATAGTGCTGGATCACCTCAAGAGTGTCACAGGTCCCCTGCTGGACCCCCTGCAGTTTGCCTACCAAGCGAACAGGTCTGCGGATGATGCAGTCAACATGGGACTGCACTTCATCCTAGAACACCTCGACAGTGCAGGGACCTACGCGAGGATCCTGTTCGTGGACTTCAGCTCAGCGTTCAACACCATCATCCCTGAACTCCTTTCAACCAAGCTTCTCCAGCTCAGCGTCTCACCTGCCATCTGCCAGTGGATTTACAGCTTTCCGACGGGCAGGACACAGCAGGTCAGGCTGGGGGAGGCCACCTCATCCACACGCAGCATCAGCACTGGGGCGCCCCAAGGTTGTGTCCTCTCTCCGCTGCTCTTCTCTCTCTACACGAACGACTGCACCTCAGCGAACCCGACTGTCAAGCTCCTGAAGTTTGAAGATGACACCACTGTCATCGGCCTCATCAAGGACGGTGATGAGTCTGCATATCGACAGGAAGCGGAGCGGCTGGAGCTGTGGTGCGGCCGACACAACCTAGAGCTGAACACGCTCAAGACGGTAGAGATGATCGTGGACTTCAGGAGGAATCCTTCGCCACAGCTGCCCCTCACGTTGTCCAGCTGCCTTGTGTCAACCGTCGGGACCTTCAGGTTCCTGGGAATTACAATCTCTCAGGACCTGAAGTGGGCGACCAACATCAACTCCGTCCTCAAAAAGGCCCAGCAGAGGATGTACTTCCTGCGGCTTCTGAGAAAGCACGGCCTGCCACCGGAGCTGCTGAGACAGTTCTACACAGCGGTCATCGAATCAGTCCTGTGTTCTTCCATCACAGTCTGGTTTGGTGCTGCTACAAAAAAGGACAAACTCCGACTGCAACGGACAATCAAAACTGCTGAAAGGATTGTCCGTACCCACCCTTGAGGACTTGCACGCTGCCAGAACTAAGACAAGGGCGTACAAAATCCTCTCGGACCGTCTGCACCCCGGTCACCAGCTCTTCCAGCTCCTTCCCTCAGGTAGGCGCTACCGATCAACGCAAACTAGAACTAGTAGACATTCCAACAGCTTCTTCCCTCTTGCGATCAACTTCTTAAACACCTAACCTATAATTCCATTACAACAAGCTGGAAATTTTTTGACTTGCGTTCGTTGTCACATTTCTGTGGGGCCAATTATGTATTACTCGTGCACTCACTGTAGTTGTCTCTCTTATCCACTATCTCACTGTAGTGGATATGTGGACACGCATTGGTTGCTGCACAAATAGTATGTTGTACTTTATCACATATATTAAACCATAAAAAGATAGATTCATAGTTGGAAGAAGCGGGTTTAACGGCCCAAATGTACGTACGTATACCGCCCGCGTACATCAGGCTTCACGTTTTTAGATAAAAAAAGTGAAGCCTGATGTACGCGGATAAATATAGTTAATTATTGTTGTAAAACACAAAAATATGTTTACTTTATAATGCGAATTATTTGAATGGTTCGGGGGAACCCGGAAAGGTATACGTGTCTCTATATTACCAGGTACTGCAACACCGGAAATTAGCCCTATCCTATGGTGTCGCACACCCGCACACAATCACTATGTTTGTTCAGCAAACAGCTTCTTCATCAAGTCATTTCAGTGAATAAAGCAAATAATGTTTCAGAAGGGCCCGATGCATGTGTTGTTGGTTTTTGGGCGGTTAAAAATTTAAATGGTGGCAGGTCTGTGTCGACTCCCAGCTATTATTATTTTTGGGTAATTTATTTGATGTTCATGCGCTGATTGGAAAAAAGAAATCTGAAGTTATTCACCAGTTACTCTTTACTTGAGTATTTTTATACATTGAGTACTTTCTTACTCTTACTCAAGTAAATATTTGGATGCCTACTTTTTAGTTTTAATTGAGTATTCATTATTCTAATTATTCTAAAGTAACAGTACTCTTACTTGAGTACAATATTTGGCTACTCTACCCACCTCTGAGTAAGAGTACTGTTACTTGACAATAATGTGACTCAAGTAAAAGTAAAAAGTAGTCCTCCAAAAAGAGTAAAAAGTACACAGTGAAATAATCAAGTACTGAGTAAATGAGTAACTTCTGATGTTTTTAACCACAGCATGAACATCAATAAAATAAAAATAACAAAATAAAATGTGAATGTGCAAATTCTGATATTGTGCAGGTGTGCGCGCGTGCGTGTGTGTGTGTGTGTGTACAGCCAAAACTACAACAAAACATCTGCAATCTACTGCAAGGTGTTTTCTCAAGTTATAAGTGGGCTGAACTATTCACGTTTGGGCAGACGGTGCCAGACAAATACTGCAATTCATGAAAGTTTTTGTTCGTCTAAATGTAAACATGAGTAGCGTGCTGTTGCCTTCATCGTAACGAAGACCTGCCCAACATGGCCGCCACGTCAGAACGACGATCAGCCGGGCTGGCTTATCTAGTATTAATACCTATGCCCTGGAAGCCCAATGGCAGACGTTGTGTGAGGTCATGTGACTTTATTGTGACGTTCGATTGCTGAACTAGACTTAAACGTCAAGGAGTACGAAACAGCCTATGACGGCTGCGACGGCGACTCCCCCCGCACCACAGGAAAAACTCATTGGCTCTATACGATCCACGTAAATGGCCTATTTTGAGTTCAAAACGGACAAGTTCAAGACGCATACATAAAATTACACCAAAAATCTCTGTGAGTGTCATGACAAAAAGTTCATCTGCCTGTATGCACAATTCTTTCATTGTTGAATTCATACAGTTCATATATGTATATGCTTATACAGTTGTCAAACAACACAACACTTATCTAGGACACCATACTCCCTGAGCAACAGAAATATCTTTATGACGAAAATGTGTGCGTGTGCTTGTTAACCTACAAACCTATATAGAGGCAGCTGCTGATTCAGTAGATGAGTAGATAAATACGCACTTCTTCCTCTTTTTAGTGAGCAGAAACAGCTAATAACAACTGCCAGATGCTAAGCCAAACAAGCCAGCTCCACCCCTGAGAAAAAATTATATAATAGCATATTTCAGAATCGAATTGCAACAGGGCAGTATCATCATACTGCCCTGCCTAGGGGTTTGAATCTTGGCACACCAGTCCGCTTTTTTTTCTGCATGCATTCTCCCGTCCAGTCAAATCTGACATTTATGCACCCTCATGCCAGGTATGCATGGAGAAACCTTAAAATGTGGGCATTCCCTATCTAATCTGGCCCTCATCCATACTTTCTCATTGGGGTGTCAGTCAGTATTTTAAAGCATCTGGCTTGCGCGTTTTCAAGTTACGCCGATTCTGCCATATTGACTTCAGACACACCCCTCACCCATACACGGCCAGTTTGCGCATGAGAGCCGTGACTCATTGAAGTCTGCAGGTGGGTAGAATTCCCAGAATGTGGAGTTTTCCTGAGACGTGAAAGCCTTTGAAATCCACTCGAAGACTATGTCACACTTTTAATGTGAAATTAAACCTCGTAGAGGAAATGGAAGTTAATGGTCGCCTGTGAGACGTCAGCACTTGCCCATCTAAAAGGCTCAGGGGCATGTGTTTTTGTGTTCTCTAATCTCTACATATTGTACAATACATTATAATAATAATTCATAATTGAATCATAATACTTTGCTCATGAGTGAGCCAGCTGTTGATCAGCGTTGCCCAGCAACCATACTGGCGCCGCACACGTGAGCAGGTCACTTAAATGACGATGACATACTGCAGATCAAATAAAAAAAGAAGTATTGCATATCTAACCCACCATTACGCCATCACGATGACTGCAGTTCTTTTAAGCAGCGCTTTCAGACAAACTCCTCAGACTTAAGCATATGGGACAATATAGCCCATGCTGCATACTTTTCCTCTTCCGCACTCTTGTGGCTGTAGTAAGTGCAGCGCCCCGTGAAGGTGAAACATCATATTGCTCATTTTGATTCAGTTAAACTCCTGGCGGAGGTTGACTCGTGCTGTGTGGGACACAGCTGGCACATAACGCTCATCGCTCCACCCAGTGTCCAACGGCCATATCGCATCACGCCGATTGTTGAACATTGATATCCATCCATCCATCCATCCATCCATCCATTTTCTGAGCCGCTTCTCCTCACGCGGGTCGCGGGCGTGTTGGAGCCTATCCCAGCTATCATCGGGCAGGAGGCGGGGTATACCCTGAACTGGTTGCCAGCCGATCGCAGGGCACATACAAACAAACAACCATTCGCACTCACAGTCACACCTACGGGCAATTTAGAGTCTCCAATTAATGCATGTTTTTGGGATGTGGGAGAAACCAGAGTGCCCGGAGAAGACCCACGTACGCACGGGGAGAAGATGCAAACTCCACACAGGCGGGGCCGGGGATTGAACCCCGGTCCTCAGAACTGTGAGGCTGACGCTCTAACTAGTCCTTCACCGTGCCGACGAACATTGACATATTAAATCATATTTTAAATTTGCGAAAGTATAAAAATAAAAGTAAGACAATATATTTTTCACCCAAACTATTACGATAAACGATAATAATGTTATTTTGTAAAGCACCCTTATTATTAATGTATTTATTTATTTTGCTTTTGAATCAATATTGTTAGTGTTATTATTATTATTGTTTTTATTATTATTATTTTCTTTCTTGTTGTATCTCTAGGTGATACGAGGTGCAGATGGAGTCACTAGCGTCACTCAAACAATCGGAGGAACGAATGAGGAATGAGATGAGGCCGCATTAGAGCGCCTCCAACTACCAAAGACAAATTCCTTGTGTGGTTTTGACATACTTGTCAAATAAAAGATTATTCTGACTCTGATTCTGATTCTAAATATCCCACACCCCTCCCTTCTCCGTTGGAGCAAAACCCAACGCAAAACTCACTCTCTACTAGCCTAAATGCCCTGTGCGATGAAATGGACAAGATGGAGGTCAATATTGGAATCCAACGCACACCACACCAAGAGCTTCCTCCCATCCCCCTTCACCTGAAGCCAACGTCCACTAAGATGCGAAGGGCCCCGCCTCCACACATGAAGAATCTTATCTCCAAATCTGACTGAGATCTACGGGGTCTTTTCCAGAATGAGTCAGACCCTGATGGAGCTCAGACATTTTTCATCCCTGTAATTACTAGGGACAGCAAGTTGATCAACACCGACAAATTAAAATTTTATGAACAAGTGTCAAATAGGAAAAAAAGGTTGTGGCATTGCTGTTATTTTTCATTTTTTTATTTCAGTGGAATGAAACTATACTCGTTGATTTGAACTCTATTAAGCTCTCTGTTTTCTAGTCAAACATGACCTAAAGGTTATCATTTTAACAATTTTTAGACCTCCAAGATACAATGGAAAATTTATGGAGGATTTTTCCGAACTGCTGTCAGTTGTTTGTACTGACCCCAACTATTTTGTCATAACGGGAGACTTTAACATTCATGTTGACAATAACATGAAAAAAAAATCTAAAGAACTCTCTGCTATACTGGACAAATTTGACAACATACAGTATTAAGTGTCAAGCCCCTACTCAAGGTCACATCTTTGACCTAGTCATCTCAAAGGATGTTGAAATTAAATTTATTGCCATTAAGGATATGGCTATTTCTGACCATTTTTGTGTATTCTTTGAATTACAGATTCTCCCAAAAGTTTATATAACCCCTATGTCAATTCAGAAAAGGTACATAAATGTGAGTTTATGGAGACCATAGCTGTGCCACGAACTGTGAATGCTGGGACCCTTGAGTTGATGAACTTTTGGATAATTTCACCTGGAATATCTCAAATGTCATGAATGCTGTCGTTCCTATTCGAACTAAGACAATCTTGAGGCGACCTAGAACATCGTGGAGGAGCACAATGATGGTAAAGACCTCAAAATCAAAGTGTAGGAAACCAGAACGTAAGTGGACAAAAACTAAACTCCCAATTGACTCTGACCTCTACTGACAAAGTCTTTGGAATTTGAAACCAAGAGTTAGTCTGGGCTAGACAGGAATGTTTTTCTGAAATCATCAGTCAGAACTTCAACAATACTCGCTCTCTGTTTACTGTGGTTGACAAGCTCACCCCCCCGAATCAGATAGCTCCAGAACTCCTAACAGCAGATAAATGTAATGAATTTGCTTATGTAGTGAATAAATACAATCCATCAGGTTAAACATCAGCACAAATCAACAAAATGATAAAATGATACTACATCTGAAGCCACCCAGAATTTGATACAGTTGACCAAAAAACTGTCGAGAAAATGGTTCAGCAGCTGAAACCATCAACGAGCTGTCTTGACCCAATACCATCTGACTTTCTCAAAGCTATTGCGAAGTCTGTGCTAGCTGATTTGCAGCAAATAATCAATTGCTCACTTCAGTCAAGTGAGTTTCCTAAAGCTCTTACAGTAGCTGCCATTGAGCCTCTTCTAAAAAATAGCTGTCAATTCTGGCCTTGTGGGATCTCAGTGCGGCTTTTGATACGGTAGATCATAATATACTGCTGAACAGGTTGGAAACGTGGGTAGGACTAAATGGAACAGTACTTAAATGGTTCAAATCCTACCATGATAACCATTGGAAGTTTTCAATCTCATCAAATAGCAATGACCAATGGGGTCCCGCAAGGGTCAGTTCTTGGACCCCTCCTGTTCAGCCTGTATATGCTACCCTTGGGTCAAATTCTTCAAAACTTTAATTTTGACTATCATAGCTATGCAGATGAAACTCAGTTATATCTAGCCGTGTCTCCAGATGACTAAAGTTCAACTGAGGTGTTGTGTCACTCTCTAAAACATGAATAACTGGATGAGCCAAATTTTTCTTCAATTAAACCACAACAAAACTGAGATAATTGTTTTTGGCAATAAAGAAAAGAGGATTGCTGTTGGTAAATACCTGGAGTCACTCCCTTTAAAAACCAAAGCCCAAGTCCGAAACTTTGGTGTACTGATATATTCTGACCTGACTTTCAACAGTCATATCAAATCAATTACTAAAACTGCCTTCTATCATCCGAAGAACATATCCAGAGTGAAGGCTTGCATGTGCGAAGCAGACCAACAGATGTTCATCCATGCGTTTATCTCAAGTGGACTTGACAATTGTAATGGTCTTCTGACTGGACTCCCCCAAAAGAGCATTAAACAGCTGCAGCTCATTCAGAATGCTGCAGCTCAGGTTCTGACCAGAACAAAGAGGTCGGAGCATGTTACTCCAATTCTAAAGTCTCTACACTGGCTCCCAGTCAGCTTTAGAATAGATTTTAAAGTTCTGCTACTGGTCTATAACTAAATGTTTTCGGTCCTGAATACATGAAAGAAATGCTCATGGAATATAAACCCAGAAGGGCTCTGAGATCTACAAATCGTGGAGCACAGAGTCCAAAGTAAACATGGTGAAGCAGCATTTAGCTATTATGCTGCACACAAATGGAATAAGTTGCCAACAGAAGTGACGTTAGCCCCAAATATGAATGTTTTTAAGTGCAGGTTCTTTTTTCTCATGCTTCTTAGAGCATTTCCACTTATAAATTATACTTGTATTTCTTGTACTCCTCACTGTTTTAACTGTACCTTTATTTTTCTCTTTGTTTTAAATGTTTATAAGCTTTTTTTTTCTTTGTTTTTAAATGCTTTTAATCATATAAAGCACATTGAGTTACCTTGTGTATGAAATGCACTATACAAATATATTTGCTTTGTTCTGCTTTAATAAATTGTTTTTCTTTACTCTGTGATATGGCTCCCCTTGGGTCTGAAATAATGAATAAAGAGCTGCAAGACAAGCCTGGTTTACATGGAGCCTTGTATTCCAATTATAATAAGTTTAGAAGGCCAAAGCTAGATGAAAATGCTCAATATAAGCACGTCATGTATACGCTCGATTATAATAGATCACATCCCATGTAAACAGTTGACCAGAGATCTTCAATCAGAATGAATTCAATCGGAATGACAAAAACGTCTACATGTAAACCCGACTACTGTGTTGTTGGTCCGCCCGAAGACAAGCCCTTCACCTGTCAATCAAATATATGCGAGGTTCACGGTGGGCAACTACTGGCTGAATGTGTGCCACTGAGGTTATGCTTACTAAACAGTTAACATTTCTGTGTTTGTGTTAATTGGGGACTAACACACACAACAACTCAGAGTGAAGCGCTGATGTTTTAAACGACATCGCCGCGGTGGAGCGAGCTGTTTAGTTCCTTAACTCGCTAGCTCGCAGGGTAGCACATTAGCTCTCTCGGGCTGGTGAACACAACAGAAAGTTAACGTTCCCTTAAGTATCTCTGTTGTGTGATTCTAAGCGCTGTACTTGGACCAAGGCTGTGGAGTATTGGATGGACCCAACACCGTCAAGAGTCTCCTGGTCCGCCAGTGTTCCATGAGTGCACTAGCGGCTAATGACACAGCCGTCTAACTTTCAGCTTCGCAGGCCAGCTCACCACAACGACAATTTATCGAGTCTGGAAAAACTATTGTGTCCATTTTATTTATAGAACGATAAGTTGATATTGTAATTATCGTGAAAGGCCTCGCGACAGCTAACTTTTTTGTCACCTGTGTGATCGCAGAGCTTTTCCGCTTCAAACATGCTGCCGGCAGCTTAGAGTTTTTTGAAAGCGCAGGGCTCACTATTACAACTACAGTCATCATAATGGGACAATCGGGAGTTGTTGAATCATTTGTTGTTATTTGCTTCTATATCGGTCGTCAAATACGTAAAAGAGACTTACCCTAACTGTGACGTGAGGAAAGTTGCGGGGAACCGCTGATCTGTAGAACAGCAGACACACACCCTTTTTTGTACTGATGGACCTAAAAATATGGGTTCAGTCATAAGCACAGTACTCTCATTACATTGATTTTATTGGATATATTTCATCCAGAATAAAAAAATACATGCTTTTCTTCAAAGTATTAGACACGTTGCAATGGCGATGACACATCTGCTACAGAGGGTATTTCCATATTTAAAGTGTGCTATAATTTCTAAATTGATTTCTATGACATTCACAAGTTTTAGGCAAACTCAATGCTCCATGATTTAAAGCAAGCCGCAGACTTCAATGAGTTACAACTCTTTGGTGATTGCGCACAAATTGCCAGTTTACACATGATGGGTGTGTTAGAAGTCTGGATGGGAGAATGCGCGTAGGTGAAAGGTCTCCAAGCCAAGCGCATAAAAAAAGACTCACACGAACGTTAGAATATGGCTCCAAACGCAGCAGAATGTGACAAAACTTGACGAGACATTTCACTTAACTATCGCTTGTGATAAATTAGACTTATTCAAGATAAAATAAACCATTGGCAATGATGTATGGTCTATGTTATTTGTCCCAAGTATCCCAAGTATGCTATTTTTTGTGTTATGTTTTTGTTTTGTTTCCTTTTGAATAATCAAACATTCAAAAACAGCACAAACATTTCATTGAATTACAACATTAAATAAACCTTCCGACAAGCAATGTTATTGAGATGGAGTTGGGGACAAGTCCAGTAGTGGGACTTAACTATAAAGCAGTTCTATAGCCTGGCGTAGGCAGATCAGCTGCTACCCCAACAGAAAAATAAATCCTTGGCACTCAGCATGTCAATGGCAATACTAATTATCAGTATGTCATTCAATATAAAAGGCTAAACAACCAAGTTAAGATGCGGTGAACATTAGAAAACTGGCTGCCAACAGCCCAGAAAACCAAGAGGAAGACGTCCACCATTCCCATGCGATCTGAGTTTCCATTATGATATAAAAATAAAAATAATGGTTGTATATGAAAAAGAAACTAAGCACACATTAAGCATGGAAATGTAATTGTATGATCAGAACCTAAATTGAAAAATTTACTGTTCAATATAGTTACTTTTACTCCACATGTACCTGTCCATTTAACCCCAAACTACTGTAATTTGAATTAATTAATTCATTCATGTTTTGAACCGCTTCTCCTCACTAGGGTTGCGGGCGTGCTGGAGCCTCTCCCATCCGAATCTGGGCGTGAGGCGGGGTACACCCTGAAGTGGTCGTCAGCCAATCGCAGGGCACAAATAAACAAACAAACATTCGCACACACATTCCGATGTGCTAACCAGTCATGGCGTTCCGGCAATTGATTACTTAATTCATGAATTAAACATTTTTAGTTACTGTGTTATCTGGACATAAATGGTCAAAGATTGTAGGAAATTATTTTACAGATTATGAAAATTATTCACATCCCTGTCAATTTTGAGGTAACAGATCTTGAAATCTCTTGGCATTAGCTCTCACATCGTAGAACATTGGATATAACATGCAGGTAGTTGTTTTTTGTTTTATTTTATGGATGGACTTTTTAAAAAATGAAAATGTAAATCATATCCATTCAAACCATTCATTTTCTATAGTTCTTGACCTCTATAGGGCCATGGGTGAGCTGGTGTTTGTCCCAACTGATTTTTGGGTGAGGGGGCAAGGTACACCCTGCCCTGGTCACCAGGCAGTCACAGTGCCCAAACATCCAGTCACACTCACATTCACAGCTATGGGCATTTAAAATACTTAAATTAACCTATCATGCATTATTTTTAGGGATGTTGGCTGAATCCAGAACACCCGGAGAAAACAAGCAAACAAGGGAAAAACAAAAGTTCAAACACATTCAACCACAACGCCTCCCAGCTGTGAAGCATATATGCTAACCACTAAATCACCATGCCTTTCACCTTTGTTAAAAAGAAAAGAAAAAAAAGAAAGAAAATGTAAAATATGCATATTTTTAGTAGCCAAGCCAATTATCAGTGCCACTATTCGGCATCTTGATGCATATCGGCATTGCCTTTTCTTGAAATCCGACCGCAGGTGTAAGAGATCAATTTAAAACTGGGTAAAAACACTCTATCAAACCACTGCCATTGCAAAAGAAACGGAGAGAAGTCTTAACCAAAGCCGGGATTTGAACTGACATCTCCCGAGTTTCAAAACTTTCACTGACCACGACTCTCAGATAACACACCAACAAGTCAAACTCATAAATCCCTCACCAAATAGATTCAAAAATAAGACTGTACAGTAGTCTTTCTTACAGGACCCTTGACAAAGCCAGTGTCATAGCAACCCACCTTAGAGGAGGAGACTGAGCTACAGTAGGTCAGCAAACCGCCACAAATTCATTTACCAAGATGCTTTCTATATGCTACACAACACTTATATCGCGCAACACAAAGCACACCACTCGCAACAGTTTATCGTTGTGCGATGTTTCTGATTGGTACTGCATTGCAGTCATCTCTGACCTACAAGCATCTGGCCATCCACTCCTCTATCAACCTCCCCTCATCCCCTATCCCCTTTACATTTTGTCCCAACCTCAGCACCCAGTGTTACCTCCTCCATTCTGCTTCCACCTACCTGACTCTCCTGTCCACGCGGAACTTCAGCATCCTCCCCTGGATGACTCATGTACGGACAGTATGAGAGACAACACAAACAGATGGACAGAAGGATGACAAATGGAGATAGGAGCAGAAAGGGGGAGAGCTGCTGAAAAAATTGAGAAGGGGGGGGGGAGTCACATTGCTGCCACCCACTTTCTCCTTCAGACCGCATGCCTCTCCCTCTTGCTGCTTGTTTCCTCACCTGTCTCACCGTCTCCTTTCTCTCTCTTTAGCCCCCTCGTCTGTGTGTTACTGTCACACAAACACACACATACATACTCCCTGCCTTCTGGCAAAGAAAGGCAACACTCAGCTTATTCATTCCTCCCATAGCTGATACATGTTGTATTACGGCTTCTCTCTCTTAATGTGTTTTGCTCTCATTGATGGCTGTCTGTCTGTGTTAATATGTCTACACTGTATATGCACACAAGCACGCACACTTACACACACACACGCACACACACACACACGCACACACACAACAATTCCAGTGTAGCTGGGACGTCTTGTAAAACGTAAATAAAGACAGAATATAATAATTTGCAAATCCTTTTCAACTTATATTCAATTAAATACACTACAAAGACAATATATTTATTGTTCAAAGTGATGAATGTTATTGTGTTTTTGTTTTTTTTGTTTGTTTTTTTTTTACAAATATTCACTTATTTTGAATTTGGTGTCTGTAACACATTCCAAAAAATCTAGGACAGGGGCATGTTTACAAATGTGTTATATCAACTTTCTTTTAACAACACTCAGTTAGTGTCTGGGAACTGAGAACACTAATTGTTGAAGCGTTGTAGGGAGAATTACAGTACTTCTCATTCTTGCTTGATGTACAACTTCAGTTGCTCAACAATCCAAGGTCTCTGTCGTATTTTGCGCTTCATAATGTGCTACACATTTTCAATGGGAGACAGGTCTGGACTGGTGGCAGGCCTGTCTAGTATTCACACTCTGGTATTATGAAGCAAGACTGTTGTAACACATGCAGAATGGAGCTTGACATTTTCTTGCTAAATTAAGCAGGGACATTCCTGAAAAAGACGTTGCTTGGATGGCAGCATATTTTAAGCAGGAAAGATGTCTTCAAAAATGTGCAAGTCACTCATGCCATGGGGACAAACACACCCCCATACCATCACAGATACTTTTGAACTTTGTGCTGATAAAAATCAATGCTCATTTTCCTGTTTGGTCCGGACGACATGACGTCCTCGATTTCCCAAAACAATTTGAAAAGTGGACTTATCAGACCACAGCACACTTTTCCACTGGGCTTCAGATAAGCTCAGCCCAAAGAAGCCAGCGGTGTTTCTGGGTGTTGTTGATGTATGGCTTCCACTTTGTGTGTTAGTTTTAACTTGCATTTGTAGATGTAGGGACGAATAGCTTTAACTGACAATGGTTTTCTGAAGTGTTCCTGAGCCCACGTGGCAATATCATTGACATAATGATGCCAGTTTTTTAACGCATCGATCGAAGGTCACTGGCATTCAATGTTGGTTTTTGGCCTTGCAGCTTAGGTGTAGATTTCTCCAGATTCTCTGACTGTTTTGATGATATTATGGGCTATAGATGATGAAATCCTTAAAATCCTTGCAATTGTACATTGAGAAACATCTTTAAACTGTTGAACTATGACCTCATGCAGTTGTTCACAAAGTGGGTGGTGGTGGGGTGCGCGGGGCAGTGGGCATTGGGTCCCTGTGCCCTCCTCCGGGTGGCTGGGTGTCGTGGTGCCTCGGTCGGGCCGGCGGACCGTCCTGGGTCCCTCGGTGTGGGACGTGTCCCGTCCGCCGGGTGGCTCTTGGGTTGACTCCTGGGCCCGATCTCGTCTCTCGAATGATTGGGTGGGGTCCTCCGCCTCCGCGGTGCAAGCACAGCAATTACAGGACACTTCTGGCAGTCATTGTGCATGCGAAACGGTGTCAATTCACTTGCATGTGTCCACAGGCCCACACCCCTGGGACTTTTTCGCTGGGTGTGGGGCTTCTCACTTATTGCGACAAATAACTTATGAATATGCAAATTGCTTGTGTATCCCCTCACTCACACTTTGGTCCTATAGGTGTTTATAATTTACATCGCCACTCTTACCACATTTCAGTTGTACAGCTGGGTTCACGACCTTTGTACTGTATGCTTCCTCTCCTGTCCTTGTCCTGTCATTGGGTGGAGCACTACTGCACCATACAACACTCATATCTAATGTGTCATTGTTCTAGATTTATAAGGATTTACTTTTTTCATCTTTTCTCACTCCCCTCTAGAAACCTTGTTCTGTTCGACTGATCAACTCTGATTCTCAATAAATATCCATTATAATACGAAGAAACCACAGCGGTATCTTAAAAACTCTACTGTGACACAATAAAACTGTTCCGGCATAAAACGGACACAGATCCTCCATTCTGCTTGACCTAACAGCCGAACAAGACAAAAAAAATAAAAAATCCCTCCATCCATCCATTTTCTGAGCCGCTTATCCTCACTAGGGTCTCGGGAGTGAAGTAGCCTATCCCAGCTATCATCGGGCAGGTGGCGGGGCACACCCTGAACTGGTTGCCAGCCAATCGCAGGCCATATATAAACAAACAACCATTTGCACTCACATTCACACCTACGGGCAATTTAGAGTCTTCAATTAACCTACCATGCATGTTTTGGGGATGTGGGTGGAAACCGGAGGGCCCAGAGAAAACCCACGCAGGCACGGGGAGAACATGCAAACTCCACACAGGCAGGGCCAGGGATTGAACTCCGGTCCTCAGAAATGTGAGGCAGAGGCTCTCACCAGTCGCCCACCATTCCAAATAAATAAATAAAAATAATAATGATTATTATTATTAGCTCCTTAGCTCCGATCTACGTTCCTACCGTCACCTATGGTCACGAACTGTGGAAATGAGTTTCCACCGCAGGGTGTCCGGGCTCTCCCTTAGAGATAGGGTGAGAAGCTCGGTCATCCGGGAGGATCTCAGGGTAGAACCGCTGCTCCTTCAAATCGAGAGGAGCCAGACGAGGTGGCTGGGGCATATGATTCGGATGCCTCCCTGGCGAGGTGTACCGGGCACGTCCCACTGGGGGACGACCCAGGACACGCTGGAGAGACTACATCCTTCGGCTGGCCTGGGAACGCCTCGGGATCCCCCCGGAAGAGCTGGATGAAGTGGCTGGGGAGAGAGAAGTCTGGGCGTCCCTGCTAAAGCTACTGCCTCCATGAGCCGACATCGGATAAGCGGTAGAAAATGGATGGATGGATGGATATTATTATTATTATTCCATCAATCCATCCATTTTCCTACGCTTAGCTGAGGTCGGAGCCCAGACTAAACTATCCCCAGGCACTTCCTCCAGCACTTCTGAGGGGATTTTGAGGCGTTCCCAGCCCAGCCGAGAGACATAGTCTCTCCAGTGTGTCCTGGGTCGGCACCAGGGTCTCCTCCCAGTGAGATGTGTACGGAACACCTCACCAGGGAGAGGTCCGGGACGCATCCTAATCAGATGCCCCAGCCACCTCATCTGGCTCATCTCAATGCGGAGGAGCAGCGGCTCTACTCTGAGCCCCTCCCGGATGACCGAACTTCTCACCCTATCTCTAAGGGAGAGCCCGGACACCCTGCGGAGGAAACTCATTTCAGCCGCTTATATCCGGGATCTTGTTCTTTCGGTCACGACCCACAGCGCGTGACCATAGGTGAGGGTAGGAACGTAGATCGACCGGAAAATCGAGCACTTCGTCTTTTCGGCTTAGCTCCTTCTTCACCACGATACAAAGTCTGCATCACTGCAGACACTGCACCGATCCGATCCGCCTATCGATCTCTCGTTCCATTCTTCCCTCACTCGTGAACAAGACCCCAAGATATTTGAATTCCTCCACTTGGGGCAGGATCTCATCCCCGACCCGGAGTGGGCACTCCACCCTTTTCCGACTGAGGACCGTGGTCTCAGATTTTGAGGTGCTGATTCTCATCCCAGCCGCTTCACCTTTGGCTGCGAACCGCTCCAGTGAGAGTCGATGAAGCCAACAGAACCACATCATCTGCAAAAAGCAGAGATGCAATACTGAGGCAATAAAACCGGACCCCCTCTACTCCTCGGCTGCACTGCGAAATTCTGTCCATAAAAGTTATGAACAGAATCGGTGACAAAGGGCAGCCTTGGTGGAGTCCAACCCTCACGGGAAACCGACTTACTGCCGGCAATGCGGAACAAACTCTGACATTGGTCGTACAGGGACGGGTACTCCATACTCCCAAAGCAACCCCCACAGAACTCCCCGAGGGACACGGTCGAATGCCTTCTCCAAATCCACAAAACACATGTAGACTGGTTAGGCGAACTCCGATGCACCCTTGAGGACCCTGCCGAGGGTGTAGAGCTGGTCAATTGTTCCACGGATAGGACGAAAACAACACTGCTCATCCTGAATCTGAGATTCGACTTCCCGACGGACCCTCCTCACCAGAAAGGCTGAGGAGTGTGATCTCCCTGTAGTTGGAACACACCCTCTGGTACCCCTTTTTAAAAAGGGGGACCACCACCCCAGTCTGTCAGTCGAGAGGCACCGTCCACGATTTCCATGCGATGTTGCAGAGGCATGTCAACCAGGACAGCCCCACAACATCCAGAGCCTGTAGGAACTCCTGGTGAATCTCATCCACTCCCGGGGCCTTGCCACCGAGGAGCTTTTTAACCACCTTGGTGACCTCAACCCCAGAGATAGGAAAGCCTCAGAGACCCCAGACTCTGCTTCCTCATCGGAAGGCGTGTCGGTGGAATTGAGGTGTTCGAAGTATTCTCCCCACCGACTCACAAGGTCCCAAGTCGAGGTCAGCAGTGCCCCATCCCCACTATACACAGTGTTGATGGTGCACTGCTTCCCCCTCCCGAGACGCCGGATGACGGACCAGAATTTCCTCAAAGCCGTTCGGAAATCGTTCTCCTGGCTAGCCAGTACCCATCAGCTGTCTCAGGAGTCCCACAGGCTAAAAAAGCCAAATAGGACTCCTTCTTCAGCTTGACGGCAACCCCCACCATTGGAGCCAACTCACCACCAGGTGGTGATCAGTTGACAGCTCCACCACTCTCTTCACCCGAGTGTCCAAGACATGCGGCCGCAAGTCTGATGACACGACCACAAAGTCAATCATCGAACTGCAACCTAGGGTGTCCTGGTGCCAAGTGCACATGTGGACACCCTTATGCTTGAACATGGTGTTCATTATGGACAATCCGTGGTGAGCACAGAAGTCCAATAACACAGCACCACTCGGGTTCTGATTGGGGGGACTGTTACCCCTCCAGGTCTCACTGTCATTGCCCACATGAGCATTGAAGTCCCCCAGCAGAACAATGGAGTCCCCAGCGGGAGCGCTCTCCAGCACCCCCTCTAAGCACTCCAAAAAGGGTAGGTACTCTGAACTGTTGTTTGGTGCATAGGCACAAACAACAGTCAGGACATGTCCACCCATTCGAAGGTGGAGGGAGGCTACCCTCTCGTCCACCGGGGTGAACCTCGATGTCCAGGCGCCGAGCCGGGGGACAATAAGCCTCTCACCGTGGGCAACTCTATAGTGGAAGTCCAACCCCTCTCTCGAGGACTGGTACCACAGCCCAAGCCGTGTGTGGAAGCGAGCCCAACTATATCTAGTCGGAACTTCTCAACCTTGCACACCAGCTCGGCCTCCTTCCATGCCAAAGAGGTGACGTTCCATGTTCCTCGAGCCAGCTTCTGTAGCCGGGGATTGGATCGCCAAGGTCCCTGCCTTCGGTCACCGCCCAGCTCACAATGTACCTGACCCCTATGGCCCCTCCCACAGGTGGTGGGCCCATGGGAAGAGGGACCCACGTTACCCTTTCGGGCTGTGCCCGGCCGGGCCCCATGGGTGCAGGCCCAGCCACCAGGCGCTCGTCTTCGAGCCCCACCTCCAGGCCTGGCTCCAGAGGGGGGCCCCGGTGACCCACATCCAGGCAAGGGAAAATGCAATCCAATAATTTTTCTCATCATCGGGGTCTTTGGAGCCGTGCTCTGTCTGGTCCCTCACCTCGGACCTGTTTGTCATCGGTGACCCTACCAGGGGCATAAAGCCCCTGACAACTTAGCTCCTAGGATAATTGGGACACACAAAACCCCTCCACCATTTATTATATCCATCTTGATATATTATTATTATTATTATATTTAATTATGTATTCAATCCATTATACAAGTATGGTTTATTGTCAGACCTTTTGTAACAGTATGAATACAGACAAAAGGAATATTAAAAACATTTTAGGTAGCCTCCAGCTCTATTAAAGAAGAAATAAGTTGTTTCTAAGGTCACCTTCTGATTTGAGGAATACACAACAATGTTGGAAATCTAGTATAACAAATAGAGAAAAAAAAAACACAATGCCAAAATTATTATCATGCAATAATGTATTTTTTTTGACAGTCGCTCACCTGTACCTGCTATGGCTATGAAAGTGACCTAATACTGCCAAGGGTTTGTTTGTTTGTTTGTTTTATTTTTTGAAAAATAAACACCCACACTGCAAAAAATAAGACTCATAACCTTGTTTTCAAACAATTTGCACTTGTTTCAAGGTCATTTTTAATTGAAATAAGTTGACAACAAGTTTGCCAGGGAAGTAAGTTATTTTTTAATACTCGACTGACAAGTTTTTTACTTTTTATCATTTAAAAAATTAGCTGGAGCGGTCCACATGTCCTTACTGGCCAACTCCACATTTGCTACAGAAGGTATTTAAAATGTTTAAGTATGCTTTATCTTTGTCTGTGGAAAGGTACATGTTCCAGGATTTCTTCGTAGCCTCAGATGTCAATAAATAAAGTTTCTTTGGTGTCTCGCGTTAATTCCAAGCTTGCGCACAGTGGGTGTGTCAGAGGTCTGGATGGGAGAACATACATAGATGAAAAGCACGTAAGTCCAGTCATATTAAAAAGGACTTACGTGCGAACTGGAGCATTTGAGCATCTGCTGTTATGACAATTTCCTTTTTAAAAGGAAGTATGAGTAATGGGGTTACTGTATCGTACCAGGATTTCTCAGGTGCGACGCTAATGGAAAAGAATTGTAATGGAAAATGTGTGCATGTTGTAGACACACAGTAGTCTATTAATACGTATTGTACAAAATATTTTACAAACTGTATTAAGCACAATTCTAAAACAGAGTATAGAGAAATGGTATCTTCCTTCTCTTCAAATCCAAATTCGGTTGGACTGCATTTTGGCTTTGAACTCAAATAAATCATCAACAACAATAAAAACAACATCATCATATTTATATACTGTAGCACTTTTCTAATAGGCAATTATGTTTGCATCGTTTCCCAGGGAAGAGAGATTATTTACACTATACTGCAGTTCAACATCCTGCATGTGTCCTGGCATGCACTTTCAACAACTAATTAAGCTGAAGGACTTTTTTTGGAAAATAACTTTATGTTTATTTTTTCTCGATGAAGATCATGAACTCATATGACTTAGCCTTGTTATAGCAGAGACTCAAGGGTCTGCTTGCATAAATACAGCAAGTCTGAGCTGGCCGCTTGCCCCCAGCCATATCAGTCTACTGATAGGAGACTTTCAGAGACATCACATGGTGCAGAGGCTCAACTTGGATCAGGTGGTTGGGAAAATTTGGAGATCGTGACTGTTGCCTCTGTTCTGATAGAGGTACCAATGTGAATGTCCTCCTTTATCGCTTTCATTCCTCAAGGAGAGAACTGGCAAATCTCCTGGAACAGTCCCTGATTCCTTGCAGACTAATATATTCCCACAACTTGCATTTCAAATTGTTTTCATTACTGATAATTTGGGAGTTGTCAATATTTACTAATTGTTTCCGCCAAAATGATTCTGAAGCATTTTTTTCCTCAGCAAAGCGACAGAGGCACACACTTTTCAGTGGCATAGATAGTAATTGTAGCGGTTGGTGTCACAGGATTATGAGGACAGTATGTGTCAGTAATCACAAGCACAGATAGGACATACTACAGTGTGATGCTTTACATTTCATCTTTTCCTTTCCTGCCAGCCTAACTCTTAGTGATTGTTTCTTTACCTAACTCTATATTGGTTTTTTTTTACCCCTCAAAATTGTATTATTAATTGAGAGTCTGTTGCAACAATAATAACATTTCCAACTGCTGTCTACTGGTCTCACAACATGTTATGGTAACTTCATACTAAGAAAGTTCCGAATTTGTGTTTGTTATTTTTATTATTATTATTGCTTCTTGAATGTAATTATGCTGCTTCCCATTAAATCTTATTCCATTGAAAAGCCTTTACATTTAATTTGTGGGACAAGCAGCACTGTGCATCTGAAATGGAGTATCTGCATTGTGCCAATGTAAAATGGGGCATATTGTCACTGTCAGTGTTTTTTTTTTGCTGGTGCTATTATTGATCTTTGGTGGTTTTTGGTGCGATAACTCTCAACTGGGTCAGGACCCAAACCTGGGTCGTGGACCCATTATGGATGATCAGATGGTCCTCGGTGTGTGGCGGTAATGACATACGATACGACATTACGACTTTACAAACGGGGTGCAATGATATAGTTTGTAGAGTGGCACGAGAATCGATGTGTTTTACAAACTTCCTTTATTTTTGAAAATATTGTTTTAAATGCTTGTAGTTGCAGGTGAGCATTGTAAGCAAATGCCGAAATAAAGTCTGCTGGCACCGAAACTCTCCGCCTAAAAATATCACAACTAAAACACTGTAATCACCGACTCACAACACATCAAGTTAATCCAATTATTTGTATTTTATTGTTCAGTCTCCCCCCACTCACCGTGGTTAGGAACCCCTGCTCAAGATTATTGAAATCATAAGCACCGGAGATGATGGGTGTGGACGGAGAGCTGACACTTCATGTAGCTGTATACATTGCCAACATGGGCATACTGCATAAGAGAAAGAAAAAAGAAAAGAAATTGACAGTGTCTAGTTTAAATACATTTGATAGCTTTCTAGAAGCCTCTTTTTCAATATTAAAAAGCTTCTCTCTGCTGGGGGCATTAGCTTGAGACATATTCAGAAATGTTTGGTGTGCTTAAATCAGGGGTGGGAATGAACATTACAAGTACACAATGCTTCTTTCTATTAATTTCCTCATGAATAGACCACATTTTCCACATGATATGCTGATAATGAGTGATCTTTTTCCGAACATCACCACTGAACTGATAACTGTAAAGATATTGACTTCAAAAGAACTATCAATAACATGGGGTCTAATGATTTGCTTTAGCAATGATTGGATTTGTATCACAATTTGCGGTTACTAATTCGATTTAAGGACGATATTGGTTCATTTAGAACGATATGATCCGAAACGATTCAGTGGTTGGAAAACTGGACCGAGGCATTGTGGCCGCATGCACATTGCCCTAAAGACTCTCGTCCAAAGCGTTTTTGCCTCTGAACCAGATCAAAAATGTCCTGCACTGTGCAATTTGATTAGCTACAGAACACGTTCAACCTGAATCACATCGTGTGGCATCCACCAAACTGTGAGAGTGGGCTGCATGCAGAGCCGGCCCATGCCTCCATGGGCATGCAAAATATTATTTTGGGGCCCTCTATTTCTGTTAATAATATTGGTTAATGATCATTTACTGTAAACAGCTACTGTAAAATCAGTCTTGTAATAGATGTGTGAGCAATGTACTGTAGTTGTTTTTCTTTTTGTCGCCCACATGTGGCATCACCTCTGTAAAGGTTGCCGCCCCTTGTTGCCGCCAGTAGGGATGGGCGATACCACATTTTTTGGTTTCAATACAAAACATACTTTTTCTTGCCATTTCATCTATACTGATAATTTCATATTAGCATTTTTTTTTCAGTCGAAATATAACACTCAGAGCCATATCACATAATAAATACTGGCCATTTACAGTGTTAGGAGGATTACTGTGGAAATGTAGTTGGTTACAATTAAAAGTTACCCTGTTGAAAATGTTACAGTACTGTCGCTATCTAAATTACTTTCTCAAAGTAATGTACTGTAACTAATTACTTTGAATGAAAGCATCAATGGGACCCTTGAATGTTTACTCTAAAAATTGGTTTAAAACCATAGATCATTATTTTAGAATTAACCACACATTTGTTCTTTACACAAATAATAAACTGATAACAAAATATGACAAAATGTAAATCCCTAGCAAAGAATGTGTTTGTTGCCTTATATGTATACAGTAAGTGGAAAACCACAATACCATACCATGTTGAGCTAATGACAAATGTACAAAACTTTGCACAGCAATGCTTCATATGACAACCCAGATAAGTGAGTGTTCCATTAAAAAAAGCCACAATTATGAAACTGAAACTGTTCAAAAGTCAAGGGGCCTCATTCATTAACTGTGTGTGAGCAGACTAGTGCTTAAATCATGCGTATGTTAGCTTGAGATATGTCACTTAAACTGCCATTGACAAAGTCTGTTAGTTCCAGAAGTGGCCACTGTTGTTTATTGGCACTGTGGCACACTGCAGCCCGAGAATGGGACTGACGGATTTGCGGGTTACAGGTATACAAAAAAAATAAATAAATAAAAAATAGATCCAGTTTCAAAAGACGTTCCTGCCGTGCATATGTGGCGGCCATGTTGAATCTGGCGCATTGACGTGGCGGCCATGTCATGATTGTTATGGATGGATCAATTTTCTCTAGTGCATTGACCGCAGCGCAAAGAGAGAGAGAGCGGCATGGCGGCAGTGTTAACTCTGAGAAATACAAAACAAGTCTCTGGAGTCTGGAACATGCTATTTTTGGTACAGTGACTTTTTTTTTTTTTTTGAAGCCGTTCACCTTTGGCAACAGATTTGGAACTAGGAAGCACACTAATTCATTGCGGCTCATGTAAAGTGACTCGCCTATGATGAGTACTGTACGTCGACAATGTCACCATGACCAAGCACACCAGCGTGGTAAGTTTGGATGAGAATGTGTGTGTCTGCAGACACATGCATGTGAATTGACACCGTTATTATGCATACAAGATGGTGTCAATTCACTTGCATGTGTCCACAGACACACACCTCTTTCTGGGACTTATTTGCTTGGTTTGGGGTCACTCATTGCGATAAATAACTATGCGAACTTCCTGGCTATCCCTTCACTTGCACTCTGTTTCTAAAGATGTTTAGAATTTACTCAACCATTCCCACCACACTTCAGTTATGCAGCCAGATCCACGACTTCTCTCCTGCATGCTTCTCCTCCTGTCCTTATCCTGTGCAGTCGTGTCCTATATTGTCCTGTCCTTATTTCACAGGGTGTAGCGCTCCTGCACAATACAACACTGAAATCTAATGTGTCATTGTGCTAGGGCGCATATAATGATTTAGTTCCATCATGTTTCTTACAACTCGTGTACTGTCCTGCTAATAATAATAATAAGATAATAAGAGCATACTGGAAGTTACTGGAAGTAACTACAATTATACTGCATATTTCCTTCTTTATTGTGGTTCTTTGTGTTCATTCTCATTAAGAAATTTTTACAATTATCAGAATCGACAAAACTCCCAATAACAGCAAATTTGTGGAATCCTGCAGATCAAATCCCAGATTACGCCATTACCGTAGAAAACATGAAGTATTTGGGTATTATTATTTTGCCAAAACTCACAGAGCTAACCAGTCTAAATTAAACACAACTTCTGGAAAAAAATCTCATCTGATTTAAAAGGCTGGAATAATTTACCGATATCACTCCTGGGAAACATGCTACAATAAAAATGAAACCCTTACCTTAAATAAACTATTTATTCTCGATTATTCAATTTAAAACCAAATTAAAATGGTTGCAAACTGTAGCTTCTGCCATAATAATTTGTTTTTTACTCAAAGAATAAGAAAAGTAGAATTAGTGTATCCACTCTTCAAAAAAGAATGCAGCCCTATGGGGTGCACCAGCCAGTGCAAACTGTAGCCCAGATAAATACAGAGGGTTGCGTCAGGATGGGCACCCGGCTTAAAACTTTGCCAAACAAATATGAGCGTTCGTCCAAAGAATTTCATACCGCATCGGTCGTGGCCCGGATAAACAGGGTCCACCACCGGCCCGTTAACCTACAAGGCAACGGTCAAATTTCAGCTCCTGTGGGTCGAAGACGAAGAAGAGGCGGAAAGCGGGTTCTTCGGCAGAAAGATAAAAGGAAAGCACAGAGCCTAGAACTAAATGTTGGGAGTATGACAGGAAAAGCTCGGGAGTTTGTTGACATGATGATTAGGAGAAAGGTTGACATATTGGGTGTCCAGGAGAGCAGATGGAAAGCCAGTGAGGCTAGATATTTAGGGGCAGGGGTAAAATTATTTTACCATAGTGTAACTGGGAAGATAAATTGAGTAGAGGTTATTTTAAAGGAAGAATTAGCTAAGAATGTCTTGGAGGTGAAAAGAGTATCAGATCGAGTGATGAGGCTGAAACTTGAAATTGAGGGTGTTCTGGATATGTGATTAGCGGCTATGCCCCACAGGTAGGATGTGACTTAGAGGTGAAAGAGAAATTCTGGAAGGAGCTGGACGAAGTAGTTCTGAGCATTCCAGACAGAGAGAGAGTCGTGATTGGAGCAGATTTTAATGGAGATGTTGGTGTAGGGAAAAGGGGTGATGAAGAAGTAATGGGTATGTTCGGCATCCAGGTAAGGAAACTTGAGGGACAGATGGTGGGAGACTTTGCAAAAAGGATGGAAATGGCTCAAGTGAACACCTTCTTTCAGAAGAGGCAGGAACATAGGGTGACCTACAAGAGTGGAGGTAGAAGCGTGCAGGTGGATTACATCTTTTGAGAACGATGTAATCTGAAGGAGGTTACTGACTGTAAGGTAGTGGTAGGTGTCTAGAATTCTCAAAGATTAAGAAGACAAAGGCAAAGCAGTGAACCATGTGATGGAAGCTGAGAAAGGAAGAGTGTTGTAGGGCTTTTCAGGAAGAGGTGAGAATGGCTCATGGGGGACAGGAGGAGGGCGGCACAGTGTTAGACTGGTTAGAGCATCAGCCTCACAGTTCTGAGGACATGGGTTCAATCCCCGGCCCCGCCTGTGTGGAGTTTGCATGTTGTCTCCGCACCTGCGTGGGTTTTCTCCGGGCACTATGGTTACCTCCGACATCCCAAAAACATGCATTGGAGACTCTAAATTGCCCGTAGGTGTGACTGTGAGTGCGAATGGTTGTTTGTTTGTATGTGCCCTGCGATTGGCTGGCAACCAGTTCGGGGTGTACCCCGCTTCCTGTCCGATGACAGCTGGGATAAGCTCCAGCACGCCTGCGACCCGAGTGAGGAGAAGCGGCTCAGAAAATGGATGGATGGACAGGAGGAGGTTCCAGAAGACTGGACCACTACAGCCAAGGTGATCAGAGAAACAGGCAGGAGAATACTTGGTGTATCTTCTGGTAGGAAAGGGGAGAAGGAGACTTGGCGGTGGAACCTCAAAGTACAGGAAATCATACAACGAAAGATGATAGCTAAAAAGAAGTGGGACACTGAAAGGACTGAGGAGAGGAGAAAGGAATAAATGGAGACGCGATGTAGGGCGAAGGTGGCAAAGGCCAAACGATATGATGATGTATGCCAGGTTGGATACTAAAGAAGGAGAAAAAGATCTATACAGGTTGGCCAGACAGAGGGATAGAGATGTAAAGAATGTGCAGCAGATTAGGGTGATTAAGGATAGAGATGGAAATATGTTGACTGGTGCCAGTAGACTGCTGGGTAGATGGAAATAATTCTTTGAGGAGTTGATGAATGAGGAAAATGAGAGAGAAAGAAGAGTAGAAGAAGGAAGTGTGGTGGACCAGGAAGTAGCAATGATTAGTAAGGGGGAAGGTAGAAAGGCACTCAAGAGGATGACAAATGGAAAGGCAGGTGGTGCTGATGACATACCTGTGGAGGTATGGAAAGATCTTGGAGAGGTGGCTGTGAGTTTTTAACCAACTTGTTCAACAGAATTCTAGCGGGTGAGAAGATGCCTGAGGAATGGAGGAAAAGTGTACTGGTGCCCATTTTTAAGAACAAAGGTGATGTTCAGAGCAGTGGAAACTATTGAGGAATAAAGTTGATGAGCCACACAATGAAGTTATGGGAAAGAGTAGTGGAGGCTAGACTTTGGACAGAAGTGAGTAATTGCAAGCAACAGTATGCTTTCATGCCTAGAAAGAGTACCACAGATGCATTATTTGCCTTGAGGGTGTTGATGGAGAAGTTCAGAGAAGGTCAGAAGGAGCTGCATTGTGTCTTTGTTGATATAGAGAAAGGCTGTGACAGAATACCCAGAGAGGAACTGTGGTTCTGGTGGAGGAAGGTGTCAGGTGTGTTATGTGACAGAAGAGTCTCTGCTAGGTTGCAAAGTTTATAAGACAGGGGTGAGGCCTCTGGTCGTTGCGTTCGGCTGGTGTCGGCTGCGGTCACCTGCGGTAGCCTGTCCCTCTTCTCTGCCGGCTGTGGGGTTTTGTTGCTACCTGTTCTGGGGGAAGGTCCACCTCCCGCACTCTGGTGCGGGTATTGGGCGCTGCTGTGTTGGGGTGGGGCGGGGGGATGAGGGGGGGGGGGGTGTTCCAGGGGGTGGCACTGCGGGGATGGGTGTGGCGGTCCGCTCTCCCTGTGGTTGTGGTTGCCTGAAATGTCAGGCCTGCAGGAGCCATACCTCTTAAATCGCTCACTTAACACAGACTCACACCATTCACTGAAAATATTTTTTCACTAATCACATCCCTATCATGCCCCGTGGCTGCTCTCCTGGGTACCCCACTTAATTGTTCCCCTTTTGGGCACCCCTATCTGCCCTCCTTTCCACCAAGGTGCCTCTGTGTCCCATCCAGCGGGCCATTCTCAGGTTGCCCCCTGGGCCTGAGTCCACTTCTCGGGTTTGTGGTTGGGTCCTCAGCCCGCAGTGCAATTACAGGACACTTCTGATGGTTATTGTGCATGTGAGACAGTGTCAATTCTCTTGCGTGTGTCTGCAGACACACACCCATCTATCCATCCATTTTCAGTATCGCTTATCCTCACTAGGGTCGCAGGCGTGCTTGAACCTATCCCAGCAATCTTTGGGTGAGAGGCGGGGTATACCGTGAACTGGTCGCCAGCCAGTCACAGAGCACATCGGGTATAAACAAATAACCATTCGCACTCACATCCAGACATTCGGGCAATTTAGAGTCTTCAATTAACCTACCATGCATGTTTTTGGGATGTGGGAGGAACACGTCGTATCCGGAGAAAACCCACTTAGGCACAGGGAGAACATGCAAACTCCACACAGGCGTGGCCGGATTTGAACCCGGGTCCTCAGAACTGTGAGGCTAACCAGTCGGCCGCTGTGCCGCCCAGACACACACACCTGGGACTTAACTGCTTGGTGTGGAGCCAGTTACTCAATGCTATATATAACTTTTATAACGATGCAAACTTCCTGGGTATCCCATCACTTCCGTTCTGTTTCTATTGATGTTTAGAATTTACCGGTACATATCCACGCTCACCATACTTCAGTTGTACAGCCGGGTCCACTACCTCTGTCCTCCATGCTTCCCCTCCTGTCCTTGTCCTGTCCAGTCCTGTCCAGTCCTGTCCTATATTGTCTTGTCCTTCCTTTACAGCAGGTGTGTCAAACTCATTTTTGTCACGGGCCACATTGTAGTCACGGTTTCCCTCACAGGGCCGTTGACTGTGAAGTACTACTACTACCCCATACTACTACTAACCCATATAACACTCGAATCTAATGTGTCATTGTACTCGTCATATCATGATTTACTTTCTCCATCTTTATTACAGCTAATGTCCTGTATTCTGTTGTCTTCTCTTCCTATATTATTTATCATTTTACTCTCTCCTTTTTTCCCCCTGTCACTCCCCTTTAAAACATTGTGCTCTACACCTGAAATTTTCAATACAATATCCATCAGAATACAAAGAACCATAGTGGCATCTTAAAAACTCCACTGTGGCACAGTAAAACTCTTCCGGCATAAAAGGGATACAGATTCGCCATTCTCCTGACCTCACAGCCGAACAGGACGAAAAAGTGGGGGGAAAAAGGTGGTTCTTTGTGTTTATATCTAAAAACAAAATTGCTTTATACCTCCTTGAAATATTTGTTTTAATTTTGTTTTATTCAACAATTTATTTTGATCTATGCCAAAATGGAAATTATTTGTTTTTCAGTTCGTATTTAATTTTCCATTTGATTTCAGCTCATATTTGAGAGGACACAGATTGGCGTTCCCGTCGATCCACCTCGCGAATGTACGCTCCCTACCCAACAAAATGGACGAGCTTCATCTTCTGTTAAAGACCAGTAAAGACTTCGGACGTTCCGCGGCCATGTGCTTCACGGAGACCTGGCTTTGCGACGCCGTACCCGATGGCGCCGTCATGCTTCCCGGCTTCAACATTCATCGAGCGGACCGCGACATGGAATCATCGGGGAAAACGAAGGGCGGCGGGATATGCCTCCATATAAACGAAAAATGGTGTACGGACGTCACGGTGCTCAGCACACACTGTAGCCCGCATTTGGAGTCGCTGTTTTTGAACTGTAAACCATTTTACTCGCCACGTGAGTTTGCATCGTTTATACTGGCTGGAGTCTATATTACACCGCAAGCTAACACGAACGCCGCATTGCTAACGCTCGCCGAACAAGTCAACGAAATTTAAAAAAAACACCCGGACTCACCCCTCATTATTCTCGGGGACTTTAACAAAGCTAAACTCAACCACGAACTCCCTAAATACAAGCAGCAGATCGACTGTCCTACCAGGGAAAATAATACTTTAGACCACTGCTACGGTAAAAAACGCATACCGTGCTATACCTCGTGCAGCCCTGGGCTCGTCTTAATTCACTTAATACCGACGTACAAGCAAGAACTTAAATGTGCGAAGCCAACAGTGAAAACAGTCAAAAAGTGGACCAATGAAGCCAAGATGGAACTTCAAAGCTGTTTAGACTGCACAGACTGGAGTGTCTTTGAAAATTCATCTGGCAGCCTGGATGAATATACGGACACTGTCACATCCTATATCAGTTTCTGTGAAGAGGTTTGTGTACCAACAAAATCATTTCGGACATTCAACAACAACAAGCCGTGGTTCACTGCTAAACTTAAGCAGCTTCGCCAAGCTAAGGAAGATGCATATCAGAGCGGGGACAGGGCCCTGTATAATCGAGCTAGAAACCAGCTTACTAAAGAAATTAACATTGCAAAGAGGATCTATGCAGTAAAGTTGGAAAAACAGTTTAGCGCGAACGACTCAAAAACAGTCTGGCATGCATTCCAATCGCTGACTAATTACAAGCGACGATCCCCCCAAGCTGAGAACAATAGCACACTAGCAAACGACTTGAATACCTTCTATTGCAGATTTGAAAAGGACAGTTTCACTCCACACACCCGCCCGGCCGCACCCGCGACCACAACCGCACCTCTGACTTCTGCGTTAACCATCCATGAACAGGATGTGAGACGCATCTTCAAACAACAGAAGATTAACAAAGCGGCAGGACCGGACCATGTGTCCCCATCCTGCCTCAAAGTCTGCGCGGACCAGCTCGCTCCAGTCTTCACTCAGATCTTTAACAGATCTTTGGAAATATGCGAAGTTCCATCCTGTTTCAAACGCTCCACCATCATTCCAGTCCCCAAGAAACCTGCAATCTCTGGTCTGAATGACTACAGGCCTGTCGCTTTGACATCTGTGGTCATGAAGTCCTTTGAACGTCTCGTGCTGGACCACCTCAAGAGTGTCACAGGTCCCCTGCTGGACCCCCTGCAGTTTGCCTACCAAGCGAACAGGTCTGCGGATGATGCAGTCAACATGGGACTGCACTTCATCCTAGAACACCTCGACAGTGCAGGGACCTACGCAAGGATCCTGTTCGTGGACTTCAGATCAGCGTTCAACACCATCATCCCTGAACTCCTTTCAACCAAGCTTCTCCAGCTCAGCGTCTCACCTGCCATCTGCCAGTGGATTTACAGCTTTCTGACGGGCAGGACACAGCAGGTCAGACTGGGGGAGGCCACCTCATCCACACGCAGCATCAGCACTGGGGCGCCCCAAGGTTGTGTCCTCTCTCCGCTGCTCTTCTCTCTCTACACGAACGACTGCACCTCAGCGAACCCGACTGTCAAGCTCCTGAAGTTTGCAGATGACACCACTGTCATCGGCCTCATTAAGGACGGTGACGAGTCTGCATATCGACAGGAAGCGGAGCGGCTGGAGCTGTGGTGCGGCCGACACAACCTGGAGCTGAACACGCTCAAGACGGTAGAGATGATCGTGGACTTCAGTCGGCATCCTTCGCCACAGCCGCCCCTCACGTTGTCCAGCTGCTTTGTGTCAACCGTCGAGACCTTCAAGTTCCTGGGAATTACAATCTCTCAGGACCTGAAGTGGGCGAACAACATCAACTCCGTCCTCAAAAAGGCCCAGCAGAGGATGTACTTCCTGCGGCTTCTGAGAAAGCACGGCCTGCCACCGGAGCTGCTGAGACAGTTCTACACAGCGGTCATCGAATCGGTCCTGTGTTCTTCCATCACAGTCTGGTTTGGTGCTGCTACAAAAAAGGACAAACTCCGACTGCAACGGACAATCAAAACTGCTGAAAGGATTGTCGGTACCCCCCTACCCACCATTGAGGACTTGCACGCTGCCAGAACTAAGACAAGGGCGTGCAAAATCCTCTCGGACCGTCTGCACCCCGGTCACCAGCTCTTCCAGCTCCTTCCCTCAGGTAGGCGATACCGATCAACGCAAACTAGAACTAGTAGACATTCCAACAGCTTCTTCCCTCTTGCGATCAACTTCTTAAACATCTAACCTATAATTCCATTACAACAAGCTGGAAATGTTTTTACTTGAGTTCGTTGCCACATTTCTGTAGGGCCAATTACGTATTACTCGTGCACTCACTGTAGTTGTCTCGCCATGCTGCACTATTTGCATATACTGGCCACTCATGCCAGAGTAGCATCTGCTCCATTTGCACACTGATTGAGGAGTATCTGTAACATTTGCACAACCAACATTGTCCCAGATGATCGCACTACTCGTCACTTTAAACCGGATACACTCCTTGAAGTCTCAGCGCCCTTTGCACAATGGTCATTGCACCGGACTATTGCAATATTAGTCGTTCGAAATGCTCTAAGTGCGAGAGGACTCTGCATCTTTTTGCACAATTGTTTTTTGTCAATGTCTTTATGTCCCCAAAATGTTCTGTAAATTGACTGTCTGTTGTACTAGAGCGGCTCCAACTACCGGAGACAAATTCCTTGTGTGTTTTGGACATACTTGTCAAATAAAGATGATTCTGATACTGATATTTTTGTTGAAAAATACATTTGAGGCCCTTTATGATTTGTAGAGTACCCCTTTTTTACTTGCTAACTAGGAGACTGAAGGTAGTTACCCACCAAATACAACAACAACAGAAAAAGGCTGGCGAATGCAAAAGTTTGGTGATGGCAATGTGTCCAATGATGTGGTTGTTGTCAGCAAAGGATTTTTAACTAAATATTCTTATTCACTTGAATCTATTTGAAGTGTATCTGTTCCAATACTTCTGTTCACTTAAAATGTACAAAGTCTTCTAAGTTGTACATCAGATCCAAATGTAAAAACTTGGAAATCAAAGCTGAATGAGCTCTTTTCTCATAATATTTTATGTCAAATCCAAACGTTTTCAACTGGCAAGCAAATGAAGAATGTGGCGCCCCTCTTACACTACACTATACTTTTTCAGGGAAGTGTATACTGTAGAGTCTGTCCTGTGCATGTTGTGACAGAAAGACAGATTGCAGATCCACAGTACCATGGGTCTTCATTTACTCCGTGCTGGCACAGCACAGGAGCAGCGACCACATCAATAAGCAACGCGTGACTAGCAATCGTGTAAAGAGCTCTGCTGTAAGTAAACCTTCCTCCTGGAGGCAAGAAGAGCCGTGATGGCAACTAATTCTATAGTCCAAGGGTATTAACCTCCTTACGAGCACATCTGCCTGTCACGACAGGACTATGGGTTCATCCGATGTGATGCACCCACAAGATCTTGAGCTCTGCCTTAAATGGAACTTGTTAAATGGTATTACAAGTCTGAGCAGAGAGCTCGCTGAACCATTGGTTTGGAGGAAGTTAGTGTTCTACCATGAGATGTGATGTGTGGTAATAATTCCTCAGGGAGTGTAAGTTCCGAATCGTAGAGAAGGATAATCAGCATTTATGACTATTTTGACAATTTCCATCACACTGTGCACAAATACGTTGGGTTACTCTCCAAAACAAAATAAGACTAATTATATTTGACTTTACTTCAAACAGTGATTCAATTTTTAGACCATATTGCATACATATATTTATGTAATGAACAGAAAATTGTTTGCAGTTTTGAGCTTATAGAAATATATTATTAGTATCATTAACTTTACATTTAAACGGAATGATAATAATAGACATTTTGGAATAAGTCAAAACACTAAGAATTGTCAATTAGGGTTCAAATGAAATGGTAAGGTGGTAATTTTTGACCATTACCATTTAAAATGTTGGAATGCATAGCATTTCATTTACATTAGGGTTAACTTTTAGACTGGTCCATGCTTTAAAAAGTGAGTGGTTTTTGTTCAACCTTCCCCCTTTAAAGTAAGCTGTTGTACAGAAAACATTCATTCTTGAAGTCGGAGCATAGTTTGCTTGTGTATTCATGGAGCAGCTATGAATCAGACGGGAGTGTTTACATACCTTTACTCACACCTGTGCAGCCTTAAAAAAAATGTTGTGACAAACCTCCACGTTACAGGAGCTTCAAGATTAAGACTTTACATCTGATCTCTAAAGTGTTTTTGTTTTTGTTTGTTTTTGTTTGTATTAGCTCACTGAACTGTGACTGACTTCTGTATTAATGTTCCAGGTACACTATTATCAAAGAAACACAAAAACTGCTCTACACAACTCATTCACAACTCTGCACTTTACATTTTACACTTGTGTATGTGTCCCCTTGCAAATACTGGTGTGTCTAAAGAAAAGGAATGCGTTCCTTTGTGTGTTTACAATTCTTCCAGGCGAGCCAGCACAAACCCAAACTGACACAAACACACCCACATCTGTTCACTCTCTTCCCCTTCCAAAGTTCCCTTGCCCGGGCTCCCACACTCCTCCCCTCACTGCCCCTCTCTACATGAAACAACCCTGCCCTCCATCACTTTGAAATTTAGTTCACATTTTCCCGCTGCATACCCCCTCCAATTCGCTCCAGCAGTCAGTTGAGTGGATGCCAATGTCTGTGAGGCCAGAATGAGAGGAATTTAAACAAGAGGGAGTGAAAGAAACAATGTACATTCACAGGAATGATCTTTTTTTCCCCTCTCAATTACATCTCATTCACCACCAATGCAATATGTATCAGCTGACACTTTGTCTTTCTTTTCAGACAATATCACAAACAGGAGTCACTTTTAGGAGTCACTTTTGATTCGGTTTGCATCTTCACAACCCATATCAATACAAATGTCCAGTCACGCTTCTTCCACATATACATCATCGCCAAAATAAAATCAATAATCGCTAATCCGACCAGCGGTGATTAATCCATGCACTCAATTTTCCCAGGTTCGATGACTGCAACGAAGTCCTCTCCGGTATCAATCAAAAATCACTTTCTCGCCTACAGCTTGTTCAGAATGCTGCGGCTAAGCTTCTCACTGAATCAAACGGACGACATCATATCACCCCAATTGTATCCTCACTTCATTGGCTTCCATTCTGTTTTATTTTGTAAATTGATTTTAAGGTTTTACTGATTCCTTTTAAAGAATGTACGAGCCTGGCTCCGAGCTATAGTATATTAGCAAACTTTTTTTTCCTTCGGGTGAGGGCCTTCTGGTTGTTCCCAAGTTCCATCTATCCATTTTCCAGACCGCTTATCCTCACTAGGGTCGCGGGCGTGCTGGAGCCAATCCCAGCTGACTCTGGATGAGAGGCGGGGTACACCCGGAACTGGTTGCCAGCCAATCGCAGGGCACACTATAAACAAACAACCATTCACAACAACTACGACACTGAGCAAAAATGTTTGAACGTAAGAGTAGCAATAGAGAATGTCTGCTACAGAGGTAGGTAGAGTAGCCAAATATTGTACTCAAGTAAGACTACAGCTACTTGACAATAATGCGACTCAAGTAAAAGTAAAAAGTAGTCCTGCAAAAAAATTACTCAAGTAAGAGTAAAAAGTACACCGTGAAATAATTACTCAAGTACTGAGTAAATAGTGAGTATCTTCTGATTTTTTTTAACCACAGCATGAACATCATTAAAATAAAAATAACAAAATAAAATTGTGATTGTGCAAATTCTGATATCGCTGTGTGTGCGTGCGTGCATGTGTGTGTGTGTGTGTGTATACACAGCCAAAACTACAACATCTGTTATTTAATGCAAGGTTTTTTTCTCAAGTTATAAGTGGGCTGAAATAGTCACGTTTGGGCAGACAATGACAGACAAATACTACAATACATAAAAGCTGTTGTTTTTGTTTGTCTGAATGTAAACATGAGTAGCGCGCCGTTGTCTTCATGGTAACGACGACCATCCCGACATTGTGGCCACGTAGTCACGATGATCAGCCGGGGTGGTTTATCTAGTATAAATACCTATGCCCGGGAAACCCAGGAGAAGACATTTCGTGAGGTCATGGGACTTTCTTGTGTCGTTTGATTGGTGAACTAGACTTAAACATCACTAGTGCTTAAATTGGATTTGAGCAAACAGCGCCCAATGCGGAAGTCGAAGTCGTAGTCTCTCGCACGGAATTGTTGATAAATAAGCAATAATTGATCACTAAAAGTAGCGAATTACATTTTGATCATTGTAACAGAGTAAAAGTACCGTTACTTCTTAACTGCAGAAGCAGCAGAAGTGTTTTTTTTCTGGTCTTGTCAACTCCTGTGACTTAGGTCCCGAGCGCACAGGCGGAACCTCAGGCCGATGCGCTCGCATATTAGTCCGCCGTGGAGTAATATTCAGAAATTACATCTGTGTGTGGATGGTGGATGTGTCAAATGGATCGAGCTGCCAGCGTTCAAGGAGTACGAAACAGACTATGACGACCCCACGCCCCCCCCCCCCCCCCCCCCCCACCCAAGAAAAACTCATTGTATCTATACGATTCACGTAAATGGCCTATTTTGTTCAAAACGACGAATTTTGCCGAAAGGTGACTGATTTGCATGTATGAAAGAAAGCTCCGTACAACAAGGCATTCTTTCTTGCTTTTATGCAGGTCTTTTGTGTTGATAGCTAGATAGCTATAGTAAAAAGACGAAAGTTTCCCAAGGCTGAAACATTGAGCGCACAATTCAACGTGTTGTGAGCCGCTTTCAGACGACCAGCTTGACTTACACCGAGAAAGTTATACGTCCAAGATCGTCTATGAGCGGTAAATGCTCTTACATTGCTGGCAAACCAAAAAACAAAAAAACAAATCTCTAATGTGAAGATGACTCACTCTGACAATTTTACCACAAACATAATATGCACTATTGGTGCCAAAAAAACAGTTATCGTGCATCTCTAGTATTTATCAACCCTCTTGGTCTGTGTTGAGTAGGTTGGGTTCTTGCCTGGAGCTTCTCTGTTTTTGTGTGTGTGTGTGTGTGTTGGTTTTATATATGATCATTGAGCCAGGTCTCTCATCAGAGAGACCTGGCTCAAGTAGTGTTGTCGTGCATGAACAACTCGTTCAAACGAACAAATCTTTTAAGTGAATGTACTAAATGGAATCACGACATTCCTTTCAAGTTTAGTTGAGCTCAGCTGCGAGCCTGTGGCACACAAGTGGCGCCGACCCTCTCGGGCTGTGACGATGGCTGAGCTCACAGCCTTGACCCGGTTTGTAGATCATCTGAGTATTTAAGCAATCAGGTTTGCGCCTGTTTTTTCACACGTAAACCTTAAATAAATCTGGGCTTAACAATACAAGTTACAACATTGCTGCAACAGATCTTTTAAAGATGTAAACAAGATTGTGTTCAATATTCTTTTATTCCTTTTCATTACTGAGCTTGAGTTAATCCCACACCAGCTGCATGAAAGTTATCGACAGTATGTAAACTACTACACGGCCAACGTTTTACATGACAACAAACAACATCCATTCATCTAGCCAGCCATTTTCTTCCACTTATCTGGGGTTAGCCACCGCATCTGGCGCCTCTCGATACGGAGCAGCACCAACTCGACAATGAACCCCTCCAGGATGACCGAGCTTCTCTGCCCCAATCTGCCTGTTGTTGTCCCACTCCATTTTTCCCTCACTTGTGAACAAGACCCGGAGATACTCGAATCTCTTCCTCGACCCAGAGAGGCCACTCCACGCTTTGGAGACTGACGACAATGGCCTTAGATTTGGAGAGGATCATTTTCACCCCAGCCACTTCACACTTGGCTGTGAATTGCTACAGCGAGAGTTGAATATCAAAGCATGGTGAAGCCATCAGAACCACATCATCTACAAAAAGCAGAGATGTAATACTGATGTCACCAAACCAGACTCCCTCAATGCCTCAGCAGCACCTAGAAATTTTGTCCATAAAGGCAATGAACACAATCGGTGACAAAGGACAGCCTTGACGCAGTCCAAAGCTCACTGGAAACGAATGGCAATGTAGACCAAACTCTGATACAGCCGTTATTAGGGGGTCAAGTACCCCATACTCCCTGAGTACCCTCCACAGGATTCCCCAAGGGACACGGTCGAACGCCTTCTCCTTCGTCCACAAAGCACATGTAGATTGGTTGGGCAAACTCCCATGCACCCTTGAAGACCTTGCTGAGGGTGTAGAGGTGGTCCACTGTTCCACAGCCAGGATGAAAACCACACTGCTCCTCCTAAATTAGATATTCGACTTCCCAACGTACCCTCCTTTCCAGGACCTCTGAATAGACCCTACCCACGAGGCTGAGGAGTGTGATCCCCCTGTAGTTGGAACACACCCTCTGGACCCCCTTCTTAAAAAAGGGGGACCATCACCCCGACCTGCCAATCCAGAGGCACTGCCCATGATGTTGCAAAGGTGTGTCAACCAGGACAGCCCCACAACATCCAGAGCCTTTAGGAACTCTGGGCGAATCTCATCCAACCCCGGGGCCTTGCCACCGAGTAGCTTTTTAACCACCTCAGTGACCTCAACCCCATAGGAGAGCCTACCTCCAAGTCCCCAGACTCTGCTTCCTCAGAGGAAGGTGTGTCGGTGGAATTGAGGAGGTATTTTCCTCACCAAATCGAGGTCAGCAGCATCCTGTCTCCACTATACATAATGTTGATGCTACACTGCTTCCCCCTGCTCAGATGCCGGATGATGGACCAGAATTCCCCTGAAGCCATCAGGAAGTCATTCTACATGGCCTCACCGAACTCCTCCCACGCCAAGTTTTTGCCTCAGCCACCACCAAAGCTGCATTCCGCTTGGCCTGCCAGTATCTATCAGCTGCATCCAGAGTTCCACAGGCCAAAAAATCCCAATAGGACTCCTTCTTCAGCTTGACAGCATCACTTACCACTGGTGTCCACGGGGATGGCCGCCATGACAGACACCGACCACCTTACGGCATCATCACCGGTCCACAGCCACCACAAATGTCTTTTGAGTTTCACCATCATTGTTTGTAGTTGGAAAGCTGGTTGGGTAAACATTCTACAGTACATTGTCCTATTAAAATCGACATGCTGGCAAGTGAAAAGAGGGTGCTGGCGACACAATCTTTGGATGGTCATAACCGCTACAGGCAAAGATCGGTATAAGAACTTACAACTCCAGATAAAGAAATGACATGCGGTACTGTAATTATTGGGGTAAAAAACAAACAAACAAACAAAAAACATCTCCACTGATATGACCTATTCATATATTTCTTTTTTTGCACCTTGCTTGGTGTTTGTCAAACCTGAATCTGAAGGAAAATAGTAGAATTGAAACTTAATGCTCGACCACATCCAGACCGTCACAAACACTGACTTATGTGCAGGTTTTCAATAGCCACATACCATGGCTAACAGAAATATTGACTAATGTTTTATGTCTACCTACAACCAGAGAGGGCTGCCGTAACTATTTCGAGTCAGTGTAGAACAGATGCACTGAGCTTATAGTGATCCTGAAACCTTAAACCATCAATTTTCTAACCACACAGTCCACACGGATGAAGATGAATCTGTCAAGATATCTTTTCATGTATTCTGATTTTTTTAAACATCTGAGAACTACTCTGTTATGCCATTAGTCACATCAGCAGCCATGTCTAGCCTGGGCATACATACTGTACATGCACTTACATGCACGCACATGACCCAACCCTAATACACACAACCCATACACACACAAAAAAATCCATGCTCCTTTCCTTAAACTCCCAAATATACATGTGACAACAGAGAATACATACGGTATACAATAATATATTTTTGATGGAGCGTGTGAGGAAATCCTCACGCTGAATCCAGAGCTCGGGCACTGAGGACAAGCTTATTTTGAGCTTTACAATCATTGTTTGTAGTTGGAAAGCCTGTTGGGCATAAATTGTACGGTACATTGTCCTATTGAAATTGACATACTTGCAAATGATAAGAATGTCCTGGGCACACAATGTGTGGCCGATCATATCAACCACAGGCAAAGATCAGTCTAAGATCTAAGAACTGACAACTCTAGAAAATAAGGATATAACTATAAAAACACACCTGTTCATTGAGATTAGCTTTTCATTTTCTTGTCCTGTAACTGGCGAGCCCGGATTTGAACCTGGGTCCTCAGAACTGTGAGGCAGATGTGCTAACCAGTCGCACACCGTGATGCCTATTTTTTGAAATTATCGATCATTTATTCTTATTTAAAGATTAATTTTGCACTGAAAACAAATATTCTTTATTGAAAACTAATGCAATAAAAATAAAGTTGTTTTTTTTTTTAGGGAAAAACATGCAAAATACTTGTAACTAATAATCGTGATTTCAATATTGATCAAAATAATCATGGATATTTTTTTGATCATAATTGTGCAACCCTACTGTATATATTTTAGAATCCCAAACACTGACTCATGCAGGTTTTCAGCAGTTTCACAAGATGGCTAACTGACAAATTGACCAACGCTTGATGTCCACCTGCTGCTTGCCAGCGTCCAGAGAAGTCTTCCCGAGCTATTCCATTGAGTTGATGTGGAACAGATGCACTGCGCTCTTAATGATTCTGGAACTTCAAACCTTCAATTCTCGAACCACAGCTATCACAGTAAAGGATGAATCTTTTCATTTCCTAGGATTTTCTGCAACTTCTTAGAACGACTCTGTAATCCCATTAGTCCCATCAGCAGCCATGTCGAGCCTGAGCACACACACATGCACTTACATGCGCACGCATGATCCAACCCTAATACACACAACCAAAAGGCTAAAAGCAAAATGTATGCTCCCTTCCTTCAACTCTCAAATATAAATGTGCTGCGGTGCTTACCTTCCTCTGTTTCTCCCCTTCACTTCACGTCACGTCTCTTCTTTGTTGTTTGCTACACTCCTGTCTTCCTGTCTGGAGCAACCGCCTACAACATGCTGGGGCTGAATGGGCTGGTTTGCAGAAAAAGCCCAGTGGTCAGGAGAGAATATGAGGGAAAGAGAAAGTGAGAGAGGTGCAATGCATGTGAGTCCAGAAATGAAAGAGAAGAGTAATTTGAAACCACCAACTCTCCAGAAACAATCACCCCCCACCCTTCCTCTTCTGTGCGACCTCCATCTCACTCCCTGCTTCCCTCCCGTTCTCCTCATCACCCTCAACACCCATTGAATAATTTCAGAAGTCGATGGTCATTTGTTTCCCGCTTATTTTATTTTGTTTGTTCATTTTACTTTGTCCTTTTCTCCCCTGAATGTTCAAGGGAGTGTAGTTAGGACACATTAAAAAGAAAATGCATTCTGCTCGTGTGTTTTATTCAGTGTGCATGGCAGGTATCCCGATAGATAAAAAATTAATAGCCTGCAGTAACATCACCAAAAGCATTTAAAACCTTTGGCTGGAAAATGCTAATCACACCAAGCTTATACAAACTTTTAGTATCATTTGCTACATATTGAAAAAAATGTGCAGTAAAGCCGGACACCCCCCCCCCCCCCCCCCCCCCCCCCCCCCCGGGATTCATAATAAAAAAACAATGGTGAATGAATAACATTGAAAATATGTTGATACTGAGGTCAGTTGCATGAATTTGTAAGGTTCCAAGTGCTGGAGATGCTTTGGAATTTCAAAATAGTAAAATCATGCACTATCCTCAATCATGGCAAATGTTTGTTGTTGGATGGCATTTCCCCGATATTACAGTCAAATAGGGGTGGACTTGGCTGAAAATCTCTCCAAAATTCAAAGAATAACAAATGAGAAGAAACCTCTGTGGTGCTCAAGCTAGTACAGTGAGAGAGTCGAATTTAATTCAGGATGCTGCATTTTGCTAAGTACGCAAAGTCCTATACTGTATAAGTAGAACTCTAAACAATCAAAATGATGCTGAACTGGACCTCGAATGTTGGGACTGACAAACTGGGAAAATTGGTGGAAACTAATTGTACAATTATATATTCTGTAAATGTCTTTTGATAACTGTGTTTACAGGTGTGTCTCAATGAATTAGAATAGTTCAAAAGCTTAATTCAATTTCAATTCAATTCAAGTTCAATTTGAAAAGTGAAACTCATATAGAAATGCATTACGCATAGAGTGAAATACACTGGGTAGAATTTTCACTCTATGTTATATTGCAGCCATTTGTTAAAATCATGTAAGTATTTTTCTTCCTCAATGTACACACAGCACCCCATGTTTACAGAAAAAAAAATAATTGTTGAATTTTTTACTGATTTATTAAAAAAGAAAAACTGAACTATCACACAGCCACAAGAATTCAGACCATTTGCTGTGACACTCACATGTCCATTTCTTCTGACCATCCTTGAGATGGTTCTACACCTTCATAGGAGTCCAGCTGTGTTTGATTATACTGATTGGACTTGATTAGGAAAGCCACACCTGTCTATATAAGACCTTACAGCTCACAGTGCATGTCAGAGAAAATGAGAATCGTGAGGTCAAAGGAACTGCCTGAAGAGCTCAGAGACAGAATTGCGGCAGGGCACAGATCTGGCCAGGGTTACAAAAACAAATTCTGCTGCACTTAAGGTTCCGAAGAGCACATTGGCTTCCATAATCCTTAACCGGAAGATGTTTGGGATGATCGGAACCCTTCCTAGAGTTGGCTGCCTGGCCAAACTGAACAATTGGGGGAGAGGAGCCTTGGTGAGAGAGGTAAAGAAGAACCCAAAGATCACTGTGGCTGAGCTCCAGAGATGCAGTCGGGAGATGGGAGAAAGTTCTACAAAGTCAACTATCACTGCACCCCTCCACCAGTCGGGGCTTGATGGCAGAGTGGCCCGACGGAAGCATCTCCTCAGTGCGAGACATATGAAAGCCCGCATGGAGTTCGCTAAAAAACGCCTGAAGTACTCCAAGACGGTGAGCAATAAGAGTCTATGGTCTGATGAGACCTAAGGTAGAAATTTTTGCAGTTAATCCTAAGTGGCATGTGTGGGGAAAACCAGGCACTGTTCATCACCTGTCCAATACAGTCCCAACAGTGAAGCATGGTGGTGGCAGCATCATGCTGTGGGGGTGTTTTGCAGCTGCAGGGACTGGGAGACTGGTTGCAATCAAAGAAAAGATGAATGTGGCCAAGTACAGGGATACCCTGGAGGAAAATCTTCTCCAGAGTGCTCAGAACCTAAGACTTGGCCGAAGGGTCACCTTCAAAACAGACAGCACACAGCTACAATACTGAACGAGTAGCTTCAGAACAACTCTGTGACTGTTTTTGAATGGCCCAGCCAGAGCCCCGAGTTAAACCCAATTGAGCATCTCTGGAGAGACCTGGCTGCCCACCAATGTTCACCATCCAACCTGACAGAACTGGAGAGGATTTGCAAGGAGGAATGGCAGAGGACCCCCAAATCCAGGTGTGAAAAACATCATTCCCAAAAAGACTCATGGCTGTATTAGCTCAAAAGGGTGCTTCTACTAAATACTGAGCAAAGGGTCTGAATACTGATGGCTGTGTGATATTTCAGTTTTTCTTTTTTCATAAATCTGCGAACATTTCAAAAATTCTGTTTGTTTTTTTCTGTCAATATGGGGTGCTGTGTGTACATTAATGGGGGGAAAAATGAACTAAAATCATTTTTAGCAAATGGTTGCAATACAACAAAGAGTGAAACATTTAAGGGGTCTGAATACTTTCCGTGCCCACTGTATTTAATTTGGAAATATAAATGTATATTTTTGATGATTTTAGCTTACAGCAAACAAAAACCCCAAATCCACCATCTCTAGAAACGAGGACCATAAAAAAAAAAAAAAAAGGTCACGAAACAGTGAAAATGAAGTTAAATGTTGAAATTAGGTTGGGTTTTGCCCTCTGAAAAGTATTTGTAAAAAAATGCAATGAATCTATGTAATGAAAAATAAATGGACTTTCCTCACATCTTCTAATATCTTGAGATGTACCTGGAAACGTCGACTTCTTCGTTTACGTAAATGCTGCAAATTGGGAGCTGCTTAACTGATTTTCATTGTTCCTGTAACAACGACATACTGGACAGTAAAAGCTTTATTCTATTCTCATCGAGAAGCCAATTTGAGATAACAAGAAGATAACCACCTGTAGTTGTGCTCGTAAATTCACTTTCCCTGTCGCCCCCATTTGGCGTTACATTATACGTGTGTGTGGCCTTTTTCCATAATGACAACTGAAATCACCCAAATGCCCCCGATCAAAGGTCTACATACCCTTGAATGTTTGCTCTGATAATATACACATTGGTTGACACACACAGGTTTAAATGACCTTAAGGGTAAGTTTCCATGCAGATGACTAGTTTGCTTGTAATTAGTTTCTGTTTATAAATAGTCAATGAGTTTCTAAACTCTTGAGAGTCCCATGCACATTTCGTCCAGTGCTGCACTGACTTTGCTGGATATTGAGCCATGGGAAAAGAAACAAAACTCTCAAAGGGCCTGTGAGAAAAGCTAGTTCAACTTTAGAAATCTAAAAATAAAAAACATATGAAAAGCTATGTTAAGGCTTGAAAATGCCTATCGGAAGTGTTCAAACTGTGATACAAAAGTGGAAAATATAGTGGTTCTGTTGAGACCAAGCCACGGTCAGGTAGCCCAACAAAGATTTGAGCCACAGCTGCCATGAAGATCGTTTGGGGTGTAAAGAGAAACCCAAGAGTAACGTCAGGTGAATGATTATAGGTGTAGGGTGTAGAGAAGGGCACCTGGATGAACCCACAGAGCTGGCATAGAATGATCTACGGGAATTGTAGAGGACTGCATGACTGATGCTTGACAGGTCGGAACTCACTCGCTCCTCCTCATCATTTATCTGAGTTGCATGTCCACACAAGTCTCTCAAATACCTCCATCCCTTCTAAACAGACAAGACAAATATTTTAGAAAGTTAAATTGAAAAACAGCGAGTGGCAAGGTGCCCAACTGCTTAGCATATTCCCCTCCCAGTCCTTAGGTTGAGGGTTCAAATCTTTATGAAGTTTGCATGTTCTTCCTGCGCTTACGTGGGATTTACTCAAGCGTCCTCTAACATTCCCAAAGGAAGTTTTTTGGGTTTTTTTTGCTGCTAGCGAAGTGGTCTAACAATATTTGACTTTAATTGAATCCCACTTGAAACATACAACATAAAGTGGACGTGTGGTGATAGTAATAATTCAGCCACAGAGATCACTGATTGGTGAGAAACGTCAATGACGTGACATCATCTTTAGTTGCCGTCTCCATGAAAGGATGTCATCGAGGAATGATTGTCTCGTTTCTGCCGACATTTCTTCCTCCTCCCACCTTGTCTCCTCGATGGGAACATGTAAACAGAGGAGCGAGAAGCCAGGACCTAGAAAGTTGCAAATTAAGAAATGAGACTGTCCCTAAATTGTAGATAGGTGTGAATTGTTGTTTCTCTATGTGCACAGCGATTGGCTGGTAACCGATCCAGGGTGTACCCTGCCTCTCGCCCGACAGCTGGGATAGGCTCCGGCACACCTGAAACCCCAAAGAGTGTAAGCAGTATAGAAAATGGAGGGATACTTAAAGGGCTGTGACTTGCGTAGTTGATGGTCATTTGTTATGATTTTTCTTTGCTTGCTCGCAAATGCTCTGTAGGGTTTCCCACGCTCATGCTCAAAACAACATTTTTGTAATGAGATGCAGTTTTAACACAATGCATGTGTAGTGGCTCTAGAACTCGTATGTATGATTTACAAAATGTGTCTATGCTTCTTTTTTCATGGCTCGTGAAGGTCCACGTGCATGCATGCATACATTCATATGTTTGTGTTGATGTAAGTGCAGTCCCCAAAATAACTCTTGCATGTAAATCCAGTCTATAATCAATGCGTTCCCATCATAATTTGCAGTAAGACTGGCTTCTTGGGTATATCTCTCAATTGCTCTGTGGAAGGCTGGAAGGCATGCCCTGAAAGTTCTTTCGTAGACAGTCCAGAAGTAGTTTAATACACATCTAGGGAACCTTTTCATTTTAGTTGATTTGCAGTTAGATTTCAATCAGGCTGATATGAAAACAGTTTTTTCCCCCCATTTCCAGCAATATGTGGACATAACATTAGACTTGGCCTTCACAAACATTAGTAATGACGACAGTTCTGCTCACCCTTGACGCCTCAGACCATCTATTGATGCCAATGCCAGCTTCCAAAGCCTGTTTACCATTGAAAACTCATGGTGTAAATGGTTCAAAATAAAGCCCTGCGGGATTGTTTTGAACGCAGAGAATGAGAATGAGTCACTGCCAATAAGCACACCAATGTAACAGAGTATGCAGCACCTGTGTGCCTATATTTGTAAGTGCACATCTGTGTCACTAAATAAATCTCCTCCGGGCCAATGACAAAACTTGGATGACACAGGAAGTATGGGAAAGCAAACAAGTACAAAATGGCAATGTCAAGTCCAATGACGAGGCTGTGGTCAGAACAACTGGAGTCTGTGAAACTCAATTTTGCTATTACAACAACAAAGTGTGCACATGCTAGAGAGATTCAATGGCAACGTGGCAGGGGAGGCAAGAACAGATTAAATGGCTGCCTCTCTATAATGTGACAACCATGGCATCATTCCAGACAAGTCCGCAGGCACTATGCCAACCGTCTACCGCTAGCCTCGCAGAGTGACAATTTGGTGGCAGGAAGTTGCTTTAAATTGACGCCTGCTCAGACCACATCTAAATATTGGCGCAGGGTAGACTGCTGGCCTCACGTGACTTTTAACGTATTTGATCAGGGCTCAGGTAGACAAATAAGGTGCACGGACCTATTTACGTCACCAGCTCATTCTGTGTACCTGCTTTGTCTTTTGCCATATCTTGTCTAGAGCAGTGACAATGCTTCAGTCACACACGGATCGATGTGATTACACAGAGATTGTGAGTGCGTCACATTTAAAGGGAATGAGAGGAGCCTTGATTAGTTGTGACTTAAGTCGACTGTAAACTATCAGGGTGGCTCAGACTGCCCACCGCAGATCTGCTCATCCACGAAATTACCAACACGAATCTAACCTGCTTCTGGCGCCCAATTGCTCCACCTGTCGTGGTGGATTTACAGCGTTCATGAAAATAGGTCTCCATGTGTCAAAGGGTAAAAACTGTAATCTGTGAAGCTTCTATTGGTTAGTTTTTATGTTTTTTTTTGTTTGTTTTTTTTTCTTGTGGGACAGTAGTGTGAGTCAGAGCCCTGACGTTAATGTTAGCAGAAAAAAAAAAAAAACGTAGTTACAAGTTCAGAACGACTGAATTGGACTGAATATTCATTTGCATTTCATCCTCATGGTCATTGTTCACATATACTAACTTTGTTTATGAAAACTATCTATTTGGGAATTAACGATCTTTTGTGTTGAGGTATTGGTGGGCTTCAGAGGATTTTCAGATTTCAAATTGAGCCTCAGCACTGCAGTGACTCCGTGCGTAGTGTTTGATTCAAAACACATTAGAAAGTATGAAAAAATGCTGAGCAGTTTTCAGTCAAGATCGATGTCCTTGAATGTCTTGTTTTGCTTAAAACACAAAGACAATTTGTCTGATTTCATAGAGGACTAAGGACATCAGAAAGTATTCAAATCAATTCAAAAGGTTTTGACTTTTTATATACTTTTGTTTGTTTGAATGTTTAGAAATGTCTATTTCGTTTCCATTTAGTGGATGTTTTGCTGACAAAAGTTGGCTTACGCCTGAATAATTTTTCCCTCCCACTTTTGATATGATGGCTATGCCCCGCTGCCAAACACGCTACAACACACTCAAGCATCAAGCATCCTTATAAATTTAGACAAAGTACATGGGAGTAATGAAAAGGGATACAGGCCTCAAAATTCTTCGGCAAACCTCAAACCAGATGGTTGAAATTTACAAATGGGTCTTCCCGGATGACACAAACCTCAAACACACATCCAAGGAATGTATAGACCAGGCTGACATTAAGATTTGGAAATTAACTCCCCAAAATCTTGACCTCAACACAAGAATTGTTGGATGGGTCACTGAAATGCAACTCTAAGCTACTGTACAATATCGATAGCCTACTTGTTTCCATATCATTGCTTCCCCATATCATTCCTAGAAGCATACTAAAGTGTAACTGTCGAAAGAAAGACATTTAAATGAACTTTACAAATTCTATCAAGAAGGGTTTTGTAATATGCAATCAGAACTATCTAAAATAAAAACAAGGACTTGCCACATGAAGAGAGTTTCTGACTCGACTAATTTACGTAATCCGATGTGGGAAACGCAGTTTGTAGGTTTCAAACATGCATTATTATTATGGTTTTCTTAAACCTACGGCGCATAATCACATGTGGTGATTCTTATAAACACGCAAATGAGGCAGACGGGGGCTTCACGCTACCCGACGTCGCGAAATAAGCAGAAACAAATCACGTGGCCCGGCTGGAGAGACGACGCACTGGGCACTGTAATTAGATTTGAACTTGCCAGAGTTCACCAGTCGAGAGGACCGTGCGACTGTGATACAGAGTGAATATGAAGGACTCGTGGGGGCGGAATACAAGTCAGTTTGTGCTCAAGAAAAAAAGCAAGTCTGTATACCCCACCCACTGGTTTCGTGCAGTAGAAAAACATATATGTACATGGATGGCTACAAATTGCTTTATAGCTGTTGTGGTGGGTTAGTCTGCCCCCATTTGATGAAAGAGCAACATCTGCATTCCCAAGTGTACTGAGGGATGAATACACGACAGCGGGTTAGGGTGAGAGACTGAGAGTTATATCAATTGGGTGGCATGGGTGATGCAGGAGGACCGCACACTCATAGTCTCCAGAACTAATGATGTTGCAGATTTGTTGTGCAGCTGTAAAGAGGCGAACGTAAAACAGATCGTACGAAACATGCAAAGAGTTCTCTGAGCGGCCTTCTTGTCATCTCATCGTCCATTCGTAGTGTCATCTTAGCTCAAATCAGTTGACGCTGCGTGATACAAAAAGCTGTCACACTCCACTGTCACAAAATTCATGGCAGTCGTTCTAATTCAAGGGCTTATCGCACTGGCCTGGAGACCAGTTGGCGACCTGACACGGGGAACGTTTCTGTGACCTGCTGGAGACCAACAAGACTGAGGAGACTTCGCAGAGACGCCTCGGCGACAACGCTGGACCCTTTCGACCAGTGATGGGGAAACTACGGCCCCGCGGGCCACATCCGGCCCGTTGATCATTTCAATCCGGCCCGCCACAGATTGGTACAGAATCGCCCAAATCATATCAAAATCATGACTGCATTCATTTCCTTTAATACCGAGTGGTTCCACCAGGTTGTGCTGTTTTGCCCAGTGGTTCCACCAGGTTGTGCTGTTATGCCCAGTGGTTCCACCAGGTAGCGCAGTAGGTACAGTGATACATTGACTTGACTTTGTCTGTTCTGTTTTTACTCTGCTACTGCTCCGAACCCTTCTTCAACCATAAGTGGGCCAAAGAAAAGAAAAGTCGACAGTGAGTGCTGAGTGTTTAATATAGAATGGACTACGAAATAGCTTTTCACTGAAGTCCGGTCAAAAACTGTATGTCTACTTTGTTAAGAAACCATTGCAATTTTAGAGGAATATAACATCAGCCGTCACCTTTCTACCAAGCATGCTGATTATGCAAACAGCCAATCAACACAGGAACTGGTGGCTACGGCTCAGCAGTTAAAATCAAGCTTGCAGGCTCAGCAAAACACCTTTATCTGACAAACCGCCCCCCAAGATTCAGTCACACAAGACCCTGAAACAGCACCACGGGAGCTGCCGATGGAACTGATGGATCTCCATTGCGATACTGTCTTAATAGAGAAGATCAACTCTCAAACTGGATGAGTTTTATGCTTCTTGAAGCACAGACAAATTTCCAAAAATCCAGAAGATGGCACAGAGGATGCTGGTGGTGTTCGGCTCGACATATGTGTGTGAACAGACTTATAGTGTGATGACCACGACCAAAACATCCTACAGATCCTAGCTGAGTGATGAACACTTCAGATGTGTTCTGAGAATTGCCACAACGAAACTGACACCAGACTAATGTCGTAAACTGTCGTAGCTTGAAAGGTGGAGGTCTGTGTCGCAAAGTACGCGTCGTAAATGCAACGAACCGCAAGGCTGGGAAATGAAACCATTGTTAAGGCGAACCGGCATTGTTGGAGGTGTACAATTCCAATGGGATTGGTCAATTGGACGCGGTTCTATGTCAGAACCGGTTTTCGATTCCGACCCTCGAATTTGTCTCCGTGTCAACTGAGTTATCGTCGGAGTAGCGGCCACGCGAGCGAGATAGTCTCAATCAAACGTGCTGGACTTCTCAGTTTCCCCCCCGATTTAAATTCCTTCATCTTAACGAGACGGGCTCAAATTATGGAAACAGGTTGGGGGGGATCAATTTTTCCGATGCAACATAGATGGACCACAAAAAAAAAAAAAAAAAAAGCAAAATCTTGTGCAAAGTGCTTCCAAAAGAGTGGAAAGTGTTTTGGTTCCAAAGAGGCAAGATCGGCTATCTTATATTTTTACATTTCTTTTTAAAATTTCTTGGAGGTCTACTAGGCAGGAATCCGCATAATTTTCTCCCTCTCTCGTCACCTTGGGGAATTTGCTCGTGGTCTTTGTCGCTCCGTGTGACTCCGCTCAGAGTCATTAACGGCCGTCTGTCACAGTTGAGTGACTCCATCCTGACATCCAGTCCGGCATCCAAGAATCTGAAGCTGGAAAATACTCGAGGTACGCAATGATGGATATGCAGACAGTTGGCTAAGCGCACTTTTAATAAAGACGTTCTTTCCATCTCTTAAAAAAAAAAAAATAATAATAATAATAATCTTCTCTTAAAAACACCATTGAGAAACACGCTGATTACAGTGGTACTGAAAAGCTTGAATCAAATCCTCCTCATCCTGCTTTGCGTCTGATCAGCTCTACTGGGAGGATTGGAGTAGAATTGGCTTGGATTAGTTTAACGCAGCCATGTGGCCATCGGCACTAAAGACACACCCGCAGTAAAATCCCTCTATTTTTAGCCGCTACGTGGCCAACAGTCATGATTATTTAGGAAAAGGGCTCATGGGCTTGTTTGAGGGCATTTTTTTCAACAGCAGTGGACTGTTTTGATCTGGCTCAAGAAAGGTTCGGAGACACTGGCTGATTGCACTAGCGTGTGCCGTTTGGCAGCGGTAACCATGGTGATGGGGAGCCAGAACCTGTCCATCACCCTCAAGGGCAGTGGAGGTGTGACATCGAGTAGGCCCATGTTTCGTTAAATTCAGATCCGGGAAACGATGGAAGCAGAATTCAGGGTGGGACTGGCTTCCGATGAAAACCTGGACACGTCACAGTCTCCATCGGTACCATGCGTGTGCGGTAAGGATCCTGCTCATCGGATGAAAGCGGGACAAGCGCGAATCGTCCGAGAGATGCATTTGGCCCGTTTGTCCTTCGTATCGTAGAAACATCCCTTATTCCTAAGCAGAAACACGGCATGGCAATCAAACGGGAGCGCGTCACCTACCAGCCACCTGCACGACTGATGCCGCCACGCCTTGCTTCTGCCTTTTTTCACCGCATATAGAGTCCATCAAAGGCATAAAAGGGCGGCGCTCTAACACGTCGTCCTACGGCCAGGTGGAGCCATGTTAAACATGCAACGGGCGATAAATAAGGTCTGGACTGAGGCCGTTCGGAGCGTGCCCAGAAGAAAATCCCAGGGTATTAAAACATCACATGACCGCCCGTCGCCACCGACAGTGGGGAGAACAAGTGGAGAGGAGAAAAGCAATGGGAGGGATGCAGGGAGAAGACAAGAGTGAATGGGAGGCGGCAGGGGCAGGGTGGGGGTGTGTGTGTGTGTGGGGGGGTGGGGTTGTTGGAGATGTCACAGTGCACCGTGTTCTTTGTCGCGCTCAGTCGGGATGCAAAAAAAAAAAGAAAAAGAAATACAGCAGCCGCTCTGTCTGCCTCACTGCACACACTTGTTGACAACTGAAACCATTTCGATTTTGATGATCTGATCACATTTCTTCCTGGTGCGACCTTCCATTTTTTGGGGGGGGGGGGCGGGGGGGAATCTGCGTTTTGCTGTAATGTAGGTGATGAACGCTAGATGGCGGTGGGCACCCCGACAAATGATTGGTGCAACCAGCGAGACGAGAAGAAGGAGAAGGAGAAGAAGAAAGAGGAGGAGTAGTAGTAGAAGAAGAAGAAGAGAAGAAGAAGAAGAAGAAGAAGAAGTAGAAGAAGAAGAAAGTGGGGCGGAGAAAAAACAACAACAACAACAACAAAAACAGCAGAAAACCAGGCATCAACTTGGGCTGCCGATGACTTTAGGATGCCTTCCGTTCACTTATTAAGAGCACTTGTCAGCGAGAGACTGACCGTGGCCGTTGACGAGATTATGGCGATATTTGAAAAAGCGCTGGCCGAGTTTGAGGACGAGCTCCGGCACCGTCGCAGCAGGCCGCGGGGAGCCGCTCAGCCGTGCGGCACGACGATCGAGGAGCGCGGATCAGGTCTGCTTTGCAGATGGACATAAAGACATTGACACACACACCCCAAAAAAAAAAAAAAAAACATCAAATCAAATCAAAATTCTCAGTTATAAGAGGCGTGCTCGCTTGTGCAACCACATTATCTCAATTGCTTATTGTTGTTGTTTGTTTGTTATTCCCCCCCCCCCCTCTCAAAAAAAAAAAAAATATATATATATATATTTCTTTATTTTCAATTTAGTTGTACAGGAAACAGGTTTTCCACCATTAATGGTGGACAACGTCTTGGTTTCGGCTTTTATATCACAAAAACCTGGTATTATAACAGGGGTGTGGAGACTTTTGAACCCCACTGTAGTTCAATATCTGCTGTGGTAATATCAATGCCAAATAAGGTGTGGATGTGGAGAGTTCATTTCAAGCCTCCGCCAACAGTCGTCAGATTTTGCTGTATTGTGTTCTCTTACGTAGATGAATTAACGACTACTAAAGCGCTAAACTATGACATCTTTGACCTAAAAATACAAATACAGCTACACGTATTGAGCAACGCGGCGAATCCTGGCACTGGCCAATGTTCGGAAGTGTCTTGACAATGGAAACCTCGCATCTCCAAAGCCATCATTTTTCAGGAATGCAAAAAAAAAAATAAAAATCGCGCATCGTCAAAGAGAACAAGCCATTTTCAACACTTTGATTGGTTTAGATTTTGTTTCAAGTCGGGCGAATGCACACCGCTACATACAGTTATCAGCGACTCAATCCCCGAATTGTTTCCTTTCGTGTTTTGTATTTCAGATGCATCCCAGCGCATCCCCTCTGTGCATGACGGGAGGAGACCAAGTCTGGAACGAGAGGCTCCAATGGCCCCATTCGTCAAAGAGGAACTGCAAGAAGTCTGGACAAGTCACTGTCAAAAATCGGAAGAGGTGACTGCCTCGTTGGAAAAGGAAGACGTGAAAGAGAAATCTCTTGCGTCTACAATTCAACAAAGAGAAAGTGTTGAGCACAGACAGGAAGCTTCTCCAACTTGCATCTTATGTGAACCAGTTGAAAGTGACCTCAATGAAGAAGACTGTGGAGGCACCGATGCGGTTTTTGACTCGGCTGCAGCCAGTGTCATAAAAGCAACTCGCAACAATCGCCGGCCCTTTTCCGACTCGGGGCAATACAGCGACCCCGAACCTCATCTTAGCTCCCATAATCAGGCCAAGTGCTTCGAGTGCCCAGAGTGTGGCAAAATATTCAAATACAACCACAATTTGCAGAGACACATGGCATGTCACACAGGAGAGAAACCATTTGGCTGTATTGAATGCGGCAGAAAGTTTAATCAAAAGGCAAGTTTGGACAGACACAAGAGAGTGCACACAGGAGAGAAACCTTTTAGTTGCGTGTTTTGTGGGAAAAACTTCACTCGGAGGGGCTCATTAACTTCGCACATGAGATTTCATACGGGGGAGAAGCCGTTCAGCTGCTCCCTATGCAAGAAAAGTTACAATAACAGAGGGACGCTGGTCAAGCACATGCGAGCGCATGAGAATCACGCGAGGTCAAGCCAGGAGATAAACAATCGATTGGAAACGTGGACGATGTAGGGCTTTACGATTGCGATTTCATTATTGCTACCATTACTGCGGGGGAATGATTGAACCATGGCAAGTGATAATAATTCAAACGTTACTTTATTTGTAATGCTTTAGACCACGAGTGTCAAACTCAAGGCAGCGAAACCTTGTATGATTCTCGCTCCACTCCGCACCAACATTCCAAATTGTTGGATTTCATAACAACGTCGAGAATATTACAGGTATAATCGAAGCATTTTTTTTTTTTTTTTTTTTGGGGTTACCAAACCCATTGTTTTACAGTAACTTGCTCAGTGGTTGAACAAACACCGATTCCTGACTTCTGTTTTCAAATAGTCGTGTGGGACCATGACGAGCAAAACTTTGCGGGTGACTGATGCCCCATTTGGGGAAAAATGGAAAAAAAAAAAAAATGGAAAGAATTGAAAAATTATTTTAAGACAATTGAAAAAATAAAAAAATAAAATTGAAACTCTGCAATGCCAAACCTTGAGTATGTGGGGGGTCCACTGATTTTTCACGACACAATGAAACACACAGATAGGATAGAAAGATTTTGTTCTTTTCCCCCCCCCCCTCTTTGTTTTAGATGTTTATTAACTGTTTTTTTTTTTTCTTCCTTCCTTTTGTTTTTTAAATGCTTTTAATCGTGTAAAGCACATTGTAGACATGTAGGAAACGCGCGACATAAATAAATTTGCTTTTGCGACCGTTTCAGTATTGCGCGTGAGAGCGTTTCAGTCGTGTGAATGAGAGGGAAGAGTAAATGTGATATAATTCATTATTCACTTGTTTTTATAGATGCCTATTATTTACAATTATCATTAATAATTGAACGTGGCCAATCAAGCTGCGCCCCAAACATAACGTTGCTCATTTTAGTTTCCTTTTTTAGGTGTAGTTAGAAATCTTAACCAGCAGGTGGCAATAGTGCATCCACACGCACGCATGCACAGGAGATGCTATCAGTTTTTTTTTCTTCGACTAAATATGACCAGTTAAGTCGAAGTTACAGGATCTATGTTGGTGAATTATCATTAATACATGCAGTATATTTAAAAATGCATACTTGATAAACCTTTGAATTAAATGTTGAGGAAAAAGACACACAAATAGAAGACAAAACGACATATTAGACCCGATTGTATTTGCTGCAATCGGGTCTAATGTTGGAAGTCTGGAAGTCTTTACATGACAGTTTTTTGGGCGTGTTTGGTGCCACATGAAATCATTTGCTCCAAGTTTGGGATGAAAGGTAAGGGGGCCAACCGTTATCGCGACAATGAACATGTTTGCATGGCCTGCAAGTTTATGGCATCATTAAAAATACATATGTAAATACAAATGATGCTCAGTGTTTGTCATTTGTGTACTGATTGCTAGCTGAAAAGTTGGTCAATAAAATGATTAAAAGGGAAGCAATGAAATGTGTAATTCTTAAAGAGTGTACTATATCTTTTTTTTGTGTGTTTTTAACCTGATTTCAGAAAGATAATATCAGCTGCCTAATCAGAGATTTTCAACTAAACAATACCTACCTTAATAATAAAATATAATCCTTTTCTGTATATATAGTGATCCATCTTTGGGGATTTGTGAACAGTTTATGGACACGCTCACATATTACAACCCCAATTCCAAATGAAGTTGGGACGTTGTGTTAAACATAAATAAAAACAGAATACAATGATTTGCAAATCTTGTTCAACCCGATATTGAATTGAATACACTACAAAGACAAGATGTGTAATGTTCAAACTGATAAACTTGATTGTTTTTAGCAAATAATCATTAACTTCCAAAAAAGCTGGGACAGGTGGCAAAAACGTTGAGGAATGCTCATCCAACACCTGCTTGGAACATCCCAGGCTCATTGGGAACAGGTGGGTAGAAAAGGAGCTTCCCTGAAGCAAAGGTGGGTCGAGTTTCACCTCTTTGTGAACAAGTGCGTGAGAAAATGGTCGAACAGTTTAAGGACAATGTTCCTCAACGTACAATTGCAAGGAATTGAGGAGTTTGCCACTGTGTTACATCGCATTTCTTTTAACAACATTCAATAAACATTTGGGAACTGAGGACACTAATTGTTGAAGCTTTGCAGGTGGAATTCTTTCCCATTCTTGCTCGATGTACAGCTTCAGCTGTTCAACAGTCCGGGGTCTCCCTTGTCGTATTTTACACTTCATAATGCGCCATTTTCAATGGGAGACAGGTCTGGACTCCAGGCAGGCCAGTCTCGTACCCGCACTCTTTGACTACGAAGCCACGCTGTTGTAACACGTGCAGAATGTGGTTTGGCATTGTCTTGCTGAAATAAGCGGGGGCGTCCATGAAAAAGATGTTGCTTGGATGGCAGCATATGTTTCTCCAAAACCTGTATGTACCTTTCAGCATTAATAGGGCCTTCACAGATGTGTAAGTCACCCATGCCATTGGTACTAACACAGCCCCATACAATCACAGATGCTGGCTTTTGAACTTTGCGTTTGCGTTCTTTTCCTCTTTGGCCCGGAGGACACGACGTCCACAATTTCCAAAAACAATTTGAAATGTGGACTCGTCGGACCACAGAACACTTTTCCTCTTTGCATCAGTCCGTCTTAGATGAGCTCGGAGCCAGAGAAGCCGGCGGCGTTTCTGGGTGTTGTTGATCAATGGCTTTTGCTATGCATAGTAGAGTTTCAAGTTGCACTTACAGATGTAGCGCTGAACTGTATTTACTCACATTGGTTTTCTGAAGTGTTCCTGAGCCCATGCGGTGATATTCTTTGCACATTGATGTCGGTTTTTGATGCAGTGCCGCTTGAGCGGTCGAAGGTCACGGGCATTCTTGTTGGTTTTTCGGCCTTGCCGCTTACTTGCAGCGATTTCTCCAGATTTTCAGAACCTTTTGTTGATATTATGGACCGTAGATGACGAAATCCCTAAATTCCGTGCAATTGTACGTTGAGGAACATTGTCCTTCAACTCTTCGACTGTTTTCTCACGCACCCCATCTTTGCTTGTAAATGACTGAGCAATTCAGGGAAACTCCTTTTCTACCCACCTGTTCCCAATGAGCCTGTTCACCTGTGGGATGTTCCAAACAGGTGTTTGATGAGCGTTCCTCAACTTTCTCAGTCCTTTTTGCCACATGTCCCGGCTTTTTTGGAACGTGTTGCAGCCATAAAATTAAAAAGTTAATGATTATCTGCTAAAAACAATCAAGTTTATCAGTTTGAACATTACATATCTTGTATTTGTCGTGTATTAAATTAAATATAGGTTGAACAAGATTTGCAAATCATTGTATTGTGTTTTTATTGATGTTTAACACAACGTCCCAACTTCATTGGAATTGGGGTTGTAATATTAAGCAACTGATATTATCTTTCTGAAATCAGTTTACAAAAATAAATGATATAGTACACTCTGTTAATTACAAATAATAAGTACTAAGCCAAATATTCACACCAGTGGTGTTTTTAGGCCAATTTTACTGAGGGGTGGGGGTTGGGACCAGGGGCACAATTTTCAACACACGCGCACGAACGTGCACACACACGCATTGTCCGAATGGATTTATTCATGGTATTTTTTAAATTGTATTCGTTAATTGTATTCAGTACCTTCTTTAATTGTATTCTAAGTCTGACCATGGGGACTAAGACTGAAATTTAGCTGAAGCTCGACATCTTCCACTTTTTGAAGGCAACAAAGAGCAGTGGAAAGGAATACACAACATTTATTATAATAGGCTACAGTTGCGGGTTTGCTTGGTTTTTCTGGTAAACTTAACTCATGTTAGCTAGAAGCAACATTAACTCGAGTTGACATTGACAGGCTGCTATTGTAATTCATGAAGTGGACGAACAACAATCTTTGATCGGCGGTATCTCCTCTGCAGTTCATAGTAATTGCTTCTCGGTTCTGATTTCCTCCTGCCAGGTGGATGGCAACTTCGTTGCTGGGGGTTTCAACAAAACGCACGAAAGGATCCGACGAGAATATTGAACTTGAGCAACACGCGCTCCTTTCGCCATGTGTGCAATATCGCAATTTTAATATCGCCAGCATATATTGTAGCAGACTTCCCACCATGCCTAGCGACATGTTGTACATACCTTATGTGCAAGTTGTAACGTTAGAAGTTTCTTGTGTTTTCCCATAATTCTAGTTGTGTGGTTTACTCACCTCCTGGTTTTCGTTTTTTTGCAGTGTTTTGGTACCGTAAGTGGAGGTTGTGCTCTGTGCGATGACTCCTTGCTCATTTTCATTGTGCGGCCAGTGTGTAGTGAGTGGGCACCAGCTGTTGATGCTGCTGTCTTAGGACGGTACTGTCTAGTCACTGTATGGAGGGGCCAGGTACAGTGTTGAGGGGGCACTGGCCACTTGTCCCCCACCTAGGAGCGCCACTGTCCCCCGCCACAAGATTAAAGGAAAGGAAAACTGTAATTAGATTCACACTGCCAAACTTACTGTCAAGTGTACAGTTGGTCCAGAGATACGATTTAGCGAGATATACGAAATGCAGTATTCAAAGGTTCAATATTTTTGTTGGACTGCCTGGTGCCTGGTGTTGCATATGCCAATCAGATGTACAGTATTTGTAGTCTGAAGTTGTTGTTTGAAGCAGTCAACTGTCAAATAACCAACCATTGTGGTCTGACTCATCACACCCTTCAGGGTAGCTATTGCACTTCCTCTGTGATGATGTCACGCTGCACGCTCGTATGGTCACTCTTCACATCTATACACTTGTTGTATCTGTGGAAAGCCCCCGTCATTATAATGCAGGCAGTGAAGCATAATGAGCGGAAGAGAATGAAGGCGGCAAGTGATGAAATTGTTTGGCTGTTTGCCCCCAGGTCATGAAAGCTTGCGCCTCATCAGAGCAAAAACCTGCAGGGCTGCATTCCAAACTACGCTTTTCTTAACGTGCAGGGGAAAAAGGGTGTGAATGATGTTGTGAAATTTGGGAGAAGACTTGAAGATGTTTTTTCCACTGGCTTGTCTGTCAAAAGACCTACGTAAAACAGTGTTTACACATATCCTCTATAAACCTCTGTTGTTTTAGCTCTGTCTCAAAGCTGCGTACACTTACATACATACGATTTGATTATGCAGTGCGTACGGACAGTATTCAGACCCCCTTAAGTTTTTCACTCTTTGTTGTATTGCAACAATTTGCTAAAAATGATTTAAGTAAACACATTTATGTAAACACAGCACTCCATATTGACAGAAAAAAAACAGAATTTTTGATTTTTTTTTTCAGATTTATGAAAAAAGAAAATGCAGACTCAGTATTTAGTAGAAGCACCGTTTTGAGGTTCAGGTTCAGCCATGAGTCTTTTGGGGAATGATGCAACAAGTTTTTCATACCTGGATTTGGGGATCCTTTGCCATTCCTCCTTGCAGATCCTCTCCAGTTCTGTCAGGTTGGATGGTGAACGTTGGTGGACAGCCATTTTCACGTCTCTCCAGACATGTGTCAATTGGGTTTAAGTCAGGGCTCTGGCTGGGCCATTCAATAACAGTCACGGAGTTGTTCTGAAGCCACTCCTTCGTTATTTTAGCTGTGTGCTTCGGGTCATTGTCTTGTTGGAAGGTAAACCTTCGGCCCAGTCTGAGGTCCTGAGCACTCTGGACAAGGTTTTCATCCAGGATATACCTGTACTTAGCTGCAATCATCTTTCCTTCGATTGCAACCAGTTGTCCTGTCCCTGCAGCTGAAACACACCCCCACAATATGATGATGCCACCACCATGCTTCACTGTTGGGACTGTATTGGGCAGGTGATGAGCAGTGTCTGGTTTTCTCCACACAAGGCCAAAAAGTTCTATCTTGGTCTCATCAGACCGGGGAATCTTATTTCTCACCATCTTGGAGTCATTCAGGTGTTTTTTAGCAAACTCCATGCGGGCTTTCATGTGCCTTGCATTGAGGAGAGGCTTCGGTCAGGCCACTCTGCTGTAAAGCCCCGGACTGGTGGAGGGCTGCAGTGATGGTTGACTTTCTAGAACTTTCTCCCATCTCCCGACTGCATCTCTGGAGCTCAGCCACAGTGATCTTTGGATTCTTCATTAACTCTTTCACCAAGGTTGTTGTCCCCCGATTCCTCAGTTTGGCCGGACGGCCAGCTCTGGGAAGGGTTCTGGTCATCCCAAATGTCTTCCATTTAAGGATTTATGGAGGCCACTGTGCTCTTAGGAGCCTTAAGTGCAGCAGAATTTTTTTGGGAACCTTGGCCAGATCTGTGCCTTGCCACAATTCTTTCTCAGAGCTCTTCGGGTGGGTGGGTAGGTAGGTAGGTAGATGCTCTTCATTGCATTTCCGCTGTGATGGAAAAAATAGAAAGTCGGAAGTTCCTGTGGGGTGTGGAACAACTTGACATATTTTTAGCAGCAATAATTGCTTTATTATGCTCTGAATGGTCCCAAATCACAGTATCGAGGTTTTAAAACCTGAACGAACCAAGAGGGCATGCCAGGCAACATGGTTTCTTTCACCCATGTTCTCTAATCAGATAGGTGAACTGCATAATAGATGATGATAAAGTGATCATCAACCAACAAATGTTGACATCATGAGCGGAGGAAGGTGTCGTGGAGGTGTATGTCGTTGATCAGTCACCACTAGGCATCACCAAAGAGCAACATAAAGCTCCGGAGTGTACAGAACCCTACCAGAAGCCTTCAACTATGCATAACATAGAACACACCTCAGTCTGCTACACTGTTAAGAGACAATAAATAATGACGTTGCATTTTCTACCTTTGCCTTGAGTTTGCTCCCTGTTTTTCAATTTAGCCTCGCCCAGCTTCATATACTGTAAGAATTCATCAATACATCCATTTCCTGTACCGCTTTATCCTCACGAGGGTCCCGAGCGTGCTGGAGCCTATCCCAGCTATCTTCGGGCTTGGAGACGGGGTACACCCTGAACACATTCACACCTCAGGGCCATTCAGAGTTTCCAATCAACTTATTACTGCAAGAATTGAAGTGTCAAATGTTGGGTCTATGTATAAAACAAAATGTTTGTAGGCTCCATAGTATCAGTAACATACTCATCGGACATACATGCGAAATAACATTCAACAGTTGAAGTTTAATATTACATTTCTCAGAAACATGACATTTCCAGCGCACTTTGGATTGATGATTGAGCCGAGAGCTGTTGCACTGGTATGGCTTGTTTTGGTCATGCCGACCAAACTTGGCGCACGTCTCAAAACAGAGTAATTTAGAAACTGTACATCACAATCTCAAGTTGAACATGACAGCATTGAGCACACATTCTGCCCCCATTCACAATCAGAAGAGATCAGTTTTGTTTGCACGCTGAGACAAAGGTATGCGTGGCAATCAATATAAACAATGAATACACTCGTTGTCTTCATTAGGATTTTTCTTAGACTACAATACTTGTATTACATGCTGAGAATAACAGTCTAGATTACATTGTTTTTGTTTAAATGTGTTGGAACTATCCAAACTAACCACATTCAGGCATCGCTGAGCAGCATATTGCCAAATACAACGGAGTAGTGACATTTTCACTCTGAATAAGTCATATGATAGAAAAGATGTACGTGACGTGTGTGAAAATGAACATCATCAACATTTTTAAACATCCATCATTCCATTTTCGTTGATGAGCGTGCTTAGAGCGGAGGATGAGGTGAGGAGGATTGGAGGTGTGGCTAACTTCAACTGGAATTCCCCTGAACTCACCTGAGACCACCCCCGCCCTCGAACAAGAGTATTAAAACTGGGAAGAGACTGAATGAGGCAGCAGGTGCATCTTTGGCAAAGAGGGAGAGGTTACACAGAAACCCGGCAGACAAGATATCAAGAAGACACCCCCCAAAATACATATTTGTCGCATTGTCTTGGATCATAGTTGTTTTACATCATCCTGTGGATCTAACCAGGTAAAAAAGATATTTTCAATTGGTGTTGTGTTCGGTTTAATGTTAGTATACGTCAAGGCAGAAAAGAAATGTATTTGGAATTTGAATGAATTTAAAATGCAATATCTTCCGATATAAAATTGAAATGTGTTTGAATTTTTACATGATTCCCAGCTCTTTTCGATGGCATCTCAGTGCCTCAGCAGTGTGCTGACAAACGCGAACCTCACCATGTACCAGAATGGTCTTCCTGATGTTCTGTCCCATCAACCCATCATCAACACCCAGCAGAACGGCAACCTCAGCTATAGCTCCAACACTGGTGAGAGAAACACTATCTGCACATGTACAGTGCACCGGAATGTATCAAATGGAAATAGTTTTTTTGTGCGCCTGGGCTCCGAGACCATTGTTCAGCAAAATATATTTGGTACTTTCACCTGACTCTTTACCGCATACGAAAGCTCATCCCTTATTTTCGAGATTTATGAAGCCAGACCATTACTTCATGGAACTTTGCTTTGACCTCAATTAGACACCGCGGGACAAATCATTTACTAGAGAGTCAATGTTTAACTCACCATAATCGTCAAGCGGTACCACCTCATTGGTAAAACAACTCGGTCTTTGTTTTTCTGACCCGAGAGAAATAAAGCCCCACCCGGGAGTGAGGCAGACTGGTATTAATCTATACCCAAGATAGCGCCGCATTGCAGAAGTTATGAGATGTAGTTTGAAAGGTTATATAAAACTTCAATTGTTCTTAATCTCTGTCTTACTGAAATTTAGATTTACATTTAAATATGGAATGATAACTAGTGCAGCAGGTGCAGAGAGGGATCCTCCCTTCAATGTGCCACCTTTACACTGCTGAACTGCTGAAATAATTGCTCCCTCTCTGTACAGGTCTGTGGTATGGTCAGATGAATCCCCTCTTTTGGACAGCTGAAAACGTTATGGAGTGGATCAGCGGCCATGCCGACAGCACCAAGTTTGATGCAAGTACCCTGATTCTGTCCTACTGTGCCATGGACGGTCACACCTTCTGCCAGATGAACCTAGACCAGATGATCATGGTGTTTGGACCTCAGCTTGGCCCGCACCTCCACCAAAACCTGCAAGAACTCAAAGCTAAATATGGTAAAGCTGCATTCATCAAATTCTAATGAGTGCCAAAGTATGATTCCCGGCACTTTCTATAACCTCTAACCGAGTCAACTGTTTTCGTCAAAAGTGCATACCTTAACAGCAAACGGGCTTTTTTCCCCTTCCCAGAACTGACGAGTCTATCAGGACCAGAGCTAAATGAGACCTGCCAGCTTCTGGATAGGTTCCTACACAACCTAAACCTTCCAGACAACCTCACCTTTCCTTTGATCAGCACCGTCAAATTTGGTCAAGGTACAAGAGTTTCAAAAGAGTTGACGAAACACCGTCTGGAAGTGAAATCCTAAGGTTGCTACTTATCTTAAACAGGTCCAGACGCAGTTAGCAAAATGGAGTTTGACAGCGAGGATAATTATGATCTGCTCAGCCTGACCATGGGGGCCGTGACACCTCTGCAAGACGAGTATCTGTCTGATAATCTGTCTGATAGCGAGTGCAGCTCCTCATCCAATAGTCAGTATTTCATTATTTTTATTTGCCCATCTACCTGTGAAAAGAAATTGAAGGACTTAAAATGTTACTCTTGTTTTATTACATCAGGTGGTCTGTTCGGCTTCTCAAACCTTGGCTCACCAGAGTCTGTCAGTGGAGAATCTGACCCAGAGTTCTCCTACCCCGTGATTTCAAGTGAGTGGAAAATTGTGAGATTCTTTGAATTCCTCCGTAGCGTGAGTAGTTTTCAGTCAACATCTGAACATGAACTGTTTTGTTGACAGAGACGCTGATTAAGAAGGAGAGAACAGAGTCACAAATTAAACGACCTCGGGGGCGACCACCTAAAGTCAGCAGAGAACATAGCAATATTTATGACCCGTCGAAGAAGAACAAACATGGTAAGAAGATGATTGGGAAATTGAACAGAATATAATTTTTAGATTCTAATTAGACAGATATCAGATTTGGTTTATCTCACATTTTACCAGTACAATTAAGAAATACTCCATCCAATTGTATACACATGAAGCTCACAGTGCCTTGTGTCTTGGCTGCAGCACCTCGGGGCACTCATCTTTGGGAGTTTATCAGGGATATTCTGATCCACCCAGAGAAGAACCAAGGCCTAATGAAGTGGGAAGATCGCCGTGAGGGTGTTTTTAAGTTCCTGAAGTCTGAGGCTGTGGCTCAGATGTGGGGACAGAAGAAGAAGAACAGCAGCATGACGTATGAGAAACTCAGCCGTGCTATGAGGTCAGTACGTGTGAAAGGCAGCAGCAACATTTAACCATTCGAATGAAATATCTATACTGCCACATTACTTATTATTTGGCCAATCCAGTTTTATGATTAATGTATTGTCTTAGATCCAAACAATGATTGATCTTGGATTGAGTTTTACATTCACACATTTTCTTAACGAAATGAATCTGTTATTGAAGGCTAATACTGTTCAAGATCCCTTGCACTGCTGTGGCTAGTCATCACTGTCCCAATTCTATAAATAGTATGAAAAAAAAAGCATATTTTAGATGAAGTGGGCTGCTTTCTGTCGATCTTAAACATGGATTAATTGATGTCCTCCATCCACAGGTATTACTACAAACGGGAAATCCTGGAGCGGGTTGATGGACGGCGGCTGGTATACAAGTTCGGAAAGAATTCCAGCGGCTGGAAAGTTGAAGAGATTGGGATAAGCATGTGAAGTTTCATTTTCCATGGCAGTTGAAATGAAAAGGCCAAAGTAGTTCAGAACTCGAATTACCTGCTTATCCTGTCAAGGAGAAAATCTTGCTGCCCAAATTTTAAGACACTAACTTCCTTTTTGACGGAAGGTGTTCCAGAAAATGTCTGCCAATGATTTTGGCTCTAGTAGGTTTTATGAACCAATTTTAATGTAACTTTGTTGTGTGATTGATTGTCATCACAGAGATGTTTGAAGTAACCGAAATGGATAGTTTTTTTCTCTTGCATTTATTCGTGTTTCAAGACTCTAAATGTGCTGTTTTCCATGTTTATAACTGGAGAATCTGCCTTCTATTAAATTCCCTTATGTTGAACTTATAGCAAAGAAAACTGTTCATGAAAAAAAAAAAAAAAAAAAACCCCAAAAAACAGAAGCTTGTTGCAATGTGTAGCTGGGATAGCTGCAGCGCACTCGCCACCCTAATGAGAACAAGTGGCATAGAAAATGGATGCAATGAGTCTAGCGATGTGCACTACTGTACATCTTTTGGTATCACTTATTCTAAAGTGCTTTACACAATGTTTTAAATAGAAACTAACTGGTAATTATATCGCACAATTTCTATGGGGCTAATCTTCCATAAAAAAAAAAAAAAAAGAATCTGTCATATGGTACAATTTTTATCATTGTCATAGAGTGATTCATCCACCGAACCTGTACTATAAGGGGCAAACCTTTTTCATATATTGTCTCTTCATGAATGGAATTTTGTATTTATATCATGTATATATCTATTTTTTTTTTTTTTTTTTTTTTTTTTTTTTCTTCAAGCTGTCAATTTGCAGAAGAATGAAAATAATGAATGCTTGAATGAATTAAATGATTGCCTGATTTGTTGACAACGAAGTAACTTTTCTTTATTTGGTAACGTAAATGAGGGCGAGGACCATTTGGGGGACAATCCTGTCCCACGTGTTAATTATGGATCAATTATTAACCGTTTTGGTGTGAAGATGGTATTGTCGTTCTGTGGCTACAAAAAGTGTAAACGCGCTCAATGTGAGGGCCAGAATCATGGGACCGAAATCGTGTGGAATTAGTTATTAATTCATTAAATTAACAGATTCATTTACAATATTTAAGAATTTCATTTTTTTTGTTGTTTTTTTGCTTTGGTTGATAATCAAGCTAATGCTTCTGCCCAAATACTTCGTGTGACACTTACTTTGCTGTTGTACATTAAAAAAATATATATAATAATAATAATAATCTTCACACTAATGCTACAGTGTGAAAAGAATCGGGGGAAAAGAGGGGGAACACAATGATGTCATCTCAGCATCTCTGGATATGCCGTCAAATAAATCAAAATAAAGTTTTGAATCCGCTTAAATTAATAATTTTTTTCACAATCCATACACAAGGTCCATGTTTTGGCAATTTTCCCTTTTATTTAATTTCATATTTAGTAAAGGGAAACTTTTGTCTTCCTGTACTTTTAGTCAGGACTCAGCAGTAGCATTCTGGAGTAGCGGGAGAGTTTTGAAAGACTCGCAGCAGCAAGTACCACATTCAGAGTTCGAATACTTCACTCTGGTGATTTTCAAAATTATTTTATTATTTTACTGGCGTGCTTTTGTTTTGAAGGCCTGACTACTCGCTAAATTTTGTGTTACTGCTGATGTTGCCCAAGTATTGCTGAGCGGTGTGAAATATGTCATGCTGCCTGGGGGTGGGCGATATGGGCAAATAAAAATATCTCCATATTTTTTTCTATTTTACGATAACGATAATTTGACGATATCCTGTAAAAACATTTTTATAAAATGGTGTCAATTTCCACTTGCTTCCCAGGACATTTATCCAGGACATTGCAAAAGAATCTTGCATGGTAATATTTAACTATTACTAACTTCAAGTTATGTCCAGGTTGTACACAGGAGACTATGCCGAATCAGGTTTGCAAAATAGTTTTTAGTTCAGCTTTGGTTTAATAAAAAAAATAAAATAAAAAAAAAGTCCCAAAATTAGGATGACATCAAAGTGTTACCCTAATTAAATATTTTAAACCAAATAGACAAGCACTGGCATACAAATTTGTCGAGAATGCTGCAGAAAGAAATGTAGTTGATGTCTTGCCAACGTACGAGTTGCCAACCTATAGAAATTCCCTTCCAGAACAATTAGTCCAAATTCGTCTGAATTTCCATATTTTCAAAATTCTCTCAAGCACATTCCCATGCGACAGTCAGAATCATAACTGCGAATAAATTATAGCTCTAATATTTGTCATTTTCATGTTTTTTATCAGAGGACAGTAGGAATGTGCTACATTTACTCGGTTATATTTAGCCAAGTAGCATTTTGGACTAATTGTACTTGTCAGAGTAGTTTTACTGCATCATACGTTTTACTTTTACTTGAGTATTTACGTTAAGAAGAAAAGGGACTTTTACTCCATTACAGGGATCTATATGCCAGTCGCTACTTTTATTTCTTTATCTATTATTGTGTGCGCGATCTATTTTTAGACTTTGCCGTCGACTTCCGCATAGGGCGCCGTTGCGCGGATCCACCGTGATCACGAGTTTCATTTGAACCCAGTTCACCAATCAAACGGCACAAGGCAGCCACATGACCGCACGCAAAGCCTTCGCGGGCCAATCAAAGCGACTCATATTAGGGAGAAAACTCTGCCGCGTGACTTGTGTTTACATGACAGACTTCGAAGTATAACACCTTTTTCATGCAGCTAGTCTTAAGTTGTGACCGCCCAAACTTGGATATTTCAGCCTACACTTGAGAAGACACCTTGCAGTAAGTTGCAGATATTTTTGTTTTGGCTGTGCAACATTGGCTCTATTTTATGGTCATGAGTAGCTGGAAAACAGTCACTGATGGTGTCGTGGTAGATTCGTGTCTATATGTGCCCTGCGACTGACTGGCGACCAGTTCAGGGTGTAGTCTGCCTTTCGCCTGAAGTAAATTTTGTTTTCAACCCTGGTAAGAAAAAAAACTAACCAAAAAAAAAAAAACCTCAAGTCTAGTAAAACAGATTTATCAGCTCTCAAATGTCAAAATTAAAACTCAGCACTTTATTTTGCAAAGAAACAAGTAACAGACTAATAAATAAATGAATAAATAATAGACTGAACTGGACAGTTTGTGGATGGACAATAGTTTTGGTTTCTATTTTGTGAAATGTACTTCTTGTACGCATACAAGAAGAAAGAGAATAATGTAGCAGTCAAAGCAAGCTACGTGGTCAGTGAGATGATTGCTAAGGCAGGAAAGCCATTCACAGGTGTATTTGTCAAAAACTGCATATTGGAGGTTGTAGAGTCTGTCCGTAAAAGAAAGGTCAGTTTCGCAACATCAGTCTTTCTGCCAACACCGTGGCAGAGCGCATTTCTGACCTGTCACATAACATTTATGATCAACTGTCTGAGAAAGAGGCGTCAAGGTGTGCGACTGGTTAGAGTGTCTGCCTCACAGTTCTGAGGACCGGGGTTCAATCCCTGGCCCCGCTTGTGTGGGGTTCGCATGTTCTCCCCGTGCCTGCGCGGGTTTTGTCCAGGCACTCCGGTTTCCTCCTACATCCCAATAACACGCGTGGTAGGTAAATTGAAGACTCTAAATTGCCCTTAGGTGTGAATGTGTGCGCGAATGGTTGTTTGTTTGTATGTGGCCTGCGCTTGGCTGGCAACCAGTTCAGGGTGTACCCCGCCTCCTGCCCGACGATAGCTGGGATAGGCTGCAGCACGCCTGTGACCCTAGTCAGGAGAAGCGGCTCAGAAAATGGATGGATGGATGGATGTGTGAGAAAGCCAAATATTTTAGGGGATACTCAGTCGCTCTTGATGAGACCACAGTCACTGCCCAGCTCACAATATTTGTCCGTGGTATTGATGACAATTTTGAAGTGACAGAGGAGTTTCTCACAGTAAGTCCAATGCATGGCCAGACACCTGCTCAGGAGATATTTCACCAGCTGTGTGATGCCTTTGAGAATGCTGGTTTGCCATGGAAGAAGTTTGTTGGAATAACAACCGATGGAGCGCCATCAATGATAGGGAGGAAAAATGGACAGGTAGAACCTTGTTGAAAAAAAAAACTGGAGGAGGAGGGTGTTGAGGAGGCCATTGCTCTGCACTGCATTATCCATCAGCAGGCCCTTTGCAGCAAATGACTGAGGTTTGACAATGTGATGCATCAACCAAATCAGATCCAAGGGCTTAAAGCACCGAAGCTTCCGTGCTTTTTTTTTTTTAGATGAAAAGGAGTCAGAATATGGGGATGAGCTGTACTTCACAGGTGCATTGGCTCAGCAGGGGAGGGGCCTTGAAGAGATTTTATGAGTTGAGAGCAGAAGTGAAAGATTTTATGGAGAACCATGGACTTAGCTTTTCTTGTTGATATCACACATGAGCTAAATGTACTGAAGGAGTTAGGGCCAGCGGCAACTCGTCAGTGCTGCCTATGACAACGTGAGAGCATTCTCCACAAAACTTGTGTTACGGAAAGCCCACCTCTCTCAGGCAAACCTTTGCCATTTCCCAGCTTGCAAGGCACTCATGGATGCAGGCACACCATTCAGTGGTAAGAAGTATGTTGATGCCATTTTGAATCTACAGGAGGAATTTGATCACAGATTCGCAGACTTCAAGACGCACAGAGCCACACTTCAAATTTTTACAGACCCCTTCTCCTTTGATGTGCAAGATGCCCCTCCTGTGCTTCAAATAGAGCTCATTGACCTGCAGTGCAACTCTGACCTCAAAGCCAACTTCAGGGAGGTGAGTGGAAACCCAGACATGCTTGGGCAATTTTTGAGAGAATTGCCTCCCAGCTTCCCTGAGATTTCTCGAATGTTCAAGTGGACCATGTGCCTTTTTGGGAGCACATACTTTTTTTTATGTACAACAAAGCTCTTTTCCACCTTGAACAGCAGTAAGTCCAAGTGCAGGTCCAGACTTACTGACAATCATCTTCAAGCCATACTGAGGGTCTCAGCTGCTTCCTCCCTCGAAACAAATGTGGCTCAGCTACGTGAGAGGAAGCGCTGCCAGGTCTCTAGCAGTAGAAAGTAGGCAAGAGAAGCCATGTTCAGAAAAACCCATTGACTGAGGTTAAAGAATTGTAAAATGTAAGTCTTATTTTATGTTTAACAGTCAAAATTGTTAATTGAACTGTGTTAATAAGGACATTTAAATTTGAATACAGCAGATAAACTGGCTGCTGCGCCCACCGCCTTACAGAATTCCTTCCAGACCCAAGAGGAAAACTGGGTACCTCGATCGGAGACTATGTCTATGGGGATACCATGGAGTTTGAAGACATGTAAGACAAGGAGGTTAGCAGTTTCCAGGGCGGATAGGAGTTTGGGGATTTTGGTCCACCATCCGGCGTCTCAGGAGAGGGAAGCAGTGCACCATCAACACTGTGTATAGTGGAGATGGGGGCGCTGCTGACCTCGACTCGGGACGTTGTGAGCCGGTGGGGAGAATACTTCGAAGACCTCCTCAATTCCACCGACACGCCTTCCCATGAGGAAGCAGAGTCTGGGTTCTCTGAGGCGGGCTCTACTATCTCTGGGGTTGAGGTCACCGAGGTGGTTAAAAAGCTCCTCGGTGGCAAGGCAAGGGTGGATGTGATTCCCCCAGAGTTCCTAAAGGCTCTGGATGTTGTGGGGCTGTCCTGGTTGACACGCCTCTGCAACATTGCTTTGTTTTTTATCCTGGCCGTGGAACAGTGGACCAGCTCTACACCCTCGGCAAAGGGTGCATGGGAGTTCGCCCAACCAGTCTACATGTGTTTTGTGGACTTGGAGAAGGCGTTCGACCGTGTCCCTTGGGTTGTCCTGTGGGTGGTGCTTCCGGAGTATGGGGTACCAAACCCCTTGATACGGGCTGTTCGGTCCCCGTATGACCAGAGTTAGAGTTTGGTCCGCATATCCGGCAGTAATTCGGACCTGTTCCCGGTGAGGGTTGGACACCGCCAAGGCTGCCCTTTGTCACCGATTCTGTTCATAACTTTTATGGACTGAATCTCAAGGCACAGCCGAGGCATAGAGGGGGTCCGGTTTGGTGGCCTCAGTATTGCATCTCTGCTTTTTGCTTTTGTCCCAGATACAAGCGGGCGAAATTAGTTTCCCCCACAGGGTGTCCGGGCACTCCCTTAGAGATAGGGTGAGAAGCTCGGTCATACGGGAGGATCTCAGAGTAGAGCCTCTGCTCCTCCACATCGTGAGGAGACAGATGAGGTGGCTGGGGCATCTGATTCGGATGCCTCCCGGACGCCTTCCTGGTGAGGTGTTCCGAGCACGTCCCACCAGGAGGAGATCCCGGGAACGACCCAGGACACGCTGGAGAGACTATGCCTCTCGGCTGGCCTGTAAACGCCTCGGTGTCCCCCCAGAAAAGCTGGATGAAGTGGCTGGGGAGAGGGAAGTCTGGGGATGAGTTATGATTAGTTAAAAAAATATAATAAAACATGTTATTATCACTACATGTGTTGTGACTGAACAAGATTGTATGACTGTAAGACTTCTGACTTGCTGAGCCCATGTGATGACTTGACTTACTTGAAATTTAGTGGGGGCTTTTTTTTTTTTTTTTTTTTTTTTTTTACTGCAATGTGCTTGAAATTTAAGGTTAAGACTTGAACCTTAACTTAACTTTGCACGTTCAGGATGTCGCTAACCCCCACCTTTTCTGTGAATCGATGGGTGGATGATTGAAATGTCACTGCACACAGAGAAATACTTGATATTGGGACTGAGAACTGTCAACACACCATTGATATCTATCAGTATATCACTAAATAAATGTAGTTCCTGTTCATGAAGCGCTCCTAAAAGTTATTCTTCTACATTTCACCCTGATAATACTGTATACATTTTTTTTACATATGAGGTAATATTTTTATAACCTTTTTACTTTGTATACAGTATTAAATGAATATTTGAACACTCAATTCGACTTGGCTGCATAAGGCTCCTTCTTATGGTATTGATTTACACAGTCACTCATTCATATGCTTTTGCATTTATCTTGCCACCCTTCTGGATTGAAATGTCTCATGAAAAGAGGTGTCAGATCAAATATTTGGTCAGATCAATACTTGATACAGCGTCATAAGGAACAATAATAGCTGGCAAAAAGTGCTGTTCAGTGCTGATGAAAACACCAGAAATAGCTCTAATTCACTGCCATTGTTAGACCAGTTAATCCACCTGCTGTGTTAAGCGCTCCCAACCAAAACCACACATGCACATACACACAACGTGAGGCCTCCTTCAAGGTCAACATACCTGTCTGGCGGGTGACTTTACGGGAAACGTTTTAGTCTGTGCCAGAGAAATACAGGAAGGGACGGACGGGAGGGGTGGATTTTTACTGCTGTGATCTCACTGCATTGTCACAAGATAAACACAAAGAGACGCATTATGCCCTTCACCAGAGTTACTTATTAAGCTAAAAGGTAATACTTTCGGTTTGAAAACCACAAATCCATTCCAGTGAAACTGTAAATACACCATCGTATGCTTGCCTTAATACTCAATTCTGACACACTTAAAAACTAATTCATTTAAAAAATATTCGTAAAAAACAAAAACAAAAAAAACAAACTTTTTCTACACTCGTACAATATTGTTGTTTGACAGGCAGAGTATAAATAACTTAAGGTTATACAGCTGCATCTTATTTCCCTCGACATAACCGTCATTGTTTTGAGGATCTCAGTGGAGACCCAGATGGAGGTGCTATTATGTGTAGCTGTTACGTTTTGTCATTGTAATTACAGCGATATATTGAAATAGAGGTTGACCTATTTTGCCTCATTGTGCCAGGTCACTTGTAAATATACAGACACATCATTTATTGTTGGAAGGAAAGTTTATAAACACTTCCCGACAATGACTAGATAATGCAGGTTATGTCCAAGGAGTGGCCTCTCTCATAATATAGGATAAAACTATTTGGTCTTATCAGTACAGTCATGACTACTGAAACAATAAAGGACATTCAATGGGGCACTTCAGTCAAGGTAATGGAACATAGAGTATAGTGTAATATTCATCTGGCTACATCAATGTTAAAGGGACTGAGGGTCTTAATGGTATATATTGTCACAGTTGCAGGTTTATGTGTTGTTGAGGCAAACATTGGACCAAGATTTACTCTGGATTTATTTTCAAATAGACAAAAAGGCAAACACTAAATTAACAAAGTTCAAAAATCGAAATTCAAAGTAACAATTAAACACAAACTGCAATAAACACGGCGGGAAGAAAGAAACATATCTGACGACAATGCATCAACACGTACTGAATAAAAGCAGGAAACTAAATACAAACAAACTGATGAGACAAAGAGGCACACCTGGACAAGACACGAGTAGCTGGAGGGATCTGATTGGTAGACACAAGGAAGAGGGGCAAAAGAACAGGTGGAAATGAAAACCTTACGAGGAAGAACATGGGGAAAAAAAGACACAGGGCCTCTGAGAAGTAGGGTACACCCTGAACTGGCCGCCAGGCAATCGCAGGGCACATGTAAAAAAACAACCATTCACACTCACATTCACACCAGAAAGTGTTGGATACAGAGGTAGAAGCTGAAACCAGCTGCGGTGCAAACTAATTTTCCTACGGCCATCGGGACCTCAACCGCCAGCAAGAGAACTAAATCTCGCAGCCACCACGGTGCACCAGCGAAGCGGCGCAGACGGGAGGTGAGCATTTCCTTGTATATACCTACAACTCGATTATGGTTACTATGCACTGGGGAGTAGGGGGAAAAAAAACACGCAATACTTTTCAGTTCTGTTGTCTGTACCTTTGCCTATATGACAAGCCAACAGACTTTCTGTGCAGCGTGTTATAACGCCACTCGAGTCAGGGGCACACAATATATAGGAATACTGCATCCTATGTAAAAGCTTGTGCCGTTTTCACTGAAACATATATGAATATATCATACGTATAGTTGCGCTAAAAAATACTGGCACCCCATCCATCCATCCATTTTTTACCGTTTATCCGAGGTCGAGTTACGGGAGCAGTACCTTTAGTAGGGAGGCCCAGACTTCCCTCTCCCCAGCCATTTCATCCAGCTCTTCCGGGGGGATACCGAGGCGTTCACAGGCCAGCCGAGAGACATAGTCTCTGACCTTGGCGATCCAATCCCCGGCTACAGAAGCAGGCTCTAGGGACGTGGAATGTCACCACTCTGACCTCTCTTTCTCAAATCTTGAAATCATGTTTGTCTCTTACAGACTCCACACATGAAGATAAAATTAATAGTTTTGGTCATGTTGTGTGTGGTGTTCGCCGATAATCTCAACACAGAACACCACACACAGAAAGATTTTGTTACACCACCAAGCGAGAAACAAGTCCTCCAAGGCAGAAATCTTGTCTGATCCCTTGTGACCTAACAAACAAAAAGAAGAAAAAACACTTTTGGATATGTTGGGCTGATTTTTCCAGAGTGTTTCCAAAGGGACCGGAGGTAGAAGAGTTGTAGAATGGCGCTGTCGTCAAAAATGATAGCCTACTTATTCCCATCTGAGAAACCCAGTTTTATACAAAACAACTATTGGGTAGGACATTTGTTTTTATGTCATGTTTGTTTGGTTATTGTACATATACTTTGTTGTTCCTCAGTCAGTGGTCTTCTTTGATTGACAACATTCCGTTTAACGACAATTCATGGAGTAATGAGAAAGGCTGCGATTGGCTGGCGACCAGTTCAGGGTGTACCCCGCCTCCTGCCCGATGATAGCTGGGATAGGCTCCAGCACGCCCGCGACCCTAGTGAGGAGAAGCGGCTCAGAAAATGGATGGATCGATGGATGGATGGATGGATAATGAGAAAGGAGTTGTCATCTTTCCCCACACATATGAAGATTTTTGGTCGTAAATATTGAACACCTTTAATATTTAAGATTATCGACTCTAACCCATTTCGGACCCGATTATGGGGACAGATTCACTCTTAACACATCTCAGACCACAGGATGATCAAATACGATAATCTTGTAAGACATAAGATACTGTGGTGTTTACCTTAGTTTAGCTCCATGAAGACCACTTCAATGTGTACTTCAGGCTAAACACTGAGAATTTTGACACTGTGTGACACCTGTGCTATCTATCCATTTTCTGTACCGCTTCTCCTCACGAGGGTCGCGGGCGTGCTGGAGCCTATCCCAGCTATCTTTGGGCGAGAGGTGGGGTACACCCTGAACTGGTCGCCAGCCAATCACAGGGCACATATAAGCATACAACCATTCACACTCACATTCACACCTATGGGCAATTTAGAGTCTTCAATCAACCTACCACGCATGTGTTTGGGACGTGGGAGGAAACCAGGGTACCCAATCTGGATAATAATTATCTAGATTGCTGATATGTTTCTTTACTCTTCATGCTATTAATTTTTTTAATGGTTTCAGTCTTTAAAATCTATTTTGTATGTATATTTTAAGTACTTAAAGTAAATATAATAAAAGTATATAGTAAATATCTCCAAGGTGTTTTTCATGTACAGTCATTCGTCTCCAAATTGTGGTTTACTTTTTGTGGTCCCACTGTCTTGCTTCTCTCAAAAAAAGAAGATAAAGTGAAATGTGTCTACTGCAAAGCAGAGTTGGCTTAGACAGCTGCACATATATGGTAAAGTGAACATCATAAGCTAATTGTAATCCCTTCACTGGTGGCCAAGGATAGACACACGTGCTGGAGTGGTTTCAATCGCATTTTTGAAAAATGGTAAGAAAATAAACACGTAAGAAGAACATTCTTAAACTAGCTGCACCGTCAGAACTGACACAAAGACGCACTGAACATGCAGACTGGCTATTGGTTAACCAGTTACCAGCTAGCCGCTATCCTGAGCCAACAACAGCCAACTTTCCACTGTCATTCGCTGACTCCCGTGTCACTCAACAGGACAGGCCCTGACTTTTAAAGCCGCGTGTATTCAAAGATACATGGTACACCGTATGATGTTATGATGTGATGATGGTTACCCCAAGTGGACAAAAATGATTGCTGCACCTCACATTGGTATTATGCACAAATAAACAAATATATGGTCGCTACTTCTGGAATGTAAGCCTGGTCCTCAGAACCGTGAGGCCGCACGTTTCTTATAATTATTAATATAATTGTTCACAGTGAAGGAACAGAATGCTCTATTATTATTGAATAAAGTTCCTGACAAAGTATCATTTTACATTCCACACAATTACAAGAAAACTCCTGCTCAACATTTATTGATCTATTTCAATGAACTTGCACATGTACACCAAACATATTAGCTGGTTGGCTGAAGCTGAATCATCTACATCTTCCTAGAATCTGAAACTATGACTGCATTTGTGAATAAAATGCCAGACAATTGCAGGTGTGGACACTACATTTACTGGCAGTAAACTTAGAACTTGGTCCTAAAATTTTCAAAACGAGTTTCATCTTTCTTGTCCTTTGTTCTCATAGAACTGACAGAGGTAATATTACACAGATCATTTCGAAGGCAGAGAATTTGGCAATATGTAACAACAATACGCAATAAGTCACAACAAGCAACACTTGTTTGGGCTGGAAACAAATCGCAACCATGTGAGTGAATTTGCACGTGCACAGAGAGCAGGTGGCATCGTCATCTTGCCAAAACATTGAAGAATTCCCATAAGTTAATATGTACCGTTAAAGTTTCCTGAAGAATGTATCATTGTGATGATCGTTGCAAAGTAATTTACAGCATATGAAGACAAGAGTCAGAGACACACAAAAGAGATAATCCAAAAACGTGATCAAAACAAAAAGAAAAATAAATGATCTGTTCCAGTGTCACACCCCTAAAAATTATCATGACATAACGGCCCTCTTTATGAATGAGGGCTTGTACACATTATTCTGGGTAGCCTCCAGAACAACAGGAGGAGAAGACACATCAGGGCCAGTCTGGTGGTGGGCATCTGGATTGCCAGATGTAAGGTGCTCGGCTAATCCAGTAAGGAGAATGGCTGAAACACCAAGCACATGGGGCTTATCCAGTCTACTCAGGCGGACAGCCCATTGGTTTGGCTAAGCACCTCCGAAAATGGAACCTATGAAGAGACACGCTTACGAACCACAGTTTAAACTGCAAGCTATCAGTTACGCGGAGGAACATGGGAATCGAGCAGCCGCGAGAGAATTCAAGATCAACGAATCCATGGTTCGCAAGTGGAGGAACCAGGAAAACGAGCTTTGCCAAGTCAAGACGATGAAGCTGAGTTCAAATTAATGGTAGAAAAAGGTTTTAAATTGCTTATAATGGCCTCATTGTTTTGTCTCATTTGAGCAGGGGTGTGTAGACTTTCAATATCAATGTAGCTCGAAGGGCTCCTTGTTTGTGACCTAATGCGATTTTGTACGTAGGCTCACACGTAATCTCTACCACTAACCTATGCTAATGCAATGGCAAATTTATAATTACAGTAAATATTTGTATGAATAAGATGCAATAATATAAAATGATCAAAAGAAAAGCAGTTACCAAAAAATAAAAATAAAATTCACCTTTATATCTGTGGTTGTATAGCACTCTGGGATGGATAAGCATAAGCACAACATGTTGTAAGTGGGGACAATCGTAAACTGAGGACCACCTGTATCAATAACGAGACAAGATTGCCAGACAAGGCAATGTTTCAGTGGAGGATGGTTATTGTAGCAGCCTCCTATATGTAGCAACAGCAAACAAAAGCAAACATTCATATCGCAACCATGTCCTGCAAGCACACGTCACATGAGGTCAAGCCAAGAAAATGAACACAATTCAAACATGAAACTATTAACAATACCATTGCCATATCATTACATAGTGGTGTTAGGTTCCAACCACACGGGTAGGCTCCATAAGAACCCCATAAATCCTTTCTATAAATTTCTTATGTGATTGTTTTGGATGTTTTTTTTTATTAGTAAAATGTATTAAACTATGTGTAAAGTGAATATAAAATGTCATGTCTTGGACACATCACAGAGAAGAGTTTTGTTAACAAGCCTGCCAAATTTGAATGAATAAAAAAACGTATTTTAAATGAAGCTTCAAAATGGTGAAATATCAAGACGTTCTCTCAGCCCGAGCATATGCCTATCCCTATATGCTTGAGCCGTGAAAATAAATCCACTTAAAGCCTCCGGTGGCTGGAATCTATCCCGCCGACTCGTCGCGGGGCTTTTCCAGGCCGCGCCGAGAGCCACTAGCCACCAGCTCGCTCATAGGCTAACAGGCTTCCGGGCACCGCAGACCACTTCGAGGTTGCTTGGTGGTGTGTGCGCGTGTGGATCCACATCATTTTTTTTAGGATCTCTTTTTTAGGATCTGAAGAAGGTAGGGACCGACAATCTTAAACAGTGAACGTTTTCAATATTTACGACGAAAACTCTTCATTTTTGGGGGGAATGCCGACTTCTCCTGAATCATGACGCTGAGAATTGTGAGGTGGATCAGAATGTAGCCAATCAAAGAAGCACCCAGGACTGACAAACAAGGAGGCCACCGTAAATGAAAACAAAAATGTCTGCCCCGATATCAGTTTATGTATCGAATTGGGTTCCTCAGATAGTAAGAATTATTTTTTCCAAAGCAAGTCGTTTTTTTCAGAACATCACCATTTTACAAGGCTCTCGGCTCCGGCAACCTTCAGAAACACTCGGGAAAGTGTTTTTTTCTCCTTTGGTTTTGTGAGATTACGTGTGACCATGCAAGACTTTGAGATCGGCGGTGCAATAGAATCTTTATCAGTGTGGTATCGGATGTGTTGTTTGTTGCACACCACACTAATGACAAAAAAGAAAATACTGTTGAATGCCCTATTTATTTATTTTTATGTGTGGGGTCTGTAGCAGATAAAAAAAAAAAGTTTTAAGAGTGGAAAATTTGTGTGTGTACTAGGCCTAACGCTACAGACATTTGAGGACATAATTCTTGCTGGTCATAAACCTCACAATGCTCTGCATTCCAACATATGGTAGCCTTAATAACACAAACTACATAACACTTTATTTACTTACTTTACACTTATTACTTGACTCTTATTCAATTTAAATAACAACACCAAGCTGTTCTGTAAATAGTGGCGAAGATTTTTTGGGGTTGTAGGCATAGCTAGCTAGCTAACTGCACGCTGTAGTGGTAGAAATGGGTCAAATAATTAGAACTAAATAACTTGCGAGTGGGCATGATAGCCAATGATGGAACAACGGTGCTTAGTTGTTATATTGTGGGGAGGGGCGACTCATGCTGGACGCTGGACGTGTGTCGCTGGGCTCCGTTTTAGCCACGCCTAAATAATCAGGAAAACTGAAATTATGAAAAATGGTTAAATGCTGTATATCCACAAATGAGTACTACACAGTTCTCAGTCTTTGCACGTTTTGAACAAATAATTACAAAGATGTAGCCCATAATGTATTTCGGAACAAATCTCTGAATTCACTTCATAGCGTGTGTAGATGACTCATTATAACATTTTCCCACTGACAGTTCATTTTAACAAGCTGCAGGTGCAACAAAATAGAGCAAATGAACTTTTTCCTGGTTAATGTTAAATGCACCACAGTGGGGTAGTGGTTTAGCACCTCACAGTCAAGATGTTCTAGGTTTAAATCTTTGATCAGACCCTCCAGCAAAAGTCATAACAGTGTAATTTTGCAGGAACATCAATGGGAAAATGGGCTTTTAGTTCAAAAGCAGCCGTCTGCGGATTATTGGACACATCTGTTATGTAATCTGGTTTAACAGGGTTTAATTTAATGGTGGCCCAGGCCACTAGGCCGCTGTCTCGGGCCACCACCTACGTACGTATAGACACTGTCCCACTCGGGCCAGTACAAATTTCTTAGTCACCGAAGGTTTTCACCCATTGAAAATGGCCCAAAACTGAATTTTCAATGTCGAACTGAAATACTTTTATCACCGAAAGATCCCATCCAAGACAGGATGTTGTGATAACGCAAGGAGAAATCGCGACCAGCGCCGCCTGTCTGGATAATCGGGCACACATTCGGGTTAGCCTCAATATGATAGCCCAACTGAACCTAACGGTGCTAGCCTCATACAGCAGCTCATACTTTGCAGCCTGTAGAATGTTATTCTTCCCTCCCTGACCGTGCGTTAAGCTGTTTACGAACTGGCGACCCGACGGTTGCAGGGTCTACATTCAACCTCTGCTCCAGCTACATCTCACCCGCGACCCTAAGCGGTATAGAAAATGGATCGATGGATAAATCGTAATGCATTGTATGAGTGAATTCGTAGGTCAAATCTATGTCAAATATTTTACATTGATGTTGCTTTATCATGGCAAAAGAAAAATAGCTGAAGCAGAAGCTTAAATCCATTCACATTGACACCAAAAAGCTTTTTAGTCTTCAGTTAAAATTCTTAGCATACATGCTTTCAGACTGTGTGAGGAACGCAGAGTGATAGCACAATGAGAACATGCACTGAGAAGAACAGGTTATCGTGTAAGCAGGGATATGTAACCTTCTTTAGTCAGACATTCAAGACAGATCAGCAATATGGTACCATGAAACAATGCAGCTCACCTAAAGAGGATCTTCCAGCACGAAAAGGTAAGCAAAACACTGACTATGGCAGTGACCCAAGGGCAATCTCAGATGAAACTAATGAGTTGTCACAAAATTGCACTTGACAAATCCACATATTTTTGCAATGCCAAAATCATGGTCACTTACATCCATCAAAATAAAAGACAGTCCTGTGGTAAACTGTGCTTTGATTTATTTATGGGGTTACAACACCCAAAAAGAGATATGCTGTCAAGCTTCACATGGCTAAACAAATGCTCTGAAGACAGAAGACTCACGAGTTGTGGACGCAGCATCCGAAAAGACAAAGTATGTATTTGGAATCGCTGTGAATCTCTTGTTAAAGAAACTAGGAGTTGAAAAAAAACGGGATGATCTGAACATAAAACATGTTTAGCTCTCTAAGTACAAGTGATGATATGACTAATAACAATTGGGACTGGAGGATGTCCTTTTACACACAATCAAACAACTAACCATTTTAGAAGCTACATTTTTATTTACACTAATCTTGTAATGCACTGATGAAGAACAAAGCACACCAAAACTGCAGTTATGTGCTCGAAAGCATGTGTGTTCATGCTTTTGAGGGTATTGAATTGTAACCTACAAGATGTCGAGCTCCATCAAGGGCTTGTGAATGAATGTCACACAGTTCTCAAGTTTCTCCAAGTCATTAAATCGGTCAAACTCCTGTTCAAGTGTCCTCTCTGTGACTTTTGAACATTTTTGTGGTGGAGGTGTAGTACTGAAGATGACAATGTATTGTTTATAAACTGATTGATGTTAAATGACAGCTTTGCTTGAAATGCCTAAACACCAACCAGGGTATTTTCCACAGCCATTATTAAGATGTAAGTGAAAGCTGCTATGTTTTTGTGGGGATTGACTGAAACTAGTAGAAAATGAGCAAATTAATGCTATTTTCAGTTTTTCTTTTTTTTTTTTCTTTTAATGTTTTTGTTTTGGCAGTAGGCAAATAATAACGCTCAAACGTGACATAATTTACTGCCAGGGAGCCAGACTAGAACAAGCAAGCTTTCTAAAACACTAACATGGTTCATTCATGCACTTTAAAAAAGTACATGAAAGGTTAATCCCAGGTCTGAGTTCCCTTGTTGTGATTCTACAATGTGCAGGCGTCCTTGTTTTTTGGGTTTTCGACAGTGCCGTCCACAAACTTGGAATCAGTGTTGTACCTGAACGTGTTCAATGAATGAAAGTTCATGAACGAGTTCATGTTTTGGGCGAACGTGAACTTAACTTAGTTAATTTCTTCCTGATGAACATTATTGAGGTCGTGCTCATTCTGGCGTCTGTGAACAGATTTCAAGCAAAAGTTCATTTTCATTCAAGATTACCAGGTTTTGTTAGGGACTTACTGGACAAAACCCGGCTGAACACATTATATACGAACCTTCATACAGTATGTCAGGGGACCAACGCCGTATTTGGCAACCCATTCAGTGTGACCGCCATTCATGTTTACATCGCAGTTGTGTGAGTGCGCAAGGTGCATTCAGGTATACTGCGTAAATGGGAGAGAATGTGTTCTTTGCTACATAATTGTAAAAATGGATTACACTGGAATCTTGATAGAATGGACTAATCGGGGCGGGTTGTGTCATCCGATATACTGCAGCCGATTGTCCGTTACATTGAAGCACTTTTTTTTTAGGCCATATGCACCCATATTACTGTAGAGTAAAAAAAGTATTGTGTTTTTTTTTTTTTTTTTTTTTTTTTTTGCGGCATAAAACACCTAGTACAAAGTACAGTACAAAGTTATTGTAAATATATATTTTAAAAAAGCTTTAAAATGTTTGAACGTCTCACATTTTATCCAATCTCACCACGCTGATGTGCTTGGTCATGGAGGCAATTTTGATGTACAGTACTCATCATAGGCGAATCACTTTTATGAGCCACGAGGAATTAGTGTGCATCCTAGTTCTAAATCTGTTTCCCAAGAATGGCTTGACAAAAAAAAAAAAAAGTTACTGTACCAAAACAGCATGTTCCACACTCCAAAGAAAAACTGCAGCTGTGCCGCTCTCTCTGCCAACCCTCTATGCATAATAGACATTATGGTTGCCACGTAGGCCCCCTAGACACGTCTTTTGGAATTGGATCTCGTCATACTGTATCTGTGACCCAGAAATACGTCAGTCCCAGAGGTGGGTAGAAAAGCCAAATATTATACTCAAGTAAGAGTTCTGTTACTTTACTGTCATGGGTTCCGGTTTTTGTCTTCCCCGTTTCATACAAACCTGCTCCTGAGAGCATCTTCACCACCTGTGCCTCGCTCATCCTAATTACCCCTTTCATTTAACCTTGTGTCTCATTCTTTCTTGTCACCAATTCGTTGTACCTTGTCGTTGCGTTCCAGCATTCCATGTTTGAACGTCACAGACTCACAGTAAGACAAGACCCTGTTCCGATGATCGACCTCGCCTTTTTGCCTCACGTTTTTGGATACTGTTACCTTTTTTGGATTGCCTGCCTGTGTACCGACCTCTGCCTGTATATTAAACCTCTCTTTTTGAAACTGTCCATTTATTTTGGAGCCGTGCATTTTTGGGTCCTATCCTCTGTTCCGTTCATGACAGAACGAACTGGCCATAACATGGACCCAGCAGACTCAGACCCGGTGCACAAAGCCCTTCAAGCGCAAGGTCAACGCATCTCGAAGCAGGATGAGCAGCTTGCTGCCCTCCACCTTCATCTAAAGGGACTGTCAGAGCATCAGGACACTATGATGAGACACGTGGGCTCACAGTTTGAAGTGCTAATGAATATGCTTCAGAAGAAGGAACCAGCTGACACAGCACCCGATGGCGCCACTGTAACACCGTTTCTAGGTGAAGCAGTCACCATGCAGCCACCTGCCGCCTCCGCTGCTGACTGCCCACAGCTCTCTCGACCGGAGATGTTCTCTGGAGATTCTGGGAACATTAAGCCATTTATCATTCAGTGCGAACTCCACTTTGAGCTGCAGGCAGCTGCTTTCCCCAAAAAGCAAAGATCGCTTTCGTCATTTCCCACCTGACTGGTCGTGCGGAGGCGTGGGCTACTGCTGAATGGAGCCGCAATTCCGCCAGTTGTCACTCTTGGGCTTCTTTCGTAAAGACGATGGAGCAAGTTTTTCAGTATTCCACACCAGATCGTGAGGCAGCTCGCTCTCTTGTCACCTTACAACAAGTCAAGCGCAGGGTGTCAGATGACGCGATTTAGTTTCGCATTCTCGCAGCTGAGAGTCAGTGGAACAACAGGGCACTACTCGATGTATATTTTTCAAGGTGGCTTTGGTGGAGTGGAGGCACTGGCTAGAGGGGGCACAGACTCAGTTTTTAGTATGGACAGATCACAAGAACCTTGAGTATATTAAATCTCCTAAAAGATTAAATGCGAGGCAGGCTAGATGGGCTCTGTTCTTCACTAGATTTAATTTCATGTTATCCTACCGACCTGGCTCTAAAAATGGTAAGCCAGATGCTTTGTCATGTATTTTCTTGGAAGAGAATTCTTTGTCCGACCCTAAGACTATTTTGCTTCATTTCAGTCATGCTTCATTTCTGCTTTTGTTTGTGACGTTGAAACTGCGGTTAAAGAGGCTCTCAAGAACACTCTTAGCCCTTAAGATTGCCTTGAAAACAGGCTTTTATGTGGTTCCGGCCTTAAGGGGAAGAGTCATCCACTGGGCTCACACTAACTGTACCGTATGTTACCCAGGCATTGCCAAAACGCAATCTGTGGTCGAACAGCACTTTTGGTGGCCTAATGTTAGGGGGGATGTTATCGATTACGTCAATGCTTGCCAGGTATGTGCTGCTAACAAGCCCTCTCATCAACGCCCTTCTGGGGAGTTGCAACCTCTGCCAATACCACAACGTCCTTGGTCAGACATCTCCGTTAGACTTTGTGATGGGATTACCGGCCTCTAAAGGAAATACCACCATTCTCACAGTTGTTGACAGGTTCTCTAAGATGGCACACTTCATTGCACTTCCGAAACTCCCCTCAGCTAAAGACACTGCCGAGTTGATGATTAACCAGGTATTCAAGTTTCATGGTTTTCCCAAAAATGTGGTATCTGATAGGGGCCCCCAATTCATTTCACGATTTTGGAAGGAGTTTTGCAGTCTAATAGGTGCTACCGTCAGTCTGTCATCCGGGTTTCATCCTGAAACCAACAGCCAAACCGAGAGGCTGAACCAGGACCTGGAGACTGGGCTCTGATGTCTCGCTTCACAGGAGCCACAATCCTGGTCTCAGAAGCTGGTTTGGGTCGAGTTCTCTCACAATTCCCTCCCCTCTGCATCCACTGGTCTATCGCCTTTTCACGTTGTGCATGGTTACCAACCATCTCTATTTCCTGCCATAGCCCCAGAGTCTACAGTTCCAGCGGCATTGACATTGGTGAGACGCTGCAGGAGGACCTGGGAGCGAGCCTGGCAGATGCTGCTGCACCAGGGATGGTCCTACAAGACCGCAGCTGATCGTAGGAGGACACCGGCCCCGAACTACAAAGTGGGTCAGCGAGTTTGGCTCTCTATCAAACATATTCCACTCCGCGTGGAGTCCCGGAAGCTCGCTCCCAGGTTCGTTGGGCCCTTCCCCATCACAAAGACCATCAACCCTGTCACTGTGAAGCTTAGGCGACCTCAGTCGATGCGGATCCACCCTGCATTTCACGTCAGCCTGCTCAAGCCCGCCCGGGAGTCCCCTCTGGTCCCGCCTTCCAGGCCCCCTCCTACCCCCCGGTTCGTGCATGGGGCCCTGTCTTCACTGTGAGGCGACTGTTGTCGTCACGTCAGAGGGGGAGGGGGTTTCAATAGCTGGTGGACTGGGAGGGCTACGGGCCTGAGGAACGTTCATGGGTGCCGTATGCCTTTATCGTGGATGACTCGCTCATTCGGGACTTCCACGTTGCGCTTCCAGGGGCTCCGGGGTCATCTGGGGCCGGCCGTTAAGGGGGGGGGGGGGGGGGGGAATACTGTCATGGGTGTGTGTTCCGGTTTTTGTCTTCCCCCTGTCTCATACACACCTGCTCCTGAGAGCATCTTCACCACCTGTGCCTCGTTCACCCTAATTACTCCTTGCATTTAAACTCGTGTCTCATTCTTTCTCGTCGCCAGTTTGTTGCACCTTGTCGTCGCGTTCCAGCATTCCATGTTTCCACGTCACAGACTCACAGTAAGACCAGACCCTGTTCCGATTATCAACCTCGCCTTTTTGCCTCAAGTTTTTGGATACTGTTGCCTTTTTTGGATTGCCTGCCTGTGTACCGACCTCTGCCTGTATATTAAACCTCTCCTTTTGAAACTGTCCATTTGTTTTGGAATCGTGCATTTTTGGGTCCTATCCTCTGTACCGTACATGACATTTACAATTATATGACTCAATTAAAAGTAAAAAGTAGTCCAAATAATTACTTAGTATGAGAAAGTAGTAGTAGTAGTAAGTACACGATGAAAAAAAAATACTAAAGTACTGAGTAACTAGTAACTTCTGATTTATTTTTTTAAATCAGAGCATGAAAGTAAAATAAAATAAAAATAGCTAAATGAAATATGAATGGGAGTCACTGATGGTGTAGTGGTCCACTCGCCTGACTTTGGTGCAGGCAGCGTGGGCTCAGTTCCCACTCAGTGACGTTGTGAATGTGAGTGCGAATGGTTGTCCGTGTCTATATGTGCCCTGCGACTGACTGGCGACCAGTTCAGGGTGTAGTCCGCCTTTCGCCCGAAGTCAGCTGGGCTAGGCTCCAGCGTCCCGCGACCCTAACCAGGATAAGCGGTGTTGAAAATGGATGGAAATATGAATGGGCGGCACGATGGATGACTGCTTAGCGCATCAGCCTCACAGTTCTGAGGACTGGGGTTCAAATCCCGGCCCCGCCTGTGTGGAGTTCGCATGTTCTCCCTGTGCCTGCGTGCTTCTTCTCCGGGTACACCGGTTTCCTCCCATAGTCCAAAAACATGCATCGTATGTTAATTGAAGACTAAATTGCCCGTAGGTATGAATGTGAGTGTGAATGGTTGCTTGTTGATATGTGCCCTGCGATTGGCTGGCGACCAGTTCGGGGTGTACCTCTCGCCCGAAGATAGCTGGGATAGGCTCCAGCACGCCCGTGACCCTAGTGAGGATAAGCAGTATGGGAAATGGACGTATAGATAATAGATAAGATAAAATATTTTGTTCGTGTAGTCAGCCAGAACTGCGAGAAATTCAGTTATTAATGTTGTTTTACTTCATTCCTATAATACTGTGTAGAGTGTTTTTTTTAACATTTTATTTTATTTATTTTCACATTCGGGAGAAAAGCCCCGTTTTTGTTGTATATAAAGACCATTCAAGTCACAAGTTTGTGCTCATGTTTTGAATATTGTAGGGTGAAAGCTGCAGATAGCTATTTATGTGGACTGAATGGGTGGCAATAATGAAGAAACAAAATGCCAGTATTTTCAAGGTAATAGCCATATTGGGGCAAGGGGGAGGGAACAATGAACGAGTTCATTTTTGAAACGGTGAACTGAACTTTGAACTAGCTTGAGAAGAAAATGAACTTTCCCAACACTGCTTGGAATGCGCAGACACTTTGCCCCCACTAGCTATGATCAATTCGCTGAACGAGGTTACGTCCGTTTTTTTCGGCGCTCTGCTTTTTGTTTCACGTCATTGCTAACTTTAGAAGGTTTTAAAAGTAACGAGCTCATTTTTAGAATGTGAGGTGTAGACAGTACAGGTGCTTGTGTTTAAAAAGCGAGGAGTAAAAGTAAAAAAGTCGGCAGAACAATAAATACTCAAGTGCAGTCATGAAGGTTACTTCCCACCTCTGTATTTGGGTTTCTTTTTGTGTCATATAATAGGGTTGCAATTCATGTGGCACAGTTGCACATCTGCTCTACTGCAAGGTTCAGATTACGACACGAAATAGATCATCTGGCAGTCACTTCCACAGCTGTGAATTGCCCTTTCGGAACTTTCCCGCTCTAAAAATTCCATGGACTCCTGTTGTCAAAAAAGATACCCTTCTCTCTTTTAACTCATGTTTACTGTGTTCACTGCAGAATGTCAGACAGCTTCTCATGATAATACTCATAGTTGTCTTTGCAGTCTTCCCACAGGTTAAGAGGTTGATCCTCATTCTCCACAAATGTATCCCAGGTATAGGAAAAGTCCAGAGGCTTCATCATCCTCAGCTTACATCCGGCCGTATGCAGAGCCTTTAGCCCAGCCTGAATCTCTGCTTCCTCAAACTCAAACAGCCGAGCAGCAAAGATGCTCAATTTGATGTTTTTCTTGGCGTTTAACACATCGGCTATCTTTGCTGCACAAGCAGAGCAGGGACTAGATGACACATACCTGAAATAAACAGGGGAGAATATCATTACGTTTATGCTTTCAGTGCCAATGACGCAGTTAGTTCATGGTGATTACAATTGATCGTAAAAGTTAGTCACCTACCTGTCAGAGACAATATTGCGCATACACTTTTGGAAGCTCTGTGTGCCTTGCTAAAGGGAGCGTCAACAGTAGCCAGGAAGCAAACTAGCATTTCGACAACAACTAGTTGCTATTTTTATTGAATTTTTTTTCGTACATTTGTCTGGAGTGGAACTTGAATCTTGACAATCCCATTCGAAAGCCCAAGTCCTTACATGTAAGCTACTGCTGCCCCGTATAGATACGCATTCTACAATTATCCCTATGATTTGAAGAGCAAAAAAAAAAAAAAAAAAAAAGCTGGAAGGGAGTAGACACTGACAAATGTGTCAATGGCACGCATTGCTGTCATCAAGACAGAGTGGTTATTGCATAGTCCTCTTGTTAAATTGCATACCATTTAAACATTACCTCAACTCATGAGCATAACAAAACACAGCTGTCAGAATAAATGCTCTGTCCATGTCCAACTTTCGATCTAAACCATGATGTCATTGCACACTTGGAGGAGCACACTTCATACTCAACATTCCTCGCGGCGGTGCCACATAGCATGACGATAGAACAGGCCTCACACAAGTTGAACGACCGTCTGCTTCAGCTATTTTGGCAATACGGCAAGCCGTGGATGGACTGTGATTGTCATTTTGTTTGTTTTGGTTGACCCACCTCGTATACAACGCCTGAGAATGAAATGTTTACACTCTTATCAAATTGAATTTCCCGAAGATAATAAAGTCAATTCACCAGGTGACTGTGTATTTGAGTGAAGGGTCGTAGTCAGACAGGCACTGTGCGAAGAAGGCTTCTTCAGCGTGAGTTCCGGCGTGTTCATCCTCCAGAAAGCCTCTCAGGACCCCATCAGCTGTTTTCCCTTGATCCACCAGGTAACACAAGAACGTCTTATTGCGGCCCGAGGAGTATTCCACATTCTTGAACTGGAACTTGAATGCGAAAGGATCAATTCGATCACTGCGAAACAAAGCAAATGATTCTGAGGTTAAATTCTCAAAACTTCACAAGCTGTGTTGTTTTAGTAGTTTGACTGGTTTCCTGCTTGCATGAGTGGAACACAAAAGATCATTTGAGGGCCTGTTTTCAACGGTGGTAGAGTGGAAGAGTTGAAGACTCGAAATTGTCAATAGCATGAATGACGATAGAGACAAAGAAATGCTTCTGTACTCTAATTTACAGATGTATACTTGTGTTAAGACTAACTAACCGTCAATAGTGGTCGCGGCAATAGCCTACGACAGTTAACATGCAGAGAGAAAGGATACGATAGCCACACTTGTTCTGCTGAATGACCTCATTGAAAATGGGGTGTTTACCTATGACTTCATGTGTTTGTTTTTTGTTTTTATTTTTTTACCCTGCTGTAGGCAAACCAATTTTACATCATCTCAATGTTTCAGACAAATGGTATTATTTTAGGTTTTTCTAAACATTTCCCATGTCCTTATCCAGGATATCAGTTACGAGGAAAGCCAGTCGACAAGACTATTATTATTCAGCTTCACCCTAAGCTGTGATGTTTTAAAGCTTTAACCGTCAATTTAAAAAAAAAAAAAAAAAAAGATTGCACTTTTTAATGCTGTTGACATTCATGTCACAAGGAGTTTTGATCACTGGATGTGACTGGAGCACTGGATTAATAAATGTAAATTACAGTAATTTCAACAATGAATAGCTTAACCGAGCACTAAACACGTTTCACTCCTATGGACTCACCCTGCAATGATTTCAAACGGAGGGAGTTCCATTGGCTCGACCTGAAGATCTCCATTTTTACCATCAGCTGTTACATCATTGGTGGAGGATTGCTCAGCTGATGGCCCCCCTCTATTATCTTGAGCATTTTCTTCTTCATTCTTCACTTCATTTCCATCCCTGGTCTTTTCACCGGCTTCTTTTTCTTGTCTGTCCTTTTTTCGCAGCATACGACTTCTGTCGGCCATGGTGTCAGATTTCTTGTGGCCTCAAGAATGAATCCAATCAAAGATCAAATGACGAGAAGCACAAAATACACAATTTCGCGATGCGGGCAGTGAGAAGTAAGCTGTGGAATGGCGGAGAGAGCAAGAAAGGGAAGTCTGCAGTGCAATGGACTAACTAAAAACAGAGATACAGGGGAGAAAGGAGGGGCAAGGTGGGATGGTAAAGGGTCTGAGTTGGGGGTGTGGCAATTTGACAGTTTCTTTGTAACATTATAGTTAATATCAACTAAAAGAGGATTCTAGATACTAAATGTTGAATTTTGGCACGCAAATAAAAGCCTTCAAATATGCAAAGTCGAAATTAATATCTATAGCAGCTTTAGTCTAAAAATATAGCATTGCCCTTTAAAGGTCCCTAAGGGTCAAACACTAGTAGAGACACTCAAGCAGCTGCGGCCTACAGAGCAAGCATGTCTAATAAAAGATTTGAGATGAGATGAGAGGACCAGCCCCTGTGCCTGTAATGAGAGTGTCCGCCACGTGAGGACCGTAGGCCTTTTAAACTATGTGTCTCTGTACGGCTGCATGTTAATTACATGTCGTGTTTTGGGGAGGAAACAATGGAGACAGCGTTAGTTTTAAGAGTACCGAACAACATCCCCAAAACAGATTGTAAACACTTGTTTACCCTTGCTAAAAATTGGAACCCCCATATGCGAGAAAGTTACATTTTTATCTCTCCAACTAACGAATTTGAATAATTATTTTCTCTAGGGGAACCCCCCCCCCCCCCCCCCAAAAAAATAAAACAAACCTCTAAATGAGTATTTATCATGTTTCTAAATTAAATATTCCGTTTAGCCCAGATCATATTGCTAAGTGTTGAGTGAAGAAAGGTAAAAAAAAAAAACACAATGCTGTGCACATATCCATTTATGCACTAGTAGCACACTGTCAGACTGTAAATGCTTCACTTATTGAAGACATACCACGCAGTAAAATACTTTAGTGATTATAGAGTAATTAACTGCAGCTCCCAATGCATCATGGGATTTTGGCTAAGGTTACACGGAGAGTTATTGTATTTCCTAGCAGAAGCCGCGTGGCTCCCAGCACGGATTGCGTCATGAAATGTTAAATTGTTGCCATAATAAAGACGTTAATCATGAACGTTTATGAACGATCAAGATTAACGTAACATGAATAATCTGTGTTTACGTGCGTCTTATTTAGCTCTCACATTACATTTACAGTTTGTTTGATGTGCGTCCCCGCGTCCAAGATGCACAAAAATGATCAGGGGCGCAAAAAAGCACGGTGAATCTGCTTTCCAGTAACGCGCGACGTTGCTTACTTACGTATGTTTGCAAGGCTGGTAATAAAGCCGTCTTGCATCGCAGTTTGCTGGTCAAAATTCGCATTTTGGGCATCGAAACGCACACACACACACAGAGATGAAGTTAACGTAGCGCAGATGGAGGAAAATATTTTCTTTCTCAAGGTTTCTTCCCTTTCGTTTGAACAAATTGAACACTTCCAAAACGTGTAGTAGTAGAAAAGAACATTCGTCTTATTCCCAGTCAAAGCTCATAAATGCACAGCCATGAACCTCATGTATTAATTTGTCACAAAATGCTGAAACGCAAAAGCCGTTCATGCATAAAAACGCCTTATCTTTTATGAACAATGGGAATTCAAAAACTAAAAACTGTTGGTTATATCAAAAAAAGAAAACCAATTAGTCGTACGTTATGAAGTGAAAGGTCTTATTTTCTCTTTTGTGTTCAAAATTGCCCTTTAACCAAGCAAAAATATAGTTTATCCAAATAATTGAGTGTTTGAGTCGAATAATTCAGCACTAAAATATTCATTAGCTCCAGCCCTACATTCACATCCCCCATTATATTGTCACATATTATATAGGTTATAATATATATTATATTATATCCGACCAATCGTATGCGATTTCCGCCACCCTTTCAGCCAATCAGGTGGTAATTACTGACGGTGCACAGACCAGACAGAGACAAGTGGAGAGAGAGAGAGAGAGAGAGAGAGATTTGGAACAAAAGGCAATTAAAATGGAACAGGCAGTCATTTTTGTTTGTCCTTCCCAATGGGAAGTGCACTGGGAGCTCTTATTAAAAGTACATATAATATATGAAACACCATTATGAACAAAAACAAAGGGTTTGAACAAACATAACCATAACGGTTCAGCTATGATTTGTTAAATTCTAACATGCGATTGTTGGAGACTCCACTGTTGTGTCAAGACGCCAAAGAGAAAAAGGCAAACTCCCAACTTTATTTTTCTTAAGTTTAGCACTTTATTCGAACACGTGTAACTTCCTATATTTATTTACGTGCTCTTATTGCGAAATATTGTGAATGAGAGAACATTGCACTTTACAGTTATACACACCCCACTTGAATTCCCGGGTGCACCATTTTTGCTGGTGTTTGATTACCAGGGCAGAATTTGTAAGACGTGCACAATTCTTTATTATGCTCTAATATCATTATAACAGTGGCATTAAAAAAAAAAAAAACATTGACACTATTGTTTATTCTGAACGTTTTGGGGAAAATATAAAATGTGCTATCTTGGCAGGCCTAAACATATATTGAGAGAGTAGGAGCAGGGCTGGGACTCATTGTTTCCATGACATGTGCATTGTAAATGCAAATGATCTCTGCATTTATAGAGCATTTTGTTTCCATGAAACCCCGACTGTGGGTTGAGTGCGACAGAGTGACACTGTAAGCTAAGTGAAGTGTAAAAAAAAAAATTATAAAATAAAATAAAATACAGTATAGAGTAACTCTGTTTATATGTTTATTGATGTTTAATTAAATTCCCATGATGCAGTGGAAACTATATTTCATATTTGATTGACATATAACCACTTTACAGTATTTGACGAAACGGTATGTGGTAAATAGTAAGTGTACTGTAACATATGTGCACAGCGCGCGTTGTAATATTCCCGAGACGGAGACACAGCTTCGGAGACGCCCTTGTGTGCCTTCTTCCATACGTTGCTGACATTCACTAGTAGATAGGACTCTCTGCTGGCCATCTATGGTATTACAGTTTGACTCTCCATATCTACACGACTTTCTTGATAATTATAAAAACAAAACAAAAATATCACAAACATTAGCATGCATGAATATCAGTATTGTAAACATCATAATTCACAATAATAATATTCATAATAAAATAACTTTTCAACATAATACATCAAATCCACCGATTCACAGATTTCTTTTGTTTGTTTTACTCTAAAACTTAGATTTCATCAATACGAACAATTTGCATGTGGGACGGCATCCTTTCAAAACAGAATGGAATACAAGGCGCCAGTTTTGTGTAATTTACATTTCAACAGTTTCTTACAATACAGTATTTCAGCCAGGACAGGTGTACGGAAACACGTCAAAATCCCCAGTTGTAGATTCTGAATAAACACAAAATGTGCACTCGTAAATCCAAGACGACACAACCCCAGACAAATATCCACTTAAGGTTAACAGTCCTAAAATACAATCACAAACCAAAACATAACTCGACAGAAAACCAGGACCTATGTTGCAATTGGGAGTAGGGCCAGAGAAGAGGATAAAGAGCAGCTCCGGCAGCAGCCATTTTATACTTTTTCACCACCAATTAACTGCCAGCCTGTGAAATACTCTGACAGCAACAAGCAGCAGCACAACCAAAGTGACCCGGGGTCCTAACCAGACCAATTGCCAGACCTCAGTTTTAATGGGGACACATCAAATTCATGGGGGGCACTGTTATTATTGAACTACAGACAGTATATATTTTTGATAATCCTATATCCTATTCAATTCACAAAGCACTGACCCACAGTAATCATGTTAAACTTACCCAATAGTAGGTATGATCAGCTACAACACGAATCCTCATCATTTAAGGCAACGATATGCATATCCACAAAACTCTTTGACTGTTCAACTTAAGAAATGTAACGCCAGAAGCATCTCTGGAACTGAAAAAGCAGTTTAAGGGCTCAACAAAGGGACATGCATTAAAAACACACTTTGGGAAGTATGTCAAAATAGCATGAGGCGGCGTCTCCTTCTTGACCCTTCTCATCAATACATCCTTCTAATCAGATTGAATAAAACGACAAGCCAGAGTGTATTCCGATTCAACCACATCAGTCTCCGCTAATACAATTAGGGGTGGTTGAGTTTTCAACCACTTGCGTATAGCCATAATTATCAAAATACTCTCGGATTCACTTCAAAAATTGTGCACATAATGTTAGGCCCACCCATGGCCCTGAGGGGCGCATACAGACAAACAATGATACTTTCACACCTATGACAATGTAGACTTCAACTAACCTATCATGCATTTTTGGTGTGTGTGTGGGAGGAAGCTGTACCACAAAAAAAAACAACAACACACAGGCATGGGAAGAACATGCAAACCTAACACAGGAGGGCCTGAGCTGAGATTCAAATCGAGAATGACGGTGAAGTCAGATGCGCTAACCACTGGAGTGATTCTTTCACAGAAAATGCAGCCAGACTGATGGCTCTACTGGAGTTGAAATGTTCCTCTGTTCTTTGGCTTTGGGTGGCTCAACACTTCTTGATAGAAGAATCCAGCTGTCTGGATCAAAATGTGCTTCAAGTTCGTCTTGCTTTTATAAATGTAAAGAAAAACATTCATGCTTAAAATGCAAATAAATTTTGAAAATATAAAAGACAATCAAGCCCCACTCCACCTCTATCGCAGAAATGGTCACAAAGGCGTCATGACAATGCATTCATTTACCGTGATTTCTCATGTATAAGGCGCACCCCCCCCCCCCAAAAAAAACTTGTCAGAAGTCAATAGTGCGCATTATACATAGGTATAGGGGAAAATGGGAAAAAATACTTTATTTTATAAATCTATGTCACCATCTAGATGTTATGAGAAAAGTGTACACTTTCATTCCAAAATGCCACCGCCACCGCGTTATATTGCAGCCATTTGCTAAAATCATTTAAGTTCTTTTCCCCCTCATTAATGTACACACAGCACCCCATATTGACAGAAAAAAACAGAATTGTTGTAATTTTTGCAGATTTATTAAAAAAGAAAAACTTAAATATCACATGGCCGTAAGTATTCAGACCCTTGGCTCAGTATTTAGCAGAAGCACCCTTTTGAGCTAATACAACCATGAGTCTTTTTGGGAATGATGCAACAAGTTTTTCACACCTGGATTTGGGGATCCTCTGCCATTCCTCCTTGCAAATCCTCTCCAGTTCTGTCAGGTTGGATGGTGAACATTGGTGGACAGCCATTTTCAGGTCTCTCCAGCGATGCTCAAATGGGTTTAAGTCAGGTCTCTGGCTGGGCCATTCAAGTCACGGAGTTGTTCTGAAGCCACTCCTTCGTTATTTTAGTTGTGTGCTTAGTGTCATTGTCTTGTTGGAACGTGAACCTTTGGCCCAGTCTGAGGTCCTGAGCACTCTGGAGAAGATTTTCGTCCAGGATATCCCTGTACTTGGCCGCATTAATCTTTTCTTCGATTGCAACCAGTCTCCCTGTCGCTGCAGCTGAAAAACATCCCCACAGCATGATGCTTCCACCACCATGCTTCACTGTCGGGACTGTATTGGACAGGTGAAGAGCAGTGCCTGGTTTTCCCCACACATACCGCTTAGAATTTAAGGTCAAAATGTTCTGTCTTAGTCTCATCAGACCCCTTCAGGGGTTTTCTTTAGCAAACTCCATGTGGGCTTTCATGTGTCTTGCACTGAGGAGTGGCTTCCATTGGGCCACTGTGCCATAAAGCCCCGACTGGTGGAGGGCTGCAGTGATGGTTGGCTTTCTAGAACTTTCTCCCATCTCCCGACTGCATCTCTGGAGGTCAGCCACAGTGATCTTTGGATTCCTCCTTACCGCTCTCGCCCAATTGCCCAGCTTGGCCGGACGGCCAGCTCTAGGAAGGGTTGTGGTCGTCCGAAACGTCTTCCATTTAAGGATTATGGAGGTCACTCTGCTCTTAGGAACCTTAAGTGCAGCAGAAATGCTTTCGTAACCTTGGCCAGATCTGTGCCTTGCCACAATTCTGTCTCAGAGCTCTTCAGGCAGTTCTTTTGACCTCATGATTTCATGAACCCCACAATCACCTACAAACACGCCGTGCACACTGGTGGTTGGGACAGGTGGGCGCTGTGCTGCCACAGCAGCTTCTTCAGAGCGCTCATTGCCGTGTAGCTCCATGCCACCCACTGCTTCCTACACTATACAGGAAGAAACGAAGGACACATTAGACTACTTCTTTTTTTAATAATGTTTTTTTCCCCATGTTGTATTGTTTTTTGTTTGCAATTAAATATTGAACAGTGCTTTACCGGGGTCGTCTGTGATATTCTTATCCATGTTGGTGTCTCCTTCCATCGGAGACTTCACGCCAGCAACACTTGCATTCCTAATGATGGACAATATTTGTGTGTCCCCCGACCACTTTCTTTTATTTAATTCCTACTGCCCTCCCTTGTTGAATGCACTACATCAGGGGTGGGCACGTTTTTTGGCTCAGGGGCCACATTGACTTTTAAAATTTGACAGGTGGCCCAAGCCATGACCAAATGCTTACATATAAAATAAATAAATAAATAAATAATAATTAAAAAAGGCATTGTAGTGTTAATACTTAGATTTACTTTGTGTTGTTTTGTTGATCACCTTGTTTTTGCTAGTGCATCAAAGTCTGGTGTTAGTTTTGTTGTGGCAGTTCTCAGAACACATCTGAGGTGTTAATCACTCAGCTAGGATCTTTAGGATCTTTTGTTGGTGTTCATCACACTAAAAGTCTGTTCACACACATATGTAGAGTCAAACACCACCAGCATCATCTGTGACATCTTCTGGATTTTGGGAAATTAGTCTGCGCTTCATGAAGCATTAAACTCACCCAGTTTGAGAGTTGAACTTCTCTTTTAAGGCAGTATCACATTGGAGATCCATCAATTCTATCTGCAGCTCCCGTGGTGCTGTTTCAGGATCTTGTGTGACTGAATCTTGGATGGCAGTTTGTCAGATAAAGGTGTTTTGCTAAGCCTGCGAGCTTGATTTTAACCGCTGAGCCGTTGTCATCAGTTCCTGCATTGATTGGCTGTTGATTGGCATAATCAGCATGCTTGGTAGAAAAGTGAGAGCTGATGTCATATTCCTCTAAAACCGCAATGGTTTCATAACAAATTAGACATACAGCCTTTGACCGGACTTCAGTGAAAAAGTATTTCGGAGTCCATTCTACACTAAACACTCGGCCCTCACTGTCGACCTTTCTTTTCTTTGGCCCACTCATGGTTGGAGAAGGTTTCAGAGCAGTAGCAGAGTAAAAACAGAACAGCCAAAGGCAAGTTAATGTATCACTGTACCGACTGCGCCACCTGGTGGAACCACGGGCATTAAAGCACAACCTGGTGGAACCACTCGACATTACAGGACAAGGTCAAATGAACGCAGTCATGATTTTGATATGATTTGGGTGATTCTGCACCAATCTTTGGCGGGCCGGATTGAAATGATCAATCCGGCCCGCCAAAGATTGGATGTGGCCCACACCTGCACTACATATTCACATCACCAGTGACTTCCTGTTACACCTTGGATTGTTTTTTGTTTGTTGTGGTGCTGCCTCGGCTACCGAGCAATATCCCTTTCCTCGCGTTCCACCTCGCCGGTAAGCACCTTAATTTTGATCTCTGGCTCATTTATATTCATCTGGGGCTTTATATTGCCCATATATGGTTGAATTTCGTCATGTAAAGTGTGGGATCCAACTGCACACTTTTCAAAGTGGACTGTGACTTATCAAGGTAAGACTTCCCACAGGTGAGCATACGCACGGTAAGATAGGACTGATTTGTTTTTGCCCTTACATCATTTTCAGTTTTTGTGCATACGTACACATTTAGTAAGAATCCTGCGCAGTGTTTGATGAGTGAGGCCCCTGGGCAGATAAGAGTGAGATGGCAGCACAAAGAGGCGGAAATCTGATTGGACAGAAACCTAACATACACATACATTTACAGGAAACCGTGCAGCCAAGAGAAACAATAGAAGAGAACAGACTGTTGGGAATAGTTTTTTTTTTTTTTTGTGTGTGAGAAAATATTCGAATTTAGTCATTGATGGTGTAGTGGTGCAGTCGCTTGACAGTGTGGGTTCAGTTCCCACTCAGTGACGGTGTGAATTTGAGTCTGAATGGTTGTCCACCTTTAAATGTGCCCTGCGACTGACTGGCGACCAGTTCAGGGTGTAGTCCGCCTTTCGCCCGACGTTAGCTGAGATAGGCTCCAGCAACACGCGACCCTGAAAAGGATAAGCGGTGTGGAAAATTGATAGTTATTAGAATTTAGGTTGTAAGGTCAGTGCTTCTCGAAGTGTTTGCACACATATTTCAAAATTGTTTGCTAAATGAAAGCACTATGGATTTTAAATTGATGGGGGATAAAGGACTATTAGAAAAATTGAAGAATGAACGTTCTTTTGAGATTTCAAAACTGTAATTGCGATCTAAATCAAACTGTGACCTGTGTTATGGACAGAAAAAAATACATTCTGAACCAGGTGATAGGCAACTATGAATGTCCCCTTGTGAGATACAATAATAACTCATAGAACATGGCAGCATGGTGACAGACTGGTCAGCAGTTTTTGAACACGCAACTTGGCTGCCTTTGTGTTTGGCGTTAACATGTTCTCACCATACATGTTTTTTTTTTTTTTTTTCCCCAGGTGTAAGTTAATTCCCAGCCAGTTGTTTTGACCAAGATGCTGATGCAAGGATTTGGTACATCGGTGTTAATGCGAGCTGCTGCCCACTGCTCCTCAGGGATGGGTTAACTGTAGTTAACATTTCTTGCTGTTCATTGTACATATGACAAATAAAGTACCATCTATCCATTTTCTCTCGCGCTTGCCCTCACGAGGGTCGCTGGTGAGCTGGAGCCTATCCCAGCTGTTAGGGTCCATGCACGCTTGACTGGTTGCCAGGCAATCGGAGCAAATAATGTACCTTTACCTTTAAATACGTACTGATGTATACACAGGTGGCAAGGTAATTGGTATTATGTTAAATAGCTGCTAGAGTTCAATCAGCTTACATGCATTTTATTTTGTTGAAGAAATACATACAAGCTGTGTACCAAAACAAAACTCCTCCAACATTGTTCAACTTCATGTGATGTTTTTTCCCAATCCCTGCTGACCTTACATGCTGTCCTATAGAGAAATGCATTTTTTGCAATTAGTGATAGAGTTAAACAAAATATGAAAAACAAATAATTGTTTAAATATTTACCGTCTAAGAGTTCTCGATTTGATTTCTCAAAATGGAGGCTTCTGCTGCCATTTCTTCCTCTGATCTCCACTTTGAGGGCACATGTTCATCTTGGTCATGTTTTTGGAGCTGCAAATGCAAATGACAGAGCAGCATTGGAACATTTGCTTTCAAATGAGATTTGTTTTATTTTCCACAAATTAAATATCACATGGCATGAAAAAAATGTTCCCTCTTCAAGTCACAAAATGAGACCAATAGATGGAACCTTTAGTGGTAATAGAAACTATGTATAGATGCAATTTTATACAATATTTAGAATCATCTTGGACCAATCTTTGTGATAAACAAAATTAGCTCAGAAGTCACCAGAAACATTTTGTCTGCAAAATCAAAGAGGGATACAACAAAACTGATCAGGAAATCCTTGTGAAAAATATCGCCAAGTCCAAAAAGAGAGAACTCCAAACCTTCCATCAAAGGACAAAATGGCTGTCAGGCATACCGGCACACCCAATCCTCCCTTCTCAAGACAAAGAGAAGTAACTCAACAATCCGGAACGTCATATCATTTGCTCAATTGGTTTGATGTTGTCAGTTGTTTTAATTTTAAATTAAAGGTGTAGTGCAGTTACTTCTGTCTCATCATTAGTCTAGTCCACAGGGGTCAAACTCAAAGCCCTTGGTCCAAATCCAACCCGCCTCATCATTTTATGTGGCCCGTAAAAGCAAATCATGTGTATTAACTTCCATGATTCTTGCTAAAATCTGTATCCAAATTTCAAATAGTCATATGAAGCTAATGTAGCGAATACGCCCTGACAGAACAAGGTACCAGCATTAAAGCCCCACAGCCGTTAAAACTCTGTCACGATCGGCAATGCCGTAAGGGCAGATCTAAAAAAATAGACTCCAGGTCAGAGGTCCAAACAATTTTACTTAAATGGCAGAGCATGTGATGGCGAGACATATGAAACTAAAGGAACTCACCACCATAGAGAATCAAAAACAGATAACGCAGGGAGATACGACAAACGGTCCGTGTGGTATAAACGTATTGAGCCTAAATTTGGACAGCGGTCAGAACGGCGGCAAAAACGAGTGACTATTCCGACGCCCACACACTGTCACGGTGGCCCCTAAAAAGGCTGATGATTACAATGCATGACAGGTGCGTCGCCGATGTCCACGCCCACCCAGACACTGCAACACAAAGAAAAACAACTTGAAACACAGGGCCATGACAAACTCTGCATTCTTCCCTGCTGCCCCGCTGAGCCAGACGGTCTCAGGGAGCCTGGTTTATGTCACCCGGACCTTAAACTAATTAACAGCTCACCGAGAAAGCCCCTTTTGGTGGGCAGTACTAAAATGCCGACCGCTGGAGTTGGAGAGTTACTGCAAGCCGCGAGCTGTACCACAGACTTGAACAAATTTAAATGTCTGTTAGTCTAATGTCGGTCTGTCTTTCTTTTGGTCCCTGGGCCAGCCCTCTCTCCTGTGCATAAAAGTCAGAAGCCCCTTTGTTCTGGGCCTCTCGTTTTTTTTCAACCTCCCAAAAAACTGGCATACCCGCCTCTCACCACAAGGCTGCGTAGACGCACGTAACCTTCCTCACTGCGTCGACGAGTGCGGAGGGCAGAAGCAGTCTGACCGCGCCCCGAAACAACAATTCTGTGTGTGTGGGGTAGCTAAGTTGCGGATAAATGATCCGTCCGGAAGGAATGGCGGTGCAAGTTTCCTCTGAGCCTGTGACGAACACCGTCACCAAGGCGGTTTGGCCACCCTACCCCTGCTGTTCTGTTTTTCTTTTTTTTCCTCCTTTTTCTTCAAATACACCTGTTCGCCTACCCGGCCCAGCTATCTGGAAGACCAACCAGCCTGGTTGGTCAATTCTATTCAACACAACGCGAGTACAGCTTGTGGTTTCCAAAGCACAAATTGGTGCATAATTGGATTATAATAACGGTAACAGAGGTTCGCAACTCCGGCATTGTCACTGCGCATGCTCATTCCACCCTCACATCACGAGTTCAGTCATTCGCCCTACATTTTATTCTTTGCGTACGTTTACTCGTAATCTTTGTAGTCCAGTCCTTCTGTATTGTTTCCCTGTAGTTTTCCCCCTTAGATAGTATTACATTTTCTATAAAATTCCACTTCCTGCGTAATTTTTGTGTGTTTGAGTGAAACAGTGAAACTGCTGAAATCGAGAACTCATATTTCAATCCTGTAGCAACCTACAGATTACGACACATAGAGGTTTTTCGTCACTTTTTCCAAAATTTCTGAATATAAAAAGAGATGTGGTGCCCCTTTAGGTGACAAAAATAGTTTGATTATAACGTTAAACGTAAAATCGAGCTAAACCGGAAGCAACGCAGGTGTCACTTTCGGCGTATTCTTGTCCTAAATTTTTGTTTTTAATCCAAAACTCTACACTAACTCTACACTAATAAATGATAACTTTGAGATATAACAAGCATTTTTTTGGCTCCAAACAACTTTTCACAGGAACTTGAACAATAGCTGAACAAAATATTATTCTTAACTTCTTATTTAAAAACTAGTTATCCATCAATTTGTTGGGTCTATACTATACTATAATGAGACAATTAAACATATTTATGGTTTCATATTCATAATGGCCCTCTAAGGGAAACCGTAACTACAATGTGGCCTGCAACAAAAATGAGTTTGACACACCTGTTCCTGTAAATGTTCAGGGGACTGCTGTGTATTATTCACAAAACAATAATGGGCCACAGATGCACCAGGAACCTTTGTGCAACTCAGACAGATAGCAGACCACCCGAGGCCCTCAATTATGCATGATTTGGTATTTTTGCCACTCAAGTCACTGCATATAAAATCCTCTTTGATAAGTAATAGGTTCTGGACTTTAAGGGAAGAAAGGAACTGGTTGACAGGACCAAGTGGCATGAAGATCATTATCAGTCTTATCTTGAGTACATAGGCCCGGGTTGGCCAATCCCATTTTAAATATTTTCTTTTAGAAATTCTTTAATAAGGCGTTAGGAAAATCTTAGAGAAAAGTCCATTGTATATCCTTATACAATATTGTTTATTATTTTTAATAAATATATAAAATATCTTACAGCTAAATCTAATTGTATTTATTGCATAAAGTCTAATAATATGCTTTCCATAATTATACATATATAAATATGGTTAGTAGATTGCAAAGTGTATTGCCTATAGTGTATTGTACGTTGTATATAATATTACATATATTATGGCAATAGTACATGGAAAATGATGCAATACTTTTGCAATGTTGATGATGTATACTTCTTCCTACTCCCTTTCGAATTGTTGTTTTCTTTGGTTTTTGTTTGTATATTTGTTTGCCTTTTTCCCCTCACATAATTAAATGACGCATGTATATATAAAAAAAACATAATTTTTTTTTTTATAAATAAACAAATGCATGGCTGCGTGAATACAGTATATGTGTATACACACGGGAGGTGGTAAAATCAATTAATTCGATGGACTTAGTAAATAGAATAATAATCGATTCCTGAATTGTTTAGCAAATAACAGAACAGTGCTGTGGACATTCTGAACACATCCAATAATATCAATAAAATTTTGAGACTGTCCTGTTTTACATACAGGACATATGTACACTTGAATGAATGAATAAGTACTGTCCTGCTCGAGAGGTGAAGGTACACCCTAGGCTGGTCATCAGTCAATCACAGTGTGACAACATAAATCCAAAGAAATTAAAACACCCATTCGTCACTGGTGGTGTAGTGGCTGGCTTGAACTATGGGCTGCATACATGATACAAATACTGTTGAAGGGCTAGTTATTGTGAGTTGAGGATGGGCCATCTACACCCATCATTTCGATCATCATCATGTAAATACTTTTACAGTTATGGGTTGTGGCTGCCGGCAAAGTATTAACCTAGGGGGAGGTGTGTGTTTTAGAGGGCGACAATTCCTTTTCAAAAGCGTCTTGGACTAATTTATTCTTTTCTCCATCTTCCTCCTCCTCCTGCTGCTACAACAGCAGGTAATTCCTCAGCAGCCCTTTTTCACACTTTATTTGTGAAACCATTCCCACCTTTCAGCAATCGTATCCAATCTGAAGGATTGGATTTTAATCACTCATGGAATTGAACACCTCCCACGTATTGCACAGAAAAAAAAGTCACAGTGCATGAAGTCAGAATGAAAATTCTGTTTTTGCATTTTCTTTTTGGGTGGGGAGCAGAGCGATCAAATGGGCTTGAGTATTGTTGTGTTGTTCCTGAATGACGTGCTCAAACAAACAGATCTTTGGAGGGAAAATAATGAATGGAATCACTTTATGAACTGATTTCTCCCTTTCTCAGTTCGGCTGAGCTGAGCCACGAGCGCGAGCCCAGAGGTGCCAATCCCGATCACATTTGGATTTTTTTCAGGAACATTTGCGTCTCAGCCAAAACAAACACAACACCAGAAAAGCTCCTTCAAATGCATACGTACTTGATTACACTTGAATGAATGAATAAGTACATGTCAATACAATGTACTTATCTATATCTGGTGATGTAAACGTGTACTAGTATGTATGTATTAATTTGTATTAATTTGTAATTTGTAAAAACATAACATCTGACTATAACAAAAAATACTCATTAAAAAAACCTCAGCACTATATTGTGCAAACAAATAAAATTACTAATATTATAAATATTTAATATACTACACAGTATATTCATATTCTTTTCATCTTAGAGGCCCCTCCTCTTGGCTATGTCCATCCATCCATTTTCTGAGCCGCTTCTCCTCACTAGGGTCGCGGGCGCGCTGGAGCCTATCCCAGCTGTCATCGGGCAGGAGGCGGGGTTGCCGAACTGGTTGCCAGCCAATCGCAGGGCACATACAAACAACCATACACACTCACATTCACACCTACGGGTAATTTAGAGTCTCCAATTAATGCATGTTTTTGGGATGTGGGAGGAAACCGGAGTGCCCGGAGAAAACATGCAAACTCCACACAGGCGGGACCGGGGATTGAACCCGGGTCCTCAGAACTGTGAGGCTGACGCTCTAACCAGTCGGCCACCGTGCCGCCTTTTCCAAAAAGTTATTCAAGCAAATATAACAGAGTAAATGTAACGCGTTACTACCCACCTCGGATACAAGCAGAGCTAGTACCGGCTGTAACAGCCATTGTACATGTTGCAATTATTTTTGCAATTTTCTCTTAAAATATTTTCATTGCAAAGAAGCCCCCGAAACGTTTAAAAATCTACTTTTCAGGACTTGTGCTGAAAATTCTGATATATATATATATTTCATATATCTGATGAAACAGTTCATTTCCTGCCGACACGCTGCTTATACAGAGGAAAAGCGGACGTGGCTGAGGACAGCATGCGGACGTAAAGGGGGAAGGGTGCGTGAAGGAGGACGCTAAAGCCACGCCCCCAGTAGGTATATAGCGCCGGGGTGTGCATTGTGTAAAACAACATCGGTTTGGCTAATGACACTCCCGAAAATGGCACCTACGAAGAGACACGCTTACCAAGCACAGTTTAAACTGCAAGCTGTCAGTTACGCGGAGGAACATGGGAATCGAGCAGCCACGAGAAAATTCAAGATCAACGAATCCATGGTTCAGGAAGCAAGAAAACGAGCTTCGCCAAGTCAAGAAGACGAAGCTGTGTTTCCACGGAAACAAGGCGAGGCGGCTTTAATGAATGGATTAATGAGCAAAGAACAGCCGGGAGAAGCGTCTCGACAGTTTCGACTGAGGGCAATAACGCTTGCAGAAGAAAATGAAAATTTAACAGGGACGTCCATCTTGGTGCTTTCGTTTTATGAAACGGCGCCATTTATCCATCCGGGCAAGGACTACCGTGGCGCAGCAACTTCCGGCGGATTACAAGGAAAAGCTGGCGTTGGAGCCATGGATGACAGATGGCGAACACAGCTTTACTAAGACTGGGAGGCAACACCGGGCGAGTTACGCCACCATATGTGAATGGATTGTGGATGCTTGGGCTAACATGTCTGCTTGCACTGTTGTTCGAGCTTTCGTAAAAGGCGGCATCATTTCTGAGGAGCCGCACGGCAACGAGACTGACTCCGACAATGACGAGAGGGAACCTTGCGCGTTTGATGGAGAACTTGCCCAGCTGTTCATTTCGGATACAGAAGATGAGGACTTTAATGGATTTGTGGATGAGGATTGATCAAAAAATAACGTGAGTACATTGTTAAATACTTCAATAAAGTACAACCGAACTCAGTTTTGCTCCTGCTGCCTTTTTAAAAACATTGTTTTAGCGTGAATGCATGCTACCATATGTTTTAAGCTAGCGTATGTTTTACCATGCCTGCGCCCAATAATGCGGTGCGCCTTATGTATGTGTTAAATACAGAAAAAGACCCCGTAAATGAGACTGCGCCTTTTAATACGGTGCACCCTATGGTCGTGAAAATACGGTACTTACAGGACAATGTAAAAAAAATAAAACAAAGTAGTTTGGGATTGGAATGACAGGATTTCATACCCACACTTTATGGAGCAATGGAGCCCTCTCAGCACCAATCGTTCACAGTTGCAAACGCAATATCAGGCAGGAGAAAGAGAAAGAAATTGCAGTTGATTAACCTTTGGTAGCCCCATTTTCTCTTCTGCTGCTTGGGTGTTGGATAGTCCCCAGACTACAATCATACATCAAACAGGATATGCTTTCATTAAGCATTGACCCCACATGGTGACCCAGGGGTCGGCTTGACCTCTGTACCATCTACAACCGAAGCAGATAAAAAGTCTCCACGGCATTGTGGTCAACGATCAATATACTGGTAACAAACATGGTGGAGGGGTTGAGTAGAAAATCCCTATTTGCAGGAATCCCGAATGACACAACATTTGGACAAGGCCCAAACCAACCCCACCCCTGTCCTTCGAACTACACTATGAGTAATTGCATGGTCAATGTCTTCCTCCATATTAATCACTGGATTACCACAAGGTGCTGTGGGATTCAGTGAACACACAACAGTTGCTGACATTTTGCTTATGCAGGATAAAATCTTTAAGGTGGTGAAAACAGCGATGTATACAGCTACATTTAAGCCTTCTTGCTTTTAATACACAACGCTCTTGGCATAAACATAAAAGCAATTACAGGGGGTCCTTAGTTTATGACGGTCCCGACATATAAGGTGCAAGGTTCCAGACGGTGAGCATTGCTGTTGATTGTTTAATATTTATTGTTTTTCATGCAAATATTTACTGTAATTATGACTGTACTACTGCCTTAGTGTAGAATAGCAATAGACTACGGAATCAGACATGTATAAATTCACATTATGCTGCCGTTATAGGAAAAGAAATGTGACGCAAACCGAGGACCCTGTGTGGTTTATTCATCATCTTCCAAGTGGTCTCCATGTAGCAGCAAGCTAATTTAATGACTTATTCAAATCTCCCCCCAAAATAGCTTATACTCTGCTCTATATTTGTTTTGCAGACCACACAGTGAACCAGATCCCACACATGCAGGCATGTAAGGAGAGATGTCAGAAACGGGCACACGAAGAGAGCTGAACCTCTTGAGCTATAGATGATGGGGTCGGTGCCTTGCTCAAGGGCACTTGGTAGTCAGAAAGCAGACAAGGATCTCTCCAACAAATTTCCATTTTCATTTGGCCGTAGCGGAACTTAAACCGAGAGCCTCAAGTCATTACAGATGAGCTAACGCCACCCACTTTATCCTTATTTAAGAATTTTTGTGAGTAACTCATCAGCTCAAATGCGAATAAGCGACAAATAAATAACTAAAAACATACTGTCTGTATTATTGTTTCATCAAGGCAAGCTACCTTGACAGCAGTTATCAATTTACCTCAGTAGTTCAATTTAAAAAGTGAAACTTATATATTCTATAGAGGAACAGGACATGCCTTTCGAATGAGGTGACAGGACTGTACACGGTACAGCGCAGCCAGACAAAACCTGAAAAAGTCATCCGACAGGTGAAAATGGCCCACAAGGAGAAGAGCAAGGATCACTTTACGGGCACTATTATAGATACTTATTGATTTTGTGTATTGACACGTTGTTGTTTTTGGTATTATTTATTGATACATTGTGTGAGCTGTACAAGGAAAGTTCGTCTTGACATTTTTTTTAGAGGCAATGACAATTAAGGTGATTCTACTTCTGAAATACTTCTGGCTCGAACTATATACCTACTCTGTCTTAAAATAAAATAAAAGAAACAGGCAGTCTGAAATTCTAGTAGTTTGACAACTACAGTAAAAACAGTTGGAAATAATATTAAATATTTCTGTCGAGATTAGAAACAGGGCCAAGACCTATCTAATACCAAAAGACTAATTCAATTTGTAAAAACACAGCTGGTAGGTGGGTATTTACGGAAATTAATAATTTCTCAGTTTCCTGATCTTTAACAGAAGTGCAAGACCTCACTGAGAAATTATGATGCACTATTCGCCTTGGGAGCACATGCAAAGCTACTGTATGAGGCGATACCTGGAGACATTTTAAAAATATATATATTTATCATCCCCTCCTTGAGCCGTCACCTTGTCGTGGTGGAGGGGTTTGTGTGTCCCAGTGATCCTAGGAGCTATGTTGTCTGGGGCTTTATGCCCCTGGCAGGGTCACCCATGGCAAACAGGTCCTAGGTGAGGGACCAGACAAAGCACGGCTCAAAGACCCCGAATGATGACGACAAACAATGGACTTCGTTTTCCCTTGCCCGGACGCGTGTCACAGGGGTCCCCCACTGGAGCCAGGTCTGGTGGTGGGGCTCGAAGGCGAGCGCCTGGTGGCCGAGCCTGCACCCATGGGGCCCGACTGGGCACAGCCTGAAAGGGTAACGTGGGCCCCCCTTCCCATGGGCTCACCACCTGTGGGCCATAGGGGTCGGGTACAGTGTGAGCTGGGCGGTGGCCGAAGACAGGGACCTTGGTGATCCGATCCCCGGCTACAGAAGCTGGCTCTCGGGACATGGAATGTCACCTCTCTGGTAGGGAAGGAGCCCGAGCTGGTGTGTGAGGTCGAGAAGTTCAGACTAGATACAGTCGGACCCGCCTCCACACACAGCTTGGGCTCTGGTACCAGTCCTCTCGAGAGGGGTTGGACTCTCTTCCACTCTGGAGTTGCCCACGGTGAGAGGTGCAGAGCAGGTGTGGGTATACTTCTTGCCCCCCGGCTTGGCGCCAGTACGATGGGGTTCACCCCGGTGGACGAGAGGGTAGCCTCCCTCTGCCTTCGGGTGGGGGGACGGGTCCTGACTGTTGTTTGTCCCTGTGCACCAAACAGTAGTTCAGAGTACCCACCCTTTTTGGAGTCCTTGGAAGGGGTGCTGGAGAGCGCTCCCGCTGGGGACTCCATCGTCCTTCTGGGGGACTTCAATGCTCACGTGGGCAATGACAGTGAGACCTGGAAGGGCGTGATTGGGAGGAACAGCCCCCCCCCCATCAGAACCCGAGCGCTGTTCTGTTATTGGACTTCTGTGCTCATCACGGATTGTCCATAACGAACACCATCTTCAAGCATAAGGGTGTCCACACGTGCACTTGGCACCAGGACACCGTAGGTCGCAGTTCGATGAGCGACTTTGTGGTCATGTCATCGGACTTGCGGCCGCATGTCTTGGACACTCGGGTGAAGAGAGGGGGGGAGCTGTCAACTGATCACCACCTGGTGGTGAGTTTGCTCCGATGGTGGGGGAAGATGCCGGTCCGACGTGGCAGGCCCAAACGTATTGTGAGGGTCTGCTGGGAACGTCTGGCAGAATTCCCTGTCAGAAGGAGTTTCAACTCCCACCTCCGACAGAACTTTTCATGTTCCGGGTGAGGCGGGGTATATCGAGTCCGAGTGGACCATGTACCGCGCCTCCATTGCTGAGGCGGCCGACTGTGTGTGGCCGTAAGGTGGTCGGTGCCTGTCGTGGAGGCAATCCCCGAACCCGTTGGTGTGCCGTCAACCCGTTGGTGTGCCGTCAAGCTGAAGAAGGAGTCCTATCGGGCCTTTTTGGCCTGTGGGACTTCTGAGGAAGCTGATGGATACCGGCTGGCCAAGCAGAATGCAGCTCTGGTGGTCGCTGAAGCAAAAACTCGGGTATGGGAGGAGTTCGGTGAGGCCATGGAGAAAGACTTCCGGACGGCTTCGAGGAAATTCTGGTCCACCATCCAGCGTCTCAGGATGGGGAAGCAGTGCACCATCAACACTGTGTATAGTGGGAATGGGGCGCTGCTGACCTCGACTCGGGACGTTGTGAGTTGGTGGGGAGAATACTTTGAAGACCTCCTCAATTTCACTGACACGCCTTCCGATGAGGAAGCAGAGTCTGGGTTCTCTCAGGCGGGCTCTCCTATCTCTGGGTTTGAGGTCACCGAGGTAGTTAAAAAGGTCCTCGGCGGCAGGGCCCCGGGGGTGGATGAGATTCTCCCGGAGTTCTTAAAGGCTCTGGATGTTGTGGGGCTGTCCTGGTTTACAAGCCTCTACAACATCGCGTGGACATCGGGGACAGTGCCTCTGGATTGGCAGACTGGGGTGGTGGTCCCCCTTTTTAAGAAGGGGGTGTGTTCCAACTACAGGGGGATCACACTCCTCAGCCTCCCTGGTAAGGTCTATTCAGGGGTGCTGGAGAGGAGGGTCCGTCGGGAAGTCAAATCTCAGATTCAGGAGGAGCAGTGTGGTTTTCGTCCTGGCCGTGGAACAGTGGACCAGCTCTACACCCTCGGCAGGGTCCTCGAGGGTGCATGGGAGTTCGCCCAACCAGTCTACATGTGTTTTGTGGACTTGGAGAAGGTGTTTGACCGTGTCCCTCGGGGAGTCCTGTGGAGGGTGCTTCGGGAGTATGGGGTACCGAACCCCCTGATACGGGCTGTTCGGCCCCTGTGCGACCGGAGTCAGAGTTTGGTCCGCATATCCGGCAGTAAGTTGGACTCGTTCCCGGTGAAGGTTGGACTCCGCCAAGGTGCCCTTTGTCACCGATTCTGTTCATAACTTTTATGGACAGAATTTATAGGCGCAGCCAAGGGCGTCCGGTTTGGTCCCTCAGTATTGCATCTCTGCTTTTTGCAGATGATGTGGTTCTGTTGCCTTCATCAAGCCGTGACCTCCAACTCTCACTGGAGCAGTTCGCACCCGAGTGTGAAGCGGCTGGGATGAGAATCAGCACCTCCAAATCTGAGACGGGGGTCCTCAGTCGGAAATGGGTGTTCAAGTTCGAGTATCTTGGGGTCTTGTTCACGAGTGAGGGAAGAATGGAACGGGAGATCGACAGGCGGATCTGTGCAGTGTCTGCAGTGATGCGGACTTTGTATTGATCCGTTGTGGTAAAGAAGGAGCTAAGCCGGAAGCCGACGCTCTCGATTTACCGGTCGATCGACGTTCCTACTCTCACCTATGATCACGAGCTGTGTGTCGTGACCGAAAGAGCAAGATCCCGGATACAAGCGGCCGAAATGGGTTTCCTCCGCAAGGTGTCCGGGCTCTCCCTTAGAGATAGGGTGTGAAGCTCGGTCATCCGGGAGGATCTCAGATGCCTCCCGGACGGCTCCCTGGTGAGGTGTTCCGGGAGACCCCGGGGACGACCCAGGGCATGCTGGAGAGACTATGTCCTTCGGCTGGCCTGGGAACGCCTCGGGATCCCCCCGGAAGAGCTGGATGAAGTGGCTGGGGAGAGGGAAGTCTGGGCGTCCCTGCTAAAGCTACTGCCCCCGCGACCCGTTATTTACCCTAAGCGGTAGAAAATGGATGGATGGATGGATGTTTATCATAAACATACTGTTGTTCTCACTGATAATACAGTTAGTTATTGTTATTTATTTTTTTTAATTCAAGGGAAGACACATCTCTACAGACCAGTGTCCTTATAATGCTTAACCAAATTTTAGCTCCTTTTTTGAAGAAACCTTATTCAATCAGATGAACAAAATCCCAATTACATCACTTATCCATGAATACAATCAATGTATTTTTTCAAAATACTCTAGCCTGCAACTATACTTTTTATTAGTAAATTATTCAAATATGTATTCGTGTGGGAATGAGTCAGACTGTGAGATCTTTTTCCATATCTTGATGATGGGGAAATGCAAAGTTCTGCTAAGTAAGGTTCAGATTATTAAATGACTTTCCCACCACTCTCGGGACACAATCTTGAGGTCAATGTGAATTAACCTCAAATTATGAAACCCGTGATTAAAGTTAAATTTAAAATTGGTTCTCGAACCAGAAACCATGAAATCAAATCTTGATCGTAAGTTTTTTTGGTTTTTTTTTTAAACCGCTTGGAATTTGACTTTACAAAAATACTTTTGACCTTCACTTTCCCTTTGTTGTATGACTTTCTTCTTGAATCTACTATCTTGCTATATGTGGGGGCTTTCTCTGTATCATACTCGTTCCCTTGAATTTTCCCAATTACACCACAGGAGTATTGCTATTTGAGAATACGGAGAGGACAGTGATCAGCTCGGGAGTTTGTCACTGTCTTCAACAACCCATCCCAGGACATCCCTCTCGCTGTCCCACTGTTTACTATTCTATTTCCACTCCCATTTGGGACCAAAGACGGAAGATTTTCCCAAAGCCTTTCTCCCAGCTACCTTTTGTACGTGATCAAAGTCATTTTGCAATCCATAGATATGTTATAAAATGGGGGAAAGACGTGTTTAAAATACCCCCCTGATTCAGCATGTTGCCTCCAGATTCCCTGAAGAAATAAAATCAAATAAATAATGATCATGTCCTCATCCATGCTCCTGTGCAAGTGTGACAGTCCCCACTGGACAATGACATACATGGATGCTTTTAAAGTTCACAATACTACACATTGAGGGATGGAAATGTGGACACTCTCACGAGGAACTCGACTGGGGGGGGGGGGGGGGGGGGAATGAGAAATATAGCAGCATTACATAAGAAAGGGAGCTAAGGTTGTTTGATTTTGCAGTGTTGAAGTCACTAATTTGAGATTTTATTTGTAGGTCACGTTAACTTAATTTATGTTTGTTGACACAAATTTTCACGTGTTTTTTTCTTACCAGAAGTAAAATATTGTCTGATGCCTAATTTTCCATCAGATGAGAGATGAAGGTAATTTGTGATTTTCGGGAGAATGAAACCCAGACAGTCCAGTCTTTTGCAGTCCATCCATCCATTTTCTGAGCCGCTTCTCCTCACTAGGGCCGCGGGCGTGCTGGATCCTATCCCAGCTATCATCCGGCAGGAGGCGGGGTGCACCCTGAACTGGTTGCCAGCCAATCGTAGGGCTTTTACAGTGATTGAGTAATTACTGATTTCAAAATTGTGGCTTTACCTTGACAGAGACCAAGGATTCTATGATACATACTAAAGTTTGGCCAATACAGGGAGTTATCAGTGACAATCCCGGCACACAGGAGGTTTTGAGGTTGTGAATGACGTAAAATGAACTAGTTTGTGCAGCGTTGTAAAAATACTGTACGTCATCACGCAGCCCAAGAAGGCAGGTTCAGGCGGTACTTACTGTTTTCATTTGATTGGTATATTTATGACCTAGAGTTTTCATCAAAATATTTCCTGTCATTTTTACTTTACTACTGCATTTAACATAATTTAGTGACAGACTATAACGGGTTCCGACTTGCGTGCAATTTCAGGTTACGTCGCCATCGTAAACCAAGAATGCCCTGTAATGACCCGATGAATCTGCATCTTCAGAGACAATGTAGTTATTCCAAAGCACTTCTGCTGCACCTAAGCTACAGCTGCAGTTCAGTTTAAGGCAGAAAGGATTAAAATTCACACATTGAAGATATATCAATCTTGAAGTGGACGTGCTATAAAAAACCGACGATGCGCTTGAACGTCACCAGCGTAGGACGTGTTGCCCAAGGTTTGTTTCCAAATTTTCTTCAAACATACTCTTTCATTCATGCAACGGCTTCCTCGCGCATTAAACAGGCACATCTTGACTTCAGTTGGGAAATAAATTCCATTCCGCCTTCATTTTGAGCTCATGTCATACTTACTCTTCAAATGATTGCTCGTGCTTTGTGAAAACAGCACCACTCAGTGTTGACGTGAAAGAGTGCAATACAGGCAAGCACAAGCTTCATGTGTGATGCAGGCAGTTTTTAAAAAAAATATATAAATAAATTCTTGAGTGCTCTTGATGTGCTTAGCATCCATACATCTGCCAAAAACATTGATGGAGCAACTGGAAAACATGTTTGGACTTTCTTGCATGATATGAATTACTGCATAATCAAATATGAACCACTTTACTGTATCTTTGTTCAGTAGATATCTCAAACTCACAATTTTAGATTGCCAGCAAAGGTTTAACATACATGCTATGCTGTGCTACAGATGTCAGTGACCACCGACTGAGCCACAATACGTCTCATGTTTGTAACTGCGGCAGTGGCAGTAGTGGGTACTTTTTAGGTATCAGTCAATATCTAGAGTGGTTTTCAACTTGAGCGGTGGTGTTGAGAGAGAGGAGAGAGAGAAGAAGAAAAAAAAAAGCAATTGTTCCAAAATACCAGAATGGTAAACAGATTCCAATTACAGTCGATAGTGCTTTTCTACCTTTTTATGCACTCAAAGCACTTTAAAGTGTAACCTAACGAGAGGAAAAATTAATGGACTATTTTCTAATGGAAGAAATATTAATAACATGAATGACCCAGCAACAGGAGGAACTGGGGCTTCAATATCTTCTTCAAGGATAATTTGACAAGATCAAGCACATAACGTTTGGGTTGAGAGCCCCAATCTCTTACAGGAAGGGTGACTCTTTCACTGGCCATATGACCGTCTGCAGGATTTGGTTGTACCGGTCATGGGTTGTTGTTGTTTTTTCAAACAATAAGCCCTAGATCAGCTGCAACATCAAAAGACTCCTCAATCAAAAAAAGGCAGCGTTCAGGGAAGAGGACAAGGTAATGCAATAGATAGATATCACTCCACATTAGCCAAGTTGCTCCACAAGAGCGGGCTATTGAGTTAAGGCATTTTTAGAACTGTCAAGAAAGCTTGTGATAATCATACATGGAGACAAACAATTGTCTTCTTGTGCAAGAGCAGTGTGCATACAGCTTATACACTGACATAGGTATTAACACCCCCAAAATCCCCAATTCCATTTGTTCACAGTGGGTAGACAAATGATCCACTCTCTCATTAACCTCTTCAGTAGTCTTCATAAACAAATTACATGAAACATGGTGAATGTGGGCTTTAGAACACTTGATCAGGTACGAGCGCTCCAAACATGAGACAATTATTCATACTAAAGAAAAATACTCTCATTTAGAAGGCACGACATAAAAAATATAAATGGTAAACGGGCCACTGTTCCCCCGATAACCCTTATGATCACATGCAAATTAAAAACAAACCCATTTTCAACTGGGACTTCCGTGGAATGGCACATTTAATATCTCCCCTCGGGCACAATAAGCGAGTATAGCAGAATCATTTTTTTTTTTGTAAGCCACGGTTATTAGAATATTCATATCAAACTTGCAAGTCATTGATATTCATTTGCTGCAGACTCTTGTTACAAATTCAAAATGTCACACTGAAATTTAAAACACCCTGAAAGGCATGTTCATTATTTTCTTATTGAAATGTTGTGGTTCATTGGTTTGGAGAGTCTTGTTCCTCAAGGCTGTATAGCACCTATCATATTTGTTCAAAGTCAGATGTTTAATTAAAATTATTAGGTACCACAGGTGTATTACTTCATGAGTAGTGAATTGTACCAGGGTACCAGGGTCCCCCAAGCACAGGGGGACCCTGGGCTTTTGGAAAGTTTTGAAGATTTATTTATTTTTTCTTTTAATCAAATATGTCAGTTAAACAACCAAACATCATAAATATTCAGATAAAATGCATTTTGCTGTGAAACTTCAATTATAAGGTTGCTTAATTCAAATTACGACTGTCACTGAGTATCGGGTTATTGTAGTACATGGGTGATTCCATTTATTTAAATGAGTTTATTTCATGGCTCAAAAGTGTGTGTCACCGGGGCCGCCACTTCATGTGTGAGTTGGGGAGCCTCTTTCTACTTGCTAATTAGCCACGATGGTAATTTAACGTTTTATTCTCTAGAGTGTGTCGATAAGCGCCCAATTGTAATGACCCGTAGATGCCCTATTTCCTCAGGAAGTACAACAAATGAGTCCAGGCCCATCAAGTATCCCGTCGATCATTTATTTAAAAAAAAACAAAAGAAAAAAACCAAAAAAAAACAGCACAATGCAGAGTCAAGGAAATTTTAACTCCCCAAAAACAACTCCAGTTTATTCAACAAAAAGGGTCAAATACATGACGACGTAAACCCACCTTCCAATTTTTAAGTTGGTATTTAAATGTAAATAAAATTATTATTATTATTGTTTTGGCTAAAAAGAAAAACAAATAAGCAAAAATGAAGAAAACCACTCAAAACAAGATACATGAGAGAATATAATAGATAAAAAAAAATAGAAATAATAACAATAAGCCCTTTTGATCAAATTCGGACACTTGCTGTTGTTGACCAATAACTGACCCCATTCCCAACCCCCACCCCACCTGGTCAGCGGTGAGAAGAGTGAGGTCTGATTTTAAAACACTGCTTTGAACCCATTAACGCATCTAACAGCCCCTTTTGGGGAAGGCGAAATAGAAATTATGTGAAATGACTAACATCATTAAACACAAGCTTGCAGTATTAGTTATTATTGATAATATTGATGCTGATCATTTTAATGCCAATACTTTAAGCCAATACTTTAAGCTCAAACAGAAAACAACACAATTAAAAATCCAAAGTAAAACAACTTTAGGATAGAATATGTGTGTGAGAGTGTGCGTGTGTGTGTGTGTGTGTGTGTGTGTGTGTGTGATCATGTGTGCGTGTGTGGAGGGCCATTCAGAAGGCTTATGTATGGTATGGGGCCCCAGAATTTAGTGCTATGACCTTGGATAAAACAATTGTTCAGACCACAGAGAGGAAGCAAGACATTACATTGAAGAAAGCAACATGTCATCTGCGTCATGGGACGCCAACCACTGGGATGTGGACCGGTGCCGAGCCCAGACCATTTGGTACCGAGCAGCACAGAGAGATTGAAGAAAAAATATTGTATCGATCATCAAACTCTCATAACAGTTTTATTTAGAAAATAACGTCTATCTGCCTGTACCTCGTTCAAAATGCTCATCTCGGTCACATGAGAAGGGTAAAAAGTAAGCCCACAAGCTAGCAAAAATCAGTAAAAAAAAAAGGGTTTGGAGAGCTTCTTTGAAAAGGGGAATAGGCCAAAGAATAAGACATAAAAAGAGCATAAAACTGCCATGAAAAAGAAGGCTGTACTTCAGGGAAAATATTGGCTGTCCTTCTTAGTATGTTGAGACAAGATTGCAAATGAGGCAATTTACACAACTCCTCTCTCCGCCTTCGGGTGGGAGGACTGGTCCTGAATGTTGTTTGTGCCTATGCACCAAACAAGAGCTCAGAGTACCCATCCTTTTTGGAGTCCTTGGAGGGGTGCTGGAGAGTGCTCCCATTGGGGACTCCCTCGGTCTGCTGGGGGGACTTCAACGGTCATGTGGGCAATGACAGTGACCATGAAGGGGCGTGATTGCAAAAAATGGCCCCCCTGATCGGAACCTGAGCAGTGTTCTGTTATTGGACTGTCCATAACGAACACCATGTTCAGACATAAGGGTGTTCACATGTGCACTTGGTACCAAGACACTCTAGGCCGCAGTTGATCGACTTTGTGGTTGTGTCATCGGACTTGCAGCCGCATGTCTTGCACACTCGGGTGAAGAGCGGGGTGGAGCTGTCAACCGATCACTACCTGGTGGCAAGTTGGCTCCGATGGTGGAGTAAAATGCCAGTCCGACCTGGCAGACCCAAATTTATTGTGATGGTCTGCTGGGAATGTCTGGCAGAGTCCCGTCAAAAGGAGTTTTAACTCCCACCTTTGGCAGAACTGGACACCAGCGGTCGGGCATGCCGTCAAGCTGAAGAAGGAGTCCTATTGGGCCTTTTTGCCAGTAATTAGATTTTAATCGGATGATTTGAGTGCCATAAATTAAGATATAATCATTACATTTGCACCATAATAATACATCAATAAATTAAGTGTTTTGATGCCTTTATAACAAATAGTGGAGGCTGAAGATCACCTGCAAGTCAGATGTAGCTTTTCGTAACATACAGATGCAAATCTAAAAGCACAAGACAGAAACTGCCATACCTCAAAATAAATCCAATAACAATCAGCAATCATGCCCCAATTTGTCTCTTTTTTCCAGTTTGATACATTTGAAAAGAAAGAATGGAAAGATTTTCTAGATTTGAAGAAAGAAAAAACACTAATCACAACCATACAAGATTTAAATGGCAAATTTACTCAATCACCTCAGGAAATAAATATATTGGACAACTACGACAGAAACTTATATTCATCTCCCAATAAGCCAAATAAAAAGGACATTGGAACTTTTATCAATAACCTAGACATCCGTCAAGTAACTTCAGAAAGTAAAAAGTCGCCCCATTAACTCTTGCAGAATTGCATGAGGCTTTGCCAATGGGTAGAGCTTCAGGCAATGACGGATTTTCCGCAGTTTTATGAACATTTCTGGTCTATACTAGAGCCACTATTTTTTCAGAATGGTGACGGAGAAAAAGAGGCCTCGTTACTATGGAAACCAGGGAAAGACTCCTCTCACCTCGCGAATTACCGACCGTTGTTACTAATTAATAAGGATATCAAATTGATTTCTAAGACCCTGGCCAACAGACTAGAAAAAAAATTCCCCCATCGATAATACACTGTGACCAAACAGGCTTCATTAAAGGTCAGACTATTGGTGGAGTAATGTCAGGCAACTAATAAACATAATAAGTATGTCTCTGCGTAATAACATAAAAGCAATTGTCATCTCTCAAGATGCAGAAAAAGCAATACAAAGTTAACTGGTCTTTTCTTTTTGCAATATTTCATAAATTTGGTTTTGGTTACTCATTGGTTCACTGGATCACAACGTTATACAACTCACCCAAAGCAACTTTCACCACAAATGGGGTCACATCACAAAGTTTCACTTTACAAAGAGGAACAAGACAAGGATGCCCATTCTCACCCCTGCTATTCGCACTATTTATCGAACCACTTGTCATGTACTGGCCTGCAGTACCGTTTCTGGATCCTGGATGGCGCTTTGCGTCATCTCTCTCGCTCCCCTCCACTTTCTCTTTCAGCACCTTCCTCAAACCGCACACCTGTCTCCAATCAGCCCTCGTCACCACCTACATATAAGCCTCGCCAAAGTATTGCAGCTTATTCCAGCGGTACCACGACCCACTTACCTCATGTAAGCCACACTGTTCCTTGTTTCCCTTTTTTGACTCCTGTGTCTTTCCTCGTTCCCAGTATTTCCCTGTGTTCCTGATCCATGTCATTCCTGCCGCCTGTCCTCTCCACTGCCTGCCACCTGTCCAGACCACTGCATACCAACGCACCCAGGACCACGTCCATTACCTTCCTAAATAAACTGTTCATCACTATCTATCTGCCTCCGCCTGCTCTTGGGTCCAGCTCTTCTCCATACGTGACAGAATACTTTGGCCACAAATGGACCCAGCAACCTCGGAGGCGATTCACATGCATTGACATGCACTCACCTTGGAGGGTGAGTGCATGTCATAGAATCTCTACACTCCGTCACGCAACAAGTCTCCCTCCTGTCTTCTAAAATGCAATCCAACCTTCGTCCCGTAAATACTCCTTCCGAGCCCGCAGCCTCCGAGCCACCCCGCCTCCCGTACAAAGAATCTCATGTCCCTCTGCCCGAGCCCTACTCCAGGGACCTAGGTACATGTAACCAATTTTTACTATATTGCTCACTCGTATTCAACCTCCAACCATACAGTTATGCCACCGAACAATCAAAGGCTGCATTTGTCACTAACCTTCTCTGCGGCAAAGCAGCCAAATGGTCCATGGCGCTATGGCACAACTCCTCCCTGGTACTCCAGTCATTCGATTCGTTTTCCGCTGAACTCAAAAAAGTATTCGATCACCCCGTTCAGGGCAGAGGAGCCACTCGCCGTCTCCTTACGCTCACTCAGGGCGCAAGTTCCATAGCAGCATATTCCATCGAATTTCGGATCCTTGTGGGAGAATGCGGGTGGGATGATGGGAGAATGCGGGTGGGATGATGCGGCGGTTAGGAACATCTTTCTTAATGGACTTTCCCAGCAACTCAAGGATGAGCTTGTTGCCCAGTACCAGCCCTCCTCTCTCGAGGCTCTCGTAGCACTCGCCATCCGCCTAGATAACAGACTATGTGAGAGAGCATGAGAGAGAGAGGGGTTCGTGCGTGCAAGCTCACTCCCACCGTGAGCTCCGCGCCGGCAGCATCTCACCCGCCTTCGGCACCACGTACTGCCCCTCCGTGACCCCCGATTACACCTGATGATCCCATGCAAATTGGTAACACCCGGCTAGACCCCCAGGAACGCCAGCGCCGTGTCATCCAGCGGCTGCGCATCTATTGTGGTAAATCAGGTCACTTCATTGTCACATGTCCCCTGCGGCCTAAAAGACCACGAACCGAGAGCACCGTCGTGAGCCACACCTCTACTTCCTCTAGCTCTCCCTCCCGTATGACTATCCCTGCTTGCATTCTAGATTCCGCTCACAACACACAGACTGGACACGTTTAGCTATAACCGGATGGAGCCCTCGCTACCACTCACACTGCCTGCATTCTGCTACACCCCCCTCTGGAAACCTAACACCCTCTGCCACGCCCGTTGACCTCTCCCGAGTCCCTGAAGAGTATTATGACCTCTCCCCAGTATTCAACAAGGACTTGGCAATCTCCACCCCCCCACCGCCCGTACAACTGTCCCATTGACCTCTTGCTGGGAGCACCACTTCCCACCAGCCGACTGTCCAATCTCTCCCGTCCGGAGAAAAAAAGCAATCTAGGATTACATCAGGGACTCACTGGCTGCTGGACTCATACGCCCCTCCTCTTCTCCAGTCGGGGCCGGGTTCTTCGTGGAACAAAAAGACACCACTGCCCATGCATAGACTACCGTGGACTCAACAACATAACTATATGTCACTGCTACCCCTGATTGACCCGTCCTTCGAACCCCTCTGGAAAGCTCAGATTTTCACCAAATTGGACCTCCAAACACCATCTCATCCGTATCCGAGAGGGGGATGAATGGAAGAATTCCTCGTATTTGTCAACTTCTACCATCGATTTATCCGCAACTACAGCAAGGCCGCAATCCCGCTCACCAGAACTCACATCCACCCGCTCCCCCTTTCAGTGGACCCCAGCAGCCTCCCAAGCATTCAGCAAACTCAAATCCCTGTTCACCAATGCTCCCATTCTGCGCCACCCTGACCCCTCCCTCCAGTTCGTGGTGGAGGTTGAGGCCTCAGACTCCGGAGCTGGAGCTGTCCTCTTGCAGCGGGACCCCACGACCAAGAAACTACACCCCCGTTGCCTATTCCCTGCGGAGAGGAATTATGACGTCGACAACCGAGAGCTACTAGCCATAATATGGACCCTGGAGGAATGGAGGCACTGGCTGGAAGGGACTGAACACCCAGTTCACATTTGGACCGACCACAAAAACCTTGCTTACCTCCGTTCCGCTAAATGTCTCAACCCCCGACAAGCTCGCTTGGCACTATTCCTTAGTAGGTTCAATTTCAGTCTCTCCTTCCATCCCGGTTCCTGTAACACCAAGGCAGATGCCCTATCCCGTATTCACTCACCACCCTCCAGCTCAGCAGAACCCAAACCCATTCTCCCGTCATCCTGTTTCATTGGAGCAGCCACATGGAAGATCGAGCAGGTGGTCAAGGAGGCGCAAAAGAACCAACCTGATCCCAAGACCGGGCCTCCAAACTGCCTGTTTGTAGCGGATTCTGCACATTCTGAAGTCCTACAGTGGGCCCACAACTCTAAACTCACCTGTCACCCTGGCATCACCCGTACTACCGAGTTCATCCAGCAGCACTTCTGGTGGCCCAGCCTCATCAAAGACACCCGTGAATTCGTCCAGGCCTGCTCCGTCTGCGCCCAAGGGAAGTCGTCACACCTGCCCCCAGCTGGTCTGTTGCACCCCTTGCCGATTCCAAGTCGCCCTCGGTCTCACATCGCCGTGGACTTCATTACCGGCCTGCCCCCCTCAGAAGGTAACTCAGTCATTCTCACTATCATCGATCGCTTTTCCAAATGTGTCCATTATGTGCCCCTCCCCAAACTCCCGTCCGCCCTGGAAACTGCTAACCTCCTTGTCTTGCATGTGTTTAAACTCCATGGTATTCCCATTGACATTGTCTCCGATCGAGGTCCCCAGTTTTCTTCTCAGGTCTGGAAGGAATTCTGCAAGACGGCAGGCGTAGCAGCCAGCTTATCCTCGGGGTATCATCCGAAGACCAACGGCCAGACGGAGCAGGCCAATTAATGCCTGGAATCGGCTCTCCACTGTGTGGCTGCATGCAACCCCTCCTCATGGTGTACATTCCTCCCGTGGATCGAATACGTTCACAACTCCCTCACTAGCTCTGCTACCGGTATAACCCCATTCATGGCTTGCTACAGTTCATTTTAGTCAATTATCTCGACTGTCTAATTATCGTTCAGCTGTGCTTCACACCCTTATCCCCCTTGTCCGTTCTGTCCCTGTCTGTACTCTAAAACCCTTTTCTGCATTTTCTATAAACATTTTTCACACCTATGGGCAATTTAGAGTTGTCCATCAAACATACGATACAGACATGCAAATCTAAAAGCACAAAACAGAAATGCCATACCTCATCATAGACATTATCATTGTGTTCAAAGTCGCCTGCTTTCCTTGGAAGCACATGGACATGGACATGCTGAAAGCAAACAAAAAAGAAAAGCCAACTGGTTAGGTGCTGTGCTGTGTTTAGAGGGAGACATTTTTAACACCTGGGAGTTGTTTGACTGACTGATATGACAGAGTGTTTCCGTAGAGACTCGTCATTAATTCACAGAATGTTAGACAAGCAAAACAGCGGTACGGCTTTGCCACAAATCACAGGAGAGTAACCGTAAATTCTACCATGCATGCTGTGTGGACACCACAGAGACTCCTTAATCTTCCACTTTTAAGGATGTAATTGACTTTCTTTCACCAGAACGCTCCTATCCAACTGTTTCCGGTGACAATTCCCTTGCTGTCAAAAACCTGGCAGCCTGTATGATTAACTGTGATTTGCTTCTCTGCATGGATGGTATGATAATGTCCTCAAGACACCATTTTAATTGACTAAATACTGAGGTTAAGCCCACCAGTACATGTATATTTTCCAAAACTTAGATCTTCCTACCTCCAGGGTGAAAACGTATGCAATGCCCACACATAATGGGATTCTGTCCACATGAAAACACATTCATTGGCTGTTGAGCACGTTAGTCAATCCGACAATTGAAAAAGCAACATCAGCAGCTTGTGGCATATGATGCTTCTGTTTTTTTATTATTTCGGGGTGTATGTATACATACAGTGTTCTTCTATGTTGAGCCACTTAGACAAAATAAATTAACGTATTGGAACTCGTATTGGGAATACAAAAAAAAAAAAACTGAGAGTTGAAGCAGTGACACTGACAAGTCGCATTTTTCTTTTTCTGGCCACTGTTTAATAGCGTCGCTGTGTGTTACCATTTTAACGATGTAATATGTGTTTTCCCATGCATGTCATAAGCTGCACTCGATTCTATCATTGCAAAAAAGGAACTCAGCACCCACAATATGTGACACAAGCTAAAAACACGAACACACACACATATTTCCTCATCTGCAGACACTAGACAGAGATTTCTTCGCCCCAAAACATACAAAAATGCCAAAGGGCATGTTTTTGTTGTTGTTGTTTTCTGGGTGGGGGAGGGGGGTTGTCGACGTTTGTGTAGAAATGGCACATACAATATAAAAGTCACTAAAGAAAAAAAAAGGGGGTTACTGAGACTATATTCTACGGAACACATTTCTACAGTCAGTGCTTGGCAGTACAGGGAATAAAGCCATGATGAAGATACAGTAAGAAAGAAAATGACAAGTAAGCAAGGTGTCTTGCTGTTGTCTGCCTGTTTTGAATTCAAGAGATTAGGTCGCACCGAGCATTTATTTAAATGTCACTTTTCTTCCTCACAAATTTTCATTTGTTGATCTTTTAAATTAATAGCTGCTACCCCTTGTAGAGTCTCACTACAGTCACATTTGGTACAGTGTGTGGATATGCATAAGACTGAATATTTTCTGCTCTTGTGCTTTAATTAGTAGTCCAAACAGCTACTTCCATCCATCTATCCATCCATTTTCTATACCGCTTGTCATGCATGAGTAAGCTGGACACCATCGCAGCTCACTTTGGACAAGATGGGGACCACTCGGTCACCGTGCTGCCAAAACATCAACCTGACGGTGCTAAATTACTTGATCACGTGGTTTTGTCAACATGATTTATGCAGCAGATGATTGACACAAACATTTTTGAAAAGAAGTCGTTACCGTCATTAGTCAGGTAACTTTGAGCGTAATAACGGCAGTTTACATTGATTTTACAAGGAAAAAGAATTACTGTGATTGCATTGCTAATTTGACATCCATATTGGCACTGTCGACAGACAATATTTGTCTTAATAGAAATAAAAGATAGAATATCAAATAAGGTTGATTTGAATAACTACCCCTGAAATATATTTCATTTATCACAAAGAAAGGTTAAACATCTGCGCAAACCATCAACAGGACATTACATAAAGATTTGGCTGTTTTTTTCTTCTTTATATATATTATTATATAGCATCACCAATGTACTGTATGATAATCTGGCTATGATTCAGGATATTCACAAAATATATTTTGAACATCACCTGCACTGCATGCTTTACATTTCCTAACGTAATGTGGTCATATAAAACATTTTCGGTGGGTGTATTCATCACCGAGGACATTCTAAAAAAAAATGTAAGCATTGTTTGTCATTGCGACAAGATGATGAATTTGCGAGGCGGGCTGAAACAATATTTATAAATGCTATAAAAAAAGATATCATGTTGGCGACATCTGCCTTTTCATGTGCATTTTCTATTTAATGAGATCATTTGCATGAAATCTGCATTGTTGCATTGACCAACCTTGAAAAAAACCTTCTGAATCAGAAAAAAGTGATTCTTCTCAGAGGCTGCCTTTATGTGTGTGAATGAAGTGGTGAATGTATGGCTATTGTAGAGATGATATTCGGAAATTAGGATTTACAAGACACGATTTAAATGACAACGTTCCGATCTTTTTTGTCGAACATGGTGTCATATACTGCCCAGCAGTTCCATTATTGGAGCCGGAAGGGCGCTTTGTGTCCTCGCTCTCCCCACTCCCCTCTCTGTTTTCAGCACCTGTCTTCAATCAGCCTCATCACCACCGGTGTATATAAGCCTGCCTGTTTCCGGAAATCCTAGATAAAGTATTGCAGCCAAACCTCCATTCCCTCAAGCTCTCCCTCTCGCATGACTGTTCCCGCTTGCATTATAGTTTCTGCTCAGAACACCCCCGTTACTGCCCTTGTAGATTACGGTGCTGATGACAACTTCATTCATGAAGCAATAATTCACCAGCTCCAAATCCCTCTCCAACCATTTCCGTTCCCGAAGAAAGTCACAGCCCTGGATGGGCAAATCATCTTCCCCGTTACCCACCAAACTGTGCCATTCACCTTGCTCATTTCGGCTAATCTCTGTGAGAACATCTCACTTTTTGTTGTCCCTTCCATTGATACCCCATTAGTCCTTGGAATTCCCTGGCTCAAAAAACACAACCCCACCATCGACTGGACACACTTAGCCATCACCGGATGGAGCCCTCACTGCCACTCACACTGCCTGCTCTTAGCTATACCGCCCTCTGATAAATCGTTTGGATTGACTAATGCCCCCGCTGTCTTCCAGACCTTCATTAACGACGTCCTCCGTGAACCAAGATCCAAGATCCAAGCCGTCGTTAACTGGCCCACTCCCACCACCCGCAAAGAACTGCAAAGTTCAAAACAATTTCGACCCAGTCGATTCATCCGTAATTACAGCAAGGTCGCAATTCCCCTCACTAGCCTCACATCCACCAGATCCCCCTTTCAGTGGACCCCAGCAGCATCCCAAGCATTTAGTCAACTCAAGACCCTGTTGATCAGTGCGCCCATTCTTCGCCACCCCGACCCATTCCTCCAGTTCGTGGTCGAGGTTGACGCCTCGGACACGGGGGCAGGGGCTGTCCTCTCACCGCGGGACCCCACAACCCAGAAACTTCACCCCTGTGCCTTTTATTTCTGTCGTTTGTCCCCTGCTAAGAGGAACTACGACGTCGGCAACCGAGAGCTGCTGGCCGTTGTATGGGCCTTAGAAGAGTGGAGGCACTGGCTGGAGGGGACTGAACTACCATTCATCATTTGGACAGACGACAAGAATCTCTCTTACCTCCGCTCCCCCAAACGCCTTAACCCGCAACAAGCTCGCTGGGCTCTCTTTTGAGCAGGTTTAATTTCAGTCTCTCCTTCCGTCCTGGCTCCAAAAACAGCAAACCAGATGGCCTGTCTCAAATTTACTCACCCCCCTCCAGCCCTGACAAGATCCCAAGACCGGGCCTCCAAACCACCCGTTCGTACCCGATTCTGCACGCTCTGACGTCCTTCAGTGGGCCCACAACTCCAAACTCACCTGTCATTCTGGCATCACCCGCACCATTCACTTCCAGCAGCACTTCTGGTGGCCCAGCCTTCTTAAAGACACCAAGGAGTTTGTCCAAGCCTTCTCTGTCTGTGCCCGAGGGAAGTCTTCACACCTGCCCGATTTCCCGGAAGCTCATCCTCGATCCTACTCTTTTGGACAACTTCTACGCGGCTCACCCAGGGAAGACTGGCAACACGCCGGGAGGCGTGCATTGAGAAGGGGGGTACTGTCATATACTGCCCTGCAGTTCCATTATTGGAGGTAGGAGGGCGCTTTGTGTCCTCTCTCTCCCCCCTCCCCTCTCTGTTTTCAGCACCTGTCTTCAATCAGCCTCATCACCACCGGGGTATATAAGCCTGCCCGTTTCCGGAAATCCTCGACAAAGTATAGCAGCCTCTCCTAGCGGTACTACGGCCCACCTTATGTCAAGTAAGCTATGCTCTTCCTCGCTTCCCTTGTTAACTCTTCTGTCTCCTTGTTCCCAGTGCTCCTGACCCACGTCATTCCTGCCACCAAGCCAGCCGCCTGCTCTGTCCACTGCCTGCCACCTGTCCATGCCGCCGCATCCAGGGCCACCTCCATAACCGTTCCTCAATAAACAGTTCATCATTTTACATCTGCCCCCACCTGGTCTTGGGTCCAGCTACTCCCCACATGTGACACATGGCATTCTTTGGATGATGCCTCCTGCCAACATTAGGATAAAAAATGCATTTAATAGGGACCATAGCCACCCAATTTTGATCTCCAAACATGAGACTTGGGTCGCCTGACACCCTTTGTCAGTCATCTGCTAAAAATAAATTCATTAATAATGAAGTTTTTTCACACGAGGTTCTTTTAAACTGAAGACATGATGTTAAAAATCAAAAGTTCACCTTACGCTTTCTTTAAAAGTCACAGTATTCTATTTTCCCCATTTCCTGGCATTCTCGGATGCTTTGTTCGAAGCACTTTATCTTTTAACACAAACTTTATTTAATATGCCCTGTGATTGACTGGCGATCAGTCCAGAGTGTACTCCACCCTTTTGCCCAAGATCCTAGATCCAGGTAGTACTGCATGCAGAGGCCAGTTGTATTGGAACCAGGCTTTTCCTGCTTTTCCTTATATTCTTCTGTCTGTCTTATACTGCTTCCATGTGGTCAAAGCACACACACCGGAAGGAGCAGCATTCATTTCATAGAATTTGACAAAAACTGTTCACTTCTTTTTAATTCAACCAGATTATGTCATTAGTGTATATTTAATACAATGTTATGGAGTGCGCTTTTTCGTAATTAAACTACACACTACAAACATGTTTGTTTTTTTGGGGGAAAGCTGAAACTGATGAGTGACATTACCATTTATTTCAATGGGAAAAGATGATTTGAGATAACATTGTTTTGAATTACTAGCATGGTCACGGAACAAATTAAACTCGTATCTCAAGGCACAACTGCAATGCCGTAGCACCAGAAACAAATGTCAAAATCAAACCGCCACATAATCTTAAGGAACATAGGTGGACTCTTGCATGACAAGCAATCAAGTACACTTTCTCATAAACTGCAAAGGGTACATAGAGTGGTCCGAGCCAAGATTTGCACCCAGAACCCATGCACATGTAGGAACCCTATACCCACGAAAGGCCCATGTTTTGGGATTATCTTTTTTTATGAAAATTTTTAGAAGTCATGACTCTCTCTCGCAAACAGCCCACAGATTAGGCTCGGTTGACAACAAGAAAGAAAGAAAATTATTAATGATTCTCATTCAATATTCCAGCCACAACATACCAATTTGGCAGATAGAACACGTCTAAATTAAAATTAAACCTAAATTAATGTACTATTTTTCATGTATGGAGAGGAGCTGGACCCAAGAGCAGGCGGAGGCAGATAGACTATGATGAACAGTATATTTAGGAAAGGTAATGGAGGTGGTCCTAGGTGGGTTGGCAAGCAGCGGCGCGGACAGGTAGCAGGCAGTGGTGAGGACAGGTGGCTGTCAGGAACACGGGGTAAAAACACTGAGAACAAGGAGAGACACAGGAGTCAAAAAGGGAACGAGGAATAGAGTGGTTTACGTGAGGTCAATGGGCCGTGGAAGTAACTGCAATACTTTGGCGAGGATTTCCAGGAACAGGCAGGCTTATATGTAGGTGGAGATGAGGGCTAGTTGGAGACAGGTGTGCGGCTTGAGGAGGGTGCTCAAAGAGAGAGGGGAGAGCGAGAGGGCGCAAAGAGCCATCTAGGCGCCAAAAATTATACTGCAGGGCAGTACATGACAATATTTGTATTTTTTATTTGTACTGCATATGTACGATGTACGATTATTTATCATGGTGACTGAATTGCTTGTACTGTACTATGACGTGAAAAGGCTTTAAAACGAAAGCTGTCTCCATGATAATGATGTACTTGCCTGTGCATAATAACTATTCATTGTGATTAAAATCACATAATGATCTCTCTATCCATCTTCTATATGTTCCATGTTTTCAGAGCAGCTAGAAAAAAACCTTTATAATACGATTATTTTGTTCTATTTATTTGGTATCTTCAAATGATGACAACCTACGTAGATTACATACATTGATAATATATTATATAATAATCTACATTCATTGACAATGGACAACTCATACACCAACTTAGTGCAAAAAATACAAGTTAGAAGACCATAGCTTTAGCGTTGGTTGGGTTCGCCCGCTGTAATATGACCGTATTTCCAGACACCCCAAAAATAAACCAATAAATAAATAAATAAATACTATATATATATATATATATATATATATATATATATATATATATATATATATATATATATATATATATATGATACTATATATATATATATATATATATATATATATATATATATATATATATATATATATAGTATCATTTTATACAATAATAATAATAAGGCACGGTGGACGACTGGTTAGCACATCTCCCTTGCAGTTCTGAGGACTGGGGTTCAAATCCTGGCCCCGCCTGTGTGGAGTTTGCATGTTCTCCCCGTGCCTGCGTGGGTTTTCTCCAGATATTCCGGTTTCCTCCCACATCCCATGAACATAGGTGGTAGGTTGATTGAAGACTAAATTGGACGTGGGTGTGAATGTGAGTGTGAATGGTTGTTTGTTTCTGTGTGCCCTGTGAATGGCTGGCGACCAGTTCAGGATGTACTCCCCCTCTCGCCCGAAGATAGCTGGGATAGGGTCCAGCACGCCCGCGACCATAGTTTTTTTACAATTAGAATTTTTCAATTTTAAAGTGATGCAAGTGCAATGATCCCATCATCTTTCTACCAATGAACTCACGATCTCTCCTCTGGATGTGTCCAAAGTCTGCTATCTCTAATTTTGTCTCCAAAACATCTAACCTTGGCCATCCCTCTGATGAGCTTATTTCTAATGCTGTCAAACGTGGTCATTCCTAGAGAGAAACTCAACATCTTCATTTTCGCCACCCCCAGCTCTGCTTCCCGTTGTCTCTTCAGTGCCACTGTCTCAAATCCGTCCATCATGGCTGGCCTCACCACTGTTTTATAAACTTTGCCCTTCATCCGAGCACAGACTTTTCTGTCACATAACACACCTGACACGTTCCTCCACACGTTCCAACCTGCTTGGACCCGTTTCTTCACTTCCTGACCACACTCACCATTGCTCTGGAGGGTTGACCCCAAGTATTTAAAGTCCTCCACCCTTGCTATCTCTTCTCCCTGTAGCCTCACTCTTCCCCCACCACCCCTCTCATTCATGCACATATATTCTGTTTGACATAGGCTAATCTTCATTCCTCTCCTTTCCATCGCATGCCTCCTTCATTCCAACTGTTCCTCCACCTGCTCTCTGCTTTCACTGCAGATCACAAGGACATCTGCGAACATCGTGGTCCACGGGGATTCCAGTCTAACCTCATCTGTCAACCTATCCATTACCACTGCCAACAGGAAGGGGATCAGGGTTGATCCCTGATGCAGTCTCACCTCCACCTTCAACTCCTCTGTCACACCTACAGCACACTTCATCACTGTTTTGCTGCCATCACACGTCCTTTTCTTTCTTTATTTTAAACCTGTCAGCTGCATGGCCTTGCAGAATGGTGGAACTGTATGCCTTTGTGCTGCAACAGTTTTGCTGTGCAACAGGGGAGTTTGAAATACTCCCTCTGCTAATTTTTATTATTATGATGATGTTTATTGACAATGCAGCCGGACAGAAAAGGGGTTTAGGGGACAGACAGAGGTACAAAGGGACGAGGGGTGAAAACCACAGCAGAACAATAGTGAGACAGTCTACATATTTGAACATAAGTAATATTGCAACAGTTATTTGTAGATTCGTGGGGAGGCACACTTGGTGAGGACATGCAATAACTAACCAAGAGGAACAGATAAGAGGGCAGGACAGGATGTGGTAAAATGAGGGAGGCAGTGCTACTGTTGAGTGGTGTGGTGGGATTCTTTTTTTAGTGTCTAAACACACCTGTAAGAACCTGTGAGGTGATATGTTAGTATAACCTGTGTTGTTCTAAGTGATTCCAGCATAAGTAATTAAAGTCTATAGTGTTTTTATTGAGCTTATTAGTGAATGAACACCATATCACATGCATGTTAGTCAACTGGTGAATGGAGTAGCGGCACATCAGGACCAACTGCCTTTCCGTTTTTCATACTCTTCAGTGCCTTTCTAACCCCTCCCTGGCTAATCATTGCTACTTCCTGGTCAACCACACTTGCCTCTTCTACTCTTCCTTCTCTCTCATTTTCTTAATTCATCAATTTCTCAAAGTATTGTTTCCATTCATCCAGCACACTACTGGCATCAGTCAACACATTTCTATCTTTCTTCTTAATCACCCTAACCTGCTGCAAATCCTTTCCATCTCTATCCATCTGTTTGGCCGACTTGTATAGAACCTTTTCTCCTTCTTTAGTGTCCAACCTGGCATACATGTCATCATATGCCTCTTGTTTGACCTTTGCCACCTCCACCTTCGCCCGATGTCACATCTCCATGTATTCTTGTCTTCTGTCCTCAGTCCTCTCAGTGTCTCACTTCTTCTTTGCTAACACCTGGTATGATTTCCTGTACTTCAAGGTTTCACCACCAAGTCTCCTTCTCCCCTTTCCTACCAGAAGACACCCCAAGTACTCTCCTGCCTGTCTCTCTGATCACCTTGGCTGCAGTGATCCAGTCTTCTGGAAGCTCCTCCTGTCCAGCGAGAGCCTGTCTCACCTCTTATCGAAAAGACGCACAACACTCCTCCTTTCTCAGCTTCCACCACATGGTTCTCTGCTCTGCCTTTGTCTTCTTAATCTTCCTCCCTACCACCATCGTCTTCTTACACACCACCATCCTGTGCTGTCTAGCCACACTGTCCCCTACCACTACCTTACAGTCAGTAACCTCCATCAAGTCCTTCACATTATCTGCACAAGATGTAATCCACCTAAGTGGTTCTACCTCTATTGTAGGGCACCCTATGTTCCTGCGTCTTCTGGAAGAAAGTGTTCACTACAGTCATTTCCGTTGCTTTCGCAAAGTCTACCACCATCTGTCCATCCAGATTTTTTATTCCCTGAATGTAAAACATACCCATCAATTCTTCATCACCCCTGTTTCCTTCATCAACATGTCCGTTACAATCTGCAACAAACATGACTCTCTCTCTGTCTGGGATCCTCAGAACCACTTAATCTCGATTCTTCCAGAATTTCTCTCTTTCACCTCTTGCCCCACAGGTAGGATGTGACATCCTACCTGTGGGGCAATGCCACAAATTACATTATACATAACACCCTCAATTTCAAGTTTCAACCTCATCACTCGACCTGACACTTTTTTTTTTTTTACCTCCAAGACATTCTTCGCTAACTCTTCCTTTAAAATATCCCTTACTCCATTTCTCTCCCCAGCTACACCATAGTAAAAAAAAAAAAAAAAACGTTTTAAGCTGGATGCCCTTCCTGACGAAACCCTCTGCATTTATCTGGGCTTGGTACTGGCCTACAATTTGCATTGGCTTGTGCCCCCCATACGTCTGCATTATTATTATTCATAATAATAATCATCATATAAATTATAATTATTATTAGTATTATTCAGTCTTTATATGTAGCACTTTGTTTCTGCTGCTGTTTTATTTTATTTTTTCAGTGATGTCTTGTGAGGTTGAGATCTCAACTCCAAACCACACAGTGAAACGTGGAGGAAATGTGTTATAATATGGATGATAGCATAACGCATGTACATATCAATCTATCTCGATAACATGGTGCCTCACTAGCCAGCAGGCACACATTGGTAACACTCAAGCTCTATTTTTTTTTTTTTTTTTTTTAGGTGAATGATTATACAATACGAATCCACACAAATCAAAACAAATAAATGTTTAGATGTGAGACTGGCTTGAATGAGAGTGGCACATTCTCTCTCTGCCTGCATGACTCATGTGTCTTCTTTTTCTTTATCTACTCAAAATATATAAATTAGTATTTCATGACAGATTTACCAGAATCGGTATCATATATACAATGTCAAAACATATTTAATTCATCACCAATCATAACCTTCATACACCATGCTTACGTTCTTACTCCTGGTCATATTCTCACTCCACATTTCCATTGAGGAAACTGTGGTTATTTAATATTGTCTACCTTATACACATTTAATCAAATCATTTTGTTAGTGTACTGTAATAAGGATCACATAAATAGGCGCCAGGATTGTAAAAAAAAAAATAATAATAATATATTTTTTTTTTTTTTTTTTTTTTTATGGCACTCTACATGATAATTCACAATAATCATCCTGCATTTTCCATCGCATGGAGTTAAAATCCAATTCCATCCCTCAAAATAACGATATTTGTCTTTGGTCCTAAGACCCCAGGCAGTGAGTTTATAAAAGTGTATTAACTCTTATTCAATCCACAGACCCTTTTTATTGTCATTTAGGCACATGTTTGGAGAAACCCATTTATTTGGTGGATGGGGGAGGGTTAGTAGGGTATGCCACAGACATACATTTTTATTTTTTACATCCACAAGTAGCGTTACCTTTGGTCAGCTGACTTATATGTTTTGTCTTCAATTGACCTCTTGTCTGTTAGTTGCTGCTGATAGCGGCTGTGACTGTATGTTCCGATTGTGTGATTCGCTGTCAGCAAGTGATAGACAGATTCACTTTTGACACATTAACACAGATTAATACTTCATTTTGGTCTTTGGTTGCAAGGCACTTAAATCTTTAATCTAGGTTCTTGTCTTCGCTTTTTGAGCTACAATTTTTCCCATGACTGGACTTTTAAATGGCGTGAACCAAATTACACTTTTTTTTTTTTTAAGTGATGTACAGTATAGCGATATACATGATGCACAACAAAAAAAGCATCAAATTTAAATTTAATATGAAAAGTGGAACTCTTGTGATTAGTTATTATTCCATTTATATAATAAGTTGATTCACAGTGTGTTTTTCTATATGGCCTCCTGCCAAAAAATGATTTAACCCTTTTTGAATACATCTCTAAATAATTTATCAATGCCAAGAGTTTGGAACTGGAAATGAAATACAATGACTATTTAATGGTGGATAACGGTTGAAGAATCCTCATGACATATTCAAAAGTAGTGAATTATTAAGTACTCACATTCACAGTTTGTCCGGCTTCAGGGCCATCCTAGTGGGAACAAAAATAGGTAATTAGAAAAGAGTGTGAAATTCTGAAGTATTTACATGAATAATTCAGAGAGGTTTTATTTTCAGATGAGCTACATCATGTCTCCTCTCTAATTAGAGAGTATACAAAATCTTCTCCTAGTTTTGTCAAGTCATTTATTTCTTAAACATATATGACCTAACTATCTGTATACTAAATATGTCCTGATTAATCATTCAAAACTACAAAGCATGTTCTTCTAATACCAATAAAACCAATCAAAGTAAAATAAAACATTGTAAATCCTTGGTGTAATTAACAATGATTCGACTGTGTTATTTGCTACAGAAGTTGAAGACTTGAATTTGTTTAAACATCGCACATTGTGAGCGAATGAACAAACTGTTCAGATGACTTATATTGTTTTGTCAAATTCAGTCTCGTTTTGCCCGAAAGCTTTTTTTTTTAAATCATCAACTCTTGATGAGTTGACTGGCACACTGATGAGAACAAGTGACACATCCTGCAGAGAATAGTACTTTAATGTGGTGACTGAAAAAGTGGAGCTGTCACGATTTAATCTTTATTTCGGATCAATTTCCCTGTCAAAGAAAGTGACATCAAGGTAAAGGTTGCTCTTGGCTGCTTTTTTCTTTTCTTTTTTGGTTCTCTTGCCTAACCTGTGAAACAATTTTGTCTGAGAGGGCTGCAGTGCAGGCAAGGTGCTATTTTCATATTAGCATATATATCACCCGTTATGCAAAAAAGGCATTTCAATCTGAGGTGAGAGCCTGTCTGAGTCAGTTGTCGTAGGTGTCAGAGATAGCTCTGAATTTAGTTTGTCTGATATTCTTTTCAATGTAAGACATGAGAGCTGATCAAGGTTTAAAAACGTGTATATAAGGAAAGTACAAATCCATACAATTAGTTTGACTTAAAATTATGAAATATGAAACATTATGAATATCTATCGCTTTGGTTTCTCAAAAAGAAAAGCTCATAGTACATGTACTGTAGGTCAAAGCCTACACTAGAAGAAATACATTAGTCCCCTTTTGGAATATTCACAGATATATCATTTAGAGAAGGTGTGTCAAGTTGTATGTACAGCACAAAAAAATAATTCTATAGCTATCTTTACAACAATTATAAAGCCATTGCTGAATGCAACCATTTCTCAACCAATAACTCAACACTGCAAAGAAACATGCAATGAACCTCAACAAATTACTTCGAGTGGCAGTTATGAAAATGTAATCCAAATGTTGAACCCTGCTTCTCACAAAGGATTTGTTTTGTTTTGTTTTGTTTTTACCTGGATGGCAATGGTGAGAGAGGTGGCATTGAAGTGCTGTTCCACCAGGTTAGCAACTCTCTGGGTAGTGCTGAATAAATCTGTCACCTCATCTGGTCGAAGATCACGAAAACGTTCCACTTGCCTCAGTGGGCAAACCAGTACATCTGAAAGAGTTCTGTTAAGGCAATTTGAATTACCGAAAAAAGTCGCAGGCTGTTAATATTTTGTATTTTTGTTGCCAGCCCTCGGCAAGTCTTGAGCACAAAACACTTTAGTGGAAATCTGCTTCCTGAATTGGCTCAAGCAGATGGCAACAAAGTCCAGAGGCTTACTATGTTGTCATGATGGCAAATTGGCTCACTCAGCTGAAGATGCAACACATCCATCAATTAAAACTTTTCAGGTAGCAGGTGATGCCTTGACGAAATGACTAAAGTCTGTAAAAGTTGTTGTCATGAGTATACACTATATTTATTGGGGGTTGAGATGGGCAAATCCACCCAATTGTGACATTCCAATCTCATGACATTTAAGTGGAAACCAATACTGTGTTGTACAATATGCAAATGAAAACAGGAAAACTTATGTTAGCAGTGTTATAAGTATCAAGAATAAGAAATTGTTCATACTTCAAATAGGTGCGGACATAGGAACTAGGTCTCGCTCCAGGAGGCCCAGCAAAACACAGAAAGGGAGAGAAATTCATTGCCAATTGGTTCCTCCACCTGGTTAATTCTGAAGCGGATCTTTTTCAGGCGTGTAAGCAAAGGAGTTCAGAAAGGGAGAGTAACCCAATTTGTTGGGTGAAGGCATGACAAATGTGGACACACACACCCTAAATTCAAACCAACTTTGAGTGTTGCGAGGCGTTGGGAGGCGGCGTTTCTCCGCGCTGAATCTCCTCCTCTGTCAGATTGAAATTTGTGATGAGATGACGTCCTTTTCAAAAGCAAGCTGAATCATATGACTTATGACTGGGTATCGCATCGCGCCGATCATGCTCCGAGGAAAAACAGTTTTCACACATTGCCGTCGGGTCGAAGCTCCCTGAAGTCAGGGCCAGTGTCCAGGCTGTGTCAACATATGAATGTGATACGTATGTTACCTAATGTCCATTTTTTATTTTGCAGGGGGAACCGGGGTGTCAGCAATTTCCCTTACCAGGAACTCAGAACGAATATAGTATATTCCGATTCAACCACATCACATTCAACCACATCAGTCCCAGCGAATGCTAATGCTTATCCAGGAAATCATCTTCGACCTATGGGTCCAAAGTTGCAAGTGTGCCAATAAGCTCCATACTTCACTCTCCAAAAAGCACCTCCATCTCGCTGGCGTCGGTTTAGTATCCAGTTTTGCAGAGGACACAGTTTATGGAATTTTCAACCACTTGCATATAGCCATAATTAATGATTACCAAAAATACTGGCAGATTCACTTTGAAAATTGTGCCGGACCCTTGCGCCAAAATGACATACTGTACATACGTCACGTTACCTAAGTCTTAGCAGTTCGCATTATCGTGATAGGATGGGGACGGTCTGGCACCTCGACAGTATCTCACGAACAACTAGTTATTATTTGGATTTTTGACCAGGACTCAAACTGTCCAAAAAGTCCTTATAGATGAGCTACTGCCGCCTCAATGGTGTCAGAATGCAGACAGCAAAAAGAGACAATGAAGAAATAAGCTTATCGGGTAAAAAAGAAAAGAAAATCTGAAGTTCACTCCCCTCAAGAAGAAACATCCCGTTGTGAGATTATATCTCAGCATTTCATGCCACAGTGGCCTCGTCTGCGAGGAATTCATCTCAAGAGCCACTGACACAAACGATCAGATTTGATTTTTATTTTTTTTTGTGCACTTGTATGTGCGTGTGAAGGCATGTACGAGCTCAACAATAGAAGGAAATCATGTCACATAGATTGATATCTTTATTTCCTCTGCATTCCTGTGGTGATGGAGCTTGTTGACATGAAAGATGAAGTACAGCTAGGATGGAGGGCACAGAGGCAGCAGACAGATATTGTTTTCTTTGTGTTGCTTTTCTACAAACACAATAAACTCAAGTTGTCTACTCTTGAATACCCTGTTGCATCTGGGCTGCTGATCTTGTAAAAACGTTTTGCAAAAAAACAAACCAAAAAAACAAACAAAAAAAATCAAGATTGCAAAAAATAAGGAGCGACAGGAACGACGGCGCCCCAGCATGTCCATGTTTGGCACTGGTTGCTAAGATATACAATAGGAAGTAGCCCGGTGCCTTTTCCCACTGGTTTAGACATAGTTACAACAGAAAGCCCTAGCTTTGCTTATAATGAGGACGAGACGTGACACAAGTGATGTGTGCCTATGTAATATTTTATTATAACCTAACATTTGAGGGCGGCACTCCGGTTTCCTTCCACATTCCAAAAACATGCATCCACGCAAGAGGCTGGCGAACAGTTCAGCGTGTACCCCGCCTCTCGCCCGAAGATAGCTGGGATGGGCTCCAGCAAGCCCGCGACCCTAGTGAGGATAAGCGGTACGGAAAATGAATTGTTAAAAATACTAAAATCACACGTTTCTAGCACTTTCAACCGACCTGGTGTATTGAAGACGATGGAGATCTCAGTCCACTGCTGTGCTATCTTTACAATGTCAAAGTAATTGTGTGTCACATTGTGTGTCTTTTTCCTCCATTTTCTCTCAATGCTGTTTACTTTACAACTCTGCCAAAATCTCTTGCTATTGTCACTCTGAAATTACTCGGCCACCACCTCTCCTCATGGATGTGCCTTCTGTCATCAGAATGGGACTACGCTCAAATTGAACATTTCTCAAACCCCAATTCCAATGACATTGGAACATTGTGTAAATTCGAATAAAAAATAGAATACAAGGATATGCAAATCCTTTTCAACCTATAGTCACTTGAATACAGTACAAAGATATGAGATATTTAATGCTCAAACTGATAAACAGTGGGGTTTTTTTTTTTTTTGCAAATATTCTCTCATTTTGAAATTGATGCCTGCTATATGTTCCAAAACAGCTGAGACAGGGGTGACAAAAGACTGGGAAAGTTGAGGAATGCCGTTGGGAACATTCCAAAGTTGAACAGGTTAATTGAAAACAGGTGAATGTCATGTTTGGGTATAAAAGGAGCATCCCTGAGAGATTTTCACAAGCAGGGATGGGACAAGGCTCATTACTTTGTGAACAACTACGTGAGCAAATAGTTCAACAGTTTAAGAACAACGTTTCTCAATGTACAATTGCAAGGAATTTGGGGATTTCATCATCTATGGTCCATAATCCCATCAAAAGAGTCAGAGAATCTGGAGAAACCTCTGCATACAAGCAGCAAAGTCGAAAACCAAGATTGAATGCCCGCGACCTTCGATCCGTCAGGCAGCACTGCATTAAAAAACAGCCTATTTGTGTAAAGGATATTGCCACGTGGGCTCAGGAACGCTTCACAAAACCAGAGTCAATTAACAGAGTTAACACAGTTAGATGTTGCTACATCTACAAATGCAAGTTAAAACTCTGCCATGCAAAACTAAAGCCCTATAGCAACAACACCCAGAAAGGTCGGCGGCTTCTATGGGCCCAAGCTCATCTGAGATGGACGAACGCAATGTGGAAAAGTGTGCTGTTGTCTGACAAGTCCACATCTTAAATTATTTTTGGAAATCATCGGCGTTGTGTCCTCTGGGCCAAAGAGGAAAAGGACCATCTGGATTGCTATCACCACAAAGTTCAAAAGCCACCATCTCAGATGGTACGGGGGTGTGTTAGTGACTATGGGTAACTTGCACATCTGTAAAGGCACCATTAATGCTGGAAGGTGCCTACAGGTTTTGAAGTATGCCCACAGCAGCGCAAATCTCCCATTTTAACTGCGCTTGGGGGTACATTGGTCAACGAACCCCGTGGACATGTGGGCTGGATCAGATGTATTTCATTCACAAATATGTGCACAGCGGACATGAAACACTCTGAATCATTCCAGGAAGTAGTTAATTGAATGGATCAACATTATTAACATCATCGTTAGCCCATTTTTATTTGTTTAAAGCATCCCACTGGCCAGCACGTATGTGGAGGGTTGGTGGGGCGAGAGGCAGTGTTTAGGTGGGGACGGATTCATTCCGGTGACATATTTTAATGGCCCGCGTTTAGTAAGTATATCACCAGCTCATCCTGTATCTTTCCTGACGTTGTCTTATGCCACAATGGCGAGTGACAATGGCCCGGATTGCTCTCTCCATGCATGCGAGACCGTCATTGCAAGACCGTCATTCCGCCTCACTTAAGGAAAAGAAAGAATGAAGCACTTTGATTGGTGGCGAATAATGTCGGCAGTGTTCACGCCCACCAGCGCAGACGGCACCTTTTGTCAAATACACCGACTGCCCGTGTCTAAGAGAATAACACAATCTGATTGAACCTGCCCCTTCACAGAGATACACCACGCAGTGCGCCGGTTTTGCGCTGGTCAGGAAACTAGAGCTGTTAGTGTCCTCTGTTTCCAAACGTGTGGTTAAAAGGGAGTCACTGATGGTGTAGTGGTACACTTGCCTGACTTCGGTGCAGGCAGCGTGGATTCAGTTGCCGCTCAGTGACGGTGTGAACGTGACCTCGAGTGGGTGTCTGTGTCTATATGTGCCCTGCGGCTGAATGGTGACCAATTCAGGGTGTAGACTGCCTTTCACCCGAAGTCGGCTGGGATCGGCTCCAGCACCCCGTGACACATAACAGGATAAGCGGTATTGCGAATGGATGGGTAGATGGATGGTAAAAAGGAAAGGTAATGGAACAGTGGTAAACATGCCCCTGTCCTAGCTTTTGTAGAATGTGCTGCAGGCATCAAATTCCAAATAAGGTTAATAGGTTCACATTTTTTGGGCTCTTTCCCTAACGCCCTGAGATGTCACAAGATGCCGCCAAACCATAGCTAATAGCAAAGTCGTAAGTGGTGCCAAGGAAATATGTTGAAGACACTGTTTTAATATCTATGTATGTCGAGGAGGAGCCACATTTGGCTTCGTTTGTTAGCAGACATTGCAGAGAAGACTGTTTTCTCTGTGAGTGAACACTGGAAAGCTGAAGCTGACAAATGACGGGGGTCTCGTTGCTTGACAATTCATATTTTCTATGGCTTACGAAGATGTGACATACACGCCAGCATTTTTGCACTGCAGGAGCATTTTTTCTCGAATTCAAATCATCTATGGTAGAAGTCATTCATTTTTCAGGAAAATGTTCCAAGTTGAGTTTGAAATTATATGAAATTGTTTTGGGATCACAGTTTGTTGTTCTGGGATCACTGTTTGTGATATAACTTGTCGTTTACAATATATCTATATCTCTCTCTCTCTCTCTCTCTCTCTCTCTCTCTCTCTCTCTCTCTCTCTCTCTCTCTCTCTCTCTCTCTCTCTCTCTCTCTCTATATATATATATACATAAAATGGGGGGATTAAATCACTCACGGTTTTTCTGCAATTCGCGGCATGGCTTGGTAGATACCGATATCGGTTTTGACATCTTTCCGTCGAACAGCAATACAAACTTGTAGTAAAGATGCTATACTGCTGCATTTCTCCAGGACTCATGTTTCAAGATAAAAAATTCTTGACTTACAATGACCGTACAATGAGACTCATTAAACAATTCAGGTGTTACGGGTTCATCAAAGCAAGGCCTGCTGGATATTTCATTGTCTGGACCTTAATCAAGAGGGTAAAGCAGTAAATCACCCACACAGAGTTTGCGGAACAAACAGGCAACAAACATTATGCAAAGACAAGTCAGATAATGGCTACCAAAATTATTACAGTCTTGCAAACAACATTTATAATAGAGGACAGTGTAAACTTTAATAAATTACAACCAAGGATGAGACTATACACACATAACACATCCTGATGCAACACGTGGTATAACTTACTCATTACGACTCATTACCAATACACACAAAATTATGTTATTACTTTCCCTGCCAACAGGAACGCGTTTCATGTGATTCCAATCAGCCTTACCCTTTAAGAGGCCAACAGTAAGAGATCTTGTCCCAATGACTACAGTTCACAGAGGGAGCTTTCTCAATGCCTGGGACAATCTCTTCCTTGAGTCCGCTAAGAGATTTCTATTCAGGGGTCTGACAATGAAAATGAAGACCAAGAATGTGTAATATCCTATTATTTTCTGCCACATCAGTTACTTGACTGTGTTTCTGTATTCAGCCCCAGAGTTACAGTGCATGTAATAAAAACAAGTCATTGCAGATTGGTTTTACATTGCAAATGCAATCATTTCTTTGAGGGAAAACATCTGTCCTGCTTCCCCACCGCCCCATACACATACCCCCACTCCCCAAATACCCCAAATCCATTATCTCAATGCCATTGTACCATTTATAAACTACAATGAATTCACATTAGCCTGGAATAAACATCTTTCCCTGACCCCTGTCGAGCTCATCTCACAGGCCATTTTCACACTAATTCAAATGGTGTTTGAGGCAGTAGGCTGTTCACACAAGAAAATGACTTGATGAAGTACGATTCACCCCGCGACCTTAGTGAGGATAAGCGGTGTGGAAAATGAATGCATGAGTACAATTCATGCCAATGCAAAATGGATGGGACTGTGGATACAAAAATGTACACATATTGGCCAGACAGTCTGTGATTGGCTGGTGACAAGTCCAGGGTGCACCCCGCTTCTTGCCCAAAGTCAGCTGGGATGGGCTCCATCTTACCATGACCCTAATGAGGACAAGCGGTGTAGAAAAATGGATGGTCAGACAGTTACAGTGCAACCATACAGCAATGTCCTCAAGTTGTATGTTTTTTTTTTTTTAATACATTTTAAGATGTTTTTTATGGTACTCTTCTTGAATTAAAAACATAACTGATTTTACTAGACACCGCAGTTATCTAGTGGTTATCACTGCTGCCTTTCAGCAAGAAATACTCAGGGTCAGGGCTGGGAGTCTTTCTGTGTGGAGTTTCAATAATCTGTTTTTGCGTGGGTTCTTTATGGGCACTCCAGTCTAAAAAGCATTTGTTAGTTTAATTGAAAACTCGATTGCCTATAGGTGTGAATGTGAGTCTCCAGCCTGTGTAGGATAAGTGGTATAGAAAATGGAGCAACAAATGAACGGCTGGATGTTGAACTTTGATTAGTCTTCATTTGCGAAGGAGCCTGGGTTCATTTCGTTTTGTTTGGTTTTGTCCAGTCATCAGCACAGGAGCTAATTATGCAGGCAGGATGGGGATATTAAATGCTATACGTGCATACATTTTGTGGGACAGGGGTTTACGTGAGAAAAAGGGCACATCTTTTTTATTCCTAATTTTTTAAATATCCAACCCATCCCCGAAACAGCAATTAGGCGAATGTATACTTGTAACAGTTAGGTTCAGTGCATTCCACATTCCTCTTGGTGATTCTGTACATTTTTCTGAAAAAACTGCAGACACTGAAAATCACTACAAACAAATTATTGAGAGAATGGGGAAAAATGCAACTTGAAAAAAAAATTTATTCCAATAAAATGTCAGTCTTGTTACTAACTTTCTCTGTGCTTTGTATCTTTCTTTTTGTTTGGAGGTGGTTAAGTATTTTCTTGTCTTATCTTTTTACTTTTACTTTTTTCCTTAAAAAGCAACCTTCTATGGAGGCTATATCCCTGTAGATGTTTTACAATCAATGTGATTCCATAGCTGTTTAAGACATGACTCTTCAGGTAAAAAAAATAACTTGTATGTTCTAGTCATTTCGAGATTAAAGTTTATGGATAGATACTCTCTTTCACTCTAAAAGAAGAAAACTTCACAACATACATATTTAGATGGCACTTGAGAGTCTTACATAGCGCATTAAGCATCTCCTGACCAGCTACTTGGAGTTTTCTTTTTAAATGTATTTTAAATTAATTTAAATTTTAAAGTTTACTGCTAACAACTCTCAGTCAGTCTGGCGAGGATTAAAATCGCGAACCAACTACAAGCGACAATAACCCAGGCGGAGAACAATAAAGGACTAGCTGACAACTTGAACACCTTATACTGCGGATTTGAAAAGGACTATTTCACAACAATTCAATTCATTTTTTTTTCTGTCAATATGGGGTGCTGTGTGTACATCAATGAGGAAAAAAATTAACTTCAATGAGTTTAGCAAATGGCTGCAATATAAGAAAGAGTGACAAATTTAAGGGGGTCTGAATACTTTCTGTACCCACTGTATGCATGTGTGTGTATGTGTGTGTATATATATATATATATATATATATATATATATATAAAACCCCCTTGACAAAAAAGGAAATGTTTTCTTCTGGGAAAAAAAGGGCAGGGACTCTAGCCCAATTTGATGTCTATTTGTGCACATGCCTGTTATTGTGTCAGTGATGATGCTCAGTCAAAGGTCATACATGTAGACTTTCTAAAGTTTTAATTTTTCCCAGGTTTTGTGTGAGTCCAGAAGATCCCTTCCAAGACAGCCCAGTGTCAGGCGATCCATCCATCCATCCTGAACTGGCCGGAACGGAAACCCATCGGCCCTGGAATTTTTGGCTTCGATCGGCCCCTCATAATTAGCAGAGCACAATAATTTATGTATGTGTTCCCCAAAGGAGTATATTACTATTACTATATAGAACTTACCAGGGAGGCTACCGCTGAGACGAGGTCAGGTAGCGGGGGCAGTAGCTTTAGCAGGGACGCCCAAGACTTCCCTCCCCCCAGCCACTTCATCCAGCTCTTCCGGGGGGAAACCGAGGCGCTCCCAGGCCAGCCGAAGGACGTAGTCTCTCCAGCGTGTCATGGGTCGTCCCTGGGGTCTCTTCCTGGTGGGACATGCCCGGAACATCTCACCAAGGAGGCGTCCGGGAGGCATCCGAATCAGATGCCCTAGCCACCTCATCTGGCTCCTCTCGATGTGGAGGAGCAGCAACTCTACTCTGAGATCCTCCCGGATGACCGAGCTTCTCACCCTATCCCTAAGGGAGAGCCCAGACACCATGTGGAGGAAACTCATTTCGGCCGCATGTATCCGGGATCTTGTTCTTTCGGTCACGACCCACTGCTCGTGACCATAGATGAGGGTAGGAACGTAGATTGACCGGTAAATCGAGAGCTTCGCCTTTCGGCTTAGCTCCTTCTTTACCACAACGGACCGATACAAAGTCGGCATCACTGCAGACGCTGCACCGATCCGCCTGTCGATCTCCCGTTCCATTCTTCCCTCACTCGTGAACAAGACCCCAAGATACTTGAACTCCTCCACTTGGGGCAGGATCTCATCCCCGACCTGGAGAGGGCACGCCACCCTTTCCCGAATGAGGACAAATGGTCTCAGATTTGGAGGTGGTAATTCTCATCCCAGCCGCTTCACCGCTCCAGTGAGAGTTGGAGATCACGGCTTGATGAAGCCAACAGAACCACATTATCTGCAAAAAGCAGAGATGCAATACTGAGGCCACCAAACCGGACCCGCCCTACGCCTCATCTGCACCATTAAATTCTGTCCATAAAAGTTATGAACAGAATCAGTGACAAAGGGCAGCCTTGGCGGAGTTCAACCCTCACCGGAAACGAGTCCGACTTACTGCCAGATATGCGGACCAAACTCTGACTCCGGTCGTATAGGGACCGAACAGCCCGTATCAGGGGGTTCGGTACCCCATATTCCCAAAGCACCCCCCACAGGACACCCCGAGGGACAAGGTCGAACGCCTTCTCCAAGTCCACAAAACACATGTTGACTGGTTGGGCGAACTCCCATGCACCCTCGAGAACCCTGCCGAGGGTGTAGAGCTGGTCCACTGTTCCACGGCCAGGACAAAAACCACACTGCTCCTGCTGAATCTGAGATTCGACTTCCCGACGGACCCTCCTGTCCAGCACCCCTGAATAGACCTTACCAGGGAGGCTGAGGAGTGTGATCCCCCTGGAGTTGGAACACACCCTCCGGTCCCCCTTCTTAAAAAGGGGGACCACCACCCCAGTCTGTCAATCAAGAGGCACTATCCCCACTGTTGCAGAGGCGTATCAACCAGGACAGCCCCACAACATCCAGAGCCTTTAGGAACTCTCATCCACCCCCAGGGCCTTGCCACCGAGGAGCCTTTAAACCAACTCGGTGACCTCAACCCCAGAGATAGGAGAGCCCGCCTCAGAGAACCGTAAAAAAACTTATTTTACTTATATAAGTGCTTTTTAAAACGTTTGTTTCAAAATCAATTAAACTTCTGCACAGAGGGTTGCTATTAATTCAACCTACTATGTAGCCTTTCAACACACATTTAACCTAAATATATAAAACGTCATGATATATAGCCTAATATTGACACTGCTCATCCAATATTTCTCAGGCTTGAACATTTGCTACTCACTCAAAATACCCTTATTGATCAAACACTGGCAGTAAGCAGGTTTGCTCACTGGCCGTTACACTTTGCCGCTCACTTTGACCCCCGCGTGGTTTCAAAAGCTTGCATTCTGTGGCTGTTCCGTCACCTGCCCGCTGCTGACTTCTTTCTTCACCTGTTCAACCTGCTGTTGTCACAGCTAGGGGTTGAGACTACATCAGCACTTCAACGGACATACAGTGCTGCTTGAATTTTGTGAACCCTGCTGACAAGGTCACTCGTTTTTGTAAAAAACAGTAAACTAACCTTATTAAACATACATCCAAATCCCAATTCGTAAAGCATACCTACCAAATAGTAGACCCACACACAAAAACAAAAATATTTACATTACTTAATCCAACAAATGTGCTTTTTTTCCATAAAAACTGATAATAGCACATGTGCAAAAGTATGCAAACACTTCTATTAGTAGCTTGTGGCACCTTCTTTTGCAACCATGACTTCAAACAGACATGAACAACTTTACATTCTAAAGTCAATTGTCAACGGGGTGATGGGTCGTGCCATCCACCCGAGAATGCCACCCTGGACGACAGCCCCTTTTGCTTATTCGTGTTTACTAAAAATGTATAAACGATAGCAGCATTTTTTTTTTTTACTGAGACCGAGTCTGCGTGTCATCTTGTGATAAATGTTCCCATATCGGCTTTTGTCACTTCCATGAAATGGAAGAAACAGCATTTCTTCACTTGGAAAGGAAGCTCACTTTACCAATAAATAAGAGACGGTGGGAAAAAAGTCTCTCTCTGTGTGTGCATCTGCTACACACATACAATATAACAGGCTATGATGAAGGCAGCAGACACTCAAATCAATCAAAATGCCCTTTGTCTTGGCAGTTTAAAATCCTGGATGGTCAAAACAAAGAGATCCATCACTGCCGCTGCAACAATTGTCTCTTTCTGCCTGATTACAGCTGGCCTACAATGGCCTCCATCATCCAATCATGGCCTGGAAAACGACACAGCGCTACTGACTTTGGCATACACATACTGTACCTCACATGAACAAAAGAGCAAAGGGGTTTCAACTGTGTCATTCGCTCGTGAAATACTGTACATTAGCTCCAGCGCAGCTATGGAAAACAAAGTGTCAACTCGAATCGCTCTGTAGGATTCTTCAATTAATAAGAAAACCCACACCGGAGATTGAGCAATATCCATAAACTATTGGAGTTTCTAATTAATATAAGAGTAATTTATTGAACGTTCTCAGACCCACCCCCAGTTAGCTAAGATACTGAATTAAGCCTTGTTGGTTTCAACAGGACATACTGAACAGTGTGTATTTACAGTATTTTGTGTAGTGTATGCTACTGATGTGCATATTATATGAGGCTTCAAGAATTTGATCAAATCTAGATAGATGTATAAATAAATTCGAAAAGTGGGCTCTAAATCTAGATCCATGTGGATATGCAAGCATTTGTAAAACCTCTGCCCAGCTCTTTAAATAAACTGCTAAAGATCAGAATAAGTACGGTCATTTTCCGTGTACAATGCGCACCCATGTATAATACGCACCCCCAAAGTTGACCTCAAAATACATTTTTACAATGCATGATTTTGCTTCTACCCATATGATCAAAACATGAAGGATTATCTGGATTTTGTTACTTTTCTTTTGAAGTTAAGCACTTTATTTGAACACGTAATCTTTTTTTTTTTTTAAATATACTTGCTCTTATTTTGAAATTCACAGCCCTACTTTTATTTAGTAAATTAGAAAACACACAGTTGTGCTCATATGTTTGATTACCCACGCAGAATTTGTAAGTTGGGTACAATTCTTAAAAGAAAACATGAAGCACAAGGCAAAACACATTTAATCTTATTTTAATAGGATTCAAATTAAACGGTCAAGCATTTCAGAAAAGTATTATCATTAAACAAAACATAACCATAAATAAATTAATGATGGTTGTTGTTCATCCATCCATCCATCCATTTTCTGAGCCGCTTCTCCTCAGTCATATTAAAATATTAATATATATATATATATATATATACACTTCACAAATTCTGCCTGGGTATGTAAACGTATGAGCATAACTGTACATATATGCAGTCATACGTACGTACCCCTGTCATATTGGAATGAAAGTGTAGGCTACACCTTTTTTATAACCACTAGGTGGCGATGGCATTTTGGAATGAAAGTGTACAGCTTTTTTATAACCACGAGATGGCGGCATACATTTATAAAATGTGTAATTTTTTTCCATTTATAATGCACCCTATTGACTTTTGACAATTTTTGGAAGTAAATAAATGCGAATTTATACATGAGAAATTGCAGTAATCAGGAAGTGGATGAGCTCCTCTCCAATAATTAATTGCCACTTTTCTTTTTCTCTGCGCAGACTGTAGTATTCACAGGCAAAGCCCAACCGTGAAACTGAGCGTAGACATTCAGTGTTATTTATCGTTCGAAACAGCAATACAATAGGACACGCCTTGGCAAAACATACCTGTTATTCACGTTCTGTTACTTTTGGAATGGACTGCACATCATATACAAGGTACACTCTTGAGTTACATCTCATTAGGTTTGATAAAGATGTGAAGATAAATTTAAGATAATCGTGTCAGATTAACTCACAGTGAGTCGTTTGGATAACAAAGAGCAGTCGATTGCAGTTGACAGTTTGTTCTACATTCATTCAACAAAACTACTCATCCTTAGGTGTTGATTGCAATGATTGCTGGGTTTGTACTGTACTGTGCTGCTACTTCACTTGACTAGATCAATACTCAGGTGTGTACAGTATTTTTAATCATTTGTAATCAAAGTGATAGCTGGAGGTGATAAGAATACAAATATGTCTGAGCTTTGTTTGGAACACACAGGCAGCCTCTTTCAATTGTCAATATCTCTTGCCAAGATTTTCACCAAAAAACAAGGATCACAGGATTACTATCTATCTTTGATGCTGTAAATTGGATGGAAAGCGTGATCCTTTCATAAGCCCACTTTTGGAAACCTGCAACTTGGTTGCAATAATTCAATTAATCTTCCAACATCTGGACTGAAGAACTGAAGCCAAATTCCTGTTTGAGGACGGCAAACATGTCTTCCATCATGCCACTTGAAGGACAGGTTGTCCCACCAGAGTGTACCTGATTAAAGTGAAAGTGGGCAACTAACCTCGTCAAAAAACAGGTTACAGAATTAAGAGACTATTGACACTCGCAGCTGTTACCATTTATTATTCCAATTTATCACTGAGAGGTGAAACCAATGTATAGGAATCATCACTATACAGCATCTCTCAACATGACGTGCATACAGTAATACTGTACCTCCTTCAGTGATGATAATTTCCACTGTAACATCAATTAGTTCATTCTACAGTACATCACCATCTGGTACATTGCAGTCACTGCCAAGGACAAGGCTGCAACTTATAATTTTCCCCGCTGACAAGGCCAAATTGGCTGCAACCTGTCATCTCTCCAAAACCTACAAGTCTTTTAGACCCTGAGACAAAATGCTACTGGCTGATCTTCTGAACCCTGGACACAATGTAACAATTTTGGAATTTACCCCCATGACATCTGACACGTTTTTACAGTTCACTCAGTTCTATCACAGTCACCAATTCCTCCAAGTCGTTTATACATTGAACATTTTGGTAGTCTTTTCAGGTGAAAGGAAGACACACAACACAATGTGAAAAGTGTAGATTATTAATTGTGTGAAAATTAACACTGCACAATGGAACATATTGAATTTTGGCTACAAATGTTTCCCACATACACATTTATTTGTGGTGACACGCCATTGCCGTCGTGTGATGACATAAGTTAGGAAAAGGGGATTTGAATTCATTTGAAACAGTGCTGTCTTTTCCTATGTTCGAAAGGAGCCACCTTTGAATTAATACGACATCAAAATCATATTTTAGGCTTTAGCCAACAGACTTGAAAATATTTTCCCGTCGTTAATACATTCTGACAAAAGAGGTTTCATGAAAGGACGGAGCTCGACCAACAATGTCAGGCGACTGATAAACCGAATACGTATGTCTCAGAGTAATAATCTAAAAACTATTGATGGTCTTGTCACTAGATGCAGAAAAAGCTTTTGACAAAGTTAACTGGTCTTTTCTTTTTGATGTACTCCACAAATTTGGCTTCGGTGACTCATGTATTGACTGGATCGCAAAGTTATACAACTCACCCAAAGCAACTGCCAACGCAAATGGGGTCACGTCACAAAGTTTCACTTTACAAAGAGCAACTAGACAAGGATGTCCTCTCTCGCCCCTGCTATTCGAACAATATATCGAACCACTGGCCATCGCAATACAGCAGAACACTAATATTAAAAGGTCTCTGTACTCCTATGTCTGAACACAAAATCAATCTTTATGCAGATGATAGCCTTCTTTATTTACAAGAGCCCAAGGCACCCAGGAGTTTTTAACCTCATTCAGATATTTCCGCAATTATCAGAATATGCTATCAATTGTTCAAAATCAATCGTACTCCTAATGACTAACTCATGCAATCCTGCGGACCAACATCCAAACTTTTCTATTGCGACTGGAACTATCAAATATCTAGGCATTAATATCTCAGCAAAACTTACAGTTCAATAATTTAAATCACGCACCTCTACTGGAAAAAAATTGTGATGATTTAAAACGTTGGAACAGCCTACCCATCTCATTTTTAGGGCGTACAGCTCCAGTAAAAATGAAAACATTACCACAAATTATTTCTTTTCAATGATCCCATTCAAATCCCCATTAAAATAGTTTTAAATGCTAAACTCAATCATTTAAAAATTTTACTCTAAAAAATAAGAAAAATAAAATCAGTCTAGCTACCCTTCAGAAAGCTAAAGCAGAAGGGGGACTCGACGCACCAAACCTCAAACACTATTACTTAGCTAGCCAAATACAGCACCTCATTAAATGGTTACATCAAAATGTTGAAAAATAATTTCAGCTGGAACTTGAACAGATTGACTGCAATAGCACCAAACTTGCAGACCTCCCAGTTATCAGTCTCAAAGGCCGCAATTGTTTTAAGAATCCAATTACAGCTGCCACTTTATCAGCTTGGTGGAAAAAGTCGAGAAACCACACAATCTCAGTTAACACTATATCATTCCTCCCCAATCGGGCACAATCTGATTTTGAGAATAACAAAATACCCCTTTTTTTTTACTGCAGCACATGAGAACAAAGTGGAATTGACCGCCTTCATCACTTATTTAAAAATAATGCATTCATGTCACATGAAAGCTTATTCCAAGAATTTCAAATTAGAGGTGGTAACTTCACTCAATACTATAAAGTTAGAACAACAATCCTAACAACACAAGAATACTTTAGAACTACCTGTTTTTGTTCAGAAAATAGTAGAACTACTTCCACAAAACAAAACTGTCATGGGTGTGTGTTCCGGTTGTTGTCTTCCCCCTGTCTCATACACACCTGCTCCTGAGAGCATCTTCACCACCTATGCCTCGTTCACCCTAATTATCTCTTGCATTTAACCTCGTGTCTCATTCTTTCTCGTCGCCAGTTCGTTGTACCTTGTCGTCGCGTTCCAGCCTTCCTTGTTTCTCAGACTCACAGTAAGACTAGACCCTGTTCCGATGATCGACCTCGCCTTTTTGCCTCACGTTTTTGGATACTGTTGCCTTTTTTGGATTGCCTGCCTGTGTACCGACCTCTGCCCGGATATTAAATCTCTGTTTTTGAAACTGTCCATTTGTTTTGGAGTCGTGCATTTTTGGGTCCTATCCTCTGTTCCGTTCACGACAAAAACAACTCTATTAAATGTACAACTTAATCTCAAGTATTAATTTAATACACTTACCAGTTGCAAAACAAAAAGACCTCTCAGTGTCTACTAACATTGATGAGTGGGCACAAATCTGTAGAAATACATTCTCAATGACAAAAAACTAAAAAAGCTAATCCAGATCAAAGTACTCCATAGATCACATGTTTTGCAATATAGTATGCATAAAATGGGCTGTTCAAAATCTTCTTGAAATTAGCTGTCGGGTGGGGAGGGGCTTCCCCCCTTTTCTCTGTGGTCTGCCAGCCGGTCGGGCCGGGCCGGACCCGCAGGAGTCTATCCACTTACTTCACACACGCTGCACATTTTTAGTACTGGACATTGTACATACTCTGCACTTTGGGCACACTCATATCTCATTCAGGTCCCCTGGGGGGCTGGCAGCAGGTATGGTGGGTCGGCCGCCGGGCTGGGTGCTGCCGGCGCACCTGTGCTGGTTTGCGGTCTGGTCGCATTTTTAATGCACTTCATACATATATCCTTTGGGGTGCTGGTTGGCCTGGGTGGTGGTGGCGGTTACAGGTAATTATTGCCCTCTGACCGTCTTGCCTCACCCCCACCAGTTTCTCCAATTTTAATGCACTACACCCACCACACACAATCATGGTACAAGGATAATGGTTGGTCGGGGACCTGATAACCATAGTAATAGGGTGGGTGGTAGGTATTCACATTTCTCTTGGCTCGACTCGTTGGTGGGGGTGGTGGCAGCGGTGGGGCTCGCTGGGTGAGGCCTGGGGTTCCAGTGCCCGTGCCCCTCCCTTTGGGACTGGTTGGGGCGCTTCGGTCAGGCTTGGGAACTCCCTGGGTCATGGGGGGTCAGTGGCATCCCCCTGGTTGGGTCCCCTGCTGGACAGGCTCGCTGACTCCCCCCCTTGTGGTTGGGGGGCGCCGACCTCACCCTTCCTCAATTTGCCGGCTCAGCAACTCCATACACCAGTTTATTAACATGGTGTTCATTCATTAATATGTTCGATAGACACACTATAGGCTTTAATTACTTGTGCTGGGATCACTAACAGCAACACAGGTTATACTAACATATCGACTCACAGGTTCTTACAGGTTTTTAGACACTTAAAAAAAAAACTCCCACCGCACCACACGTCAGTAGCACTGCCTTGTTCATTTTCCCACATCCTGTCCTGCCCTTTTCTGTCCTCTCTTGTTCTCTTGGTTAGTTATTGCATGTCCTCACCAGGTGCCCTACCCCCACCTCCAGTCTACAAATAGCTGTTGTAATGTGTTCAAATATCTAGACTGTCTCACTACACTCTGCTGTGGTTCTCACCCCTTGTCCACTCTGTCCCTCTGTCTGTCCCCTAAAACCCTTTTCTGTCCGGCAGCATTTTCAATAAAAATTAAAAAAAATAAGCAGTGAGAGTATTTCAAAACCCTGTTACACAGCAAAACTGTTCCAGCACAAAGGCATACGATCCACCACTCCTGTAAGGCCATGCAGCTGATTCAGAACAGGATTAAAAAAAAGAAAGGAGCCCCTTTTTCATGTCTACTAGACCAAATGACGTATTCTAACAAAGGTTAAGAAAAGGTGGCATAAAGGTTAGGATATTGGAGAATACGCAGAGTGACATAATGTTGCAAGAAGGTACCTTTCCTTTTCGAACAACCTTTCCTTCAAGTACTTCTGGGTCATGTTGCTCGGACACCAAATTAAACAAAAACTTCCTCAGCAAAAAAAAAAAGAAAAAAAATCTGAAGAGGCACGAAGTGTTGATTTCCTCCTAAACTTTATCTATCTGATAATATATCTGAAATATCTGAAAGAATGACCAGATTTTTCGCGCCGAACGTTGCACAACTGGTTAGCACATCTGCCTCACAGTTCTGGGAAATCTGGTTCAAATCCCCCTGTGTGGCTTTTCTCCGTGTACTCCGGTGTCTTCTCACATCCAAAAAACCTGCACGGTAGGTTAATTGCATACTCTAAATTGTCCGTAGGTGTGACTGTGAGGGTGACTGATTGTCTATACTGTATGTGTTCTGTGATTGGGATTGGCTGACAACCAGTTCAGGATGTACCCAACCTCTCACCCACAGTCAGCTGAGATAGGCTCCAGCACACCTGCGACCCACGTGACACACACACACACACGTGTATATATATCATTGTATATATATTACTCACAATAGTCACTATATTGCAACATCGCGCATTGACATTGTCCTGATCTTGCGTCGGTATAAAATAATTTGCCTTTGTGCTTAAACCAATTGAAATCCACTGATTGGCCCACGTGACCATGTGGCTGCGTCACAAGAACTACAGTGATTGGCTGACTGAAAGGCTCGCACTGGAAAGGATGCAGAAGCATTGCAACTTGCTATGGAGTACGACGCCTGTCAGAGCATCGTTTCACAGTGGATTGACCAAGAGGCGCCTTGTTTTTCGCGCCTGCCTCTGTCCCAGCAAACACAGACCCACGGGCCGCGATCAGGGTGTATCCCACCTACTGCCCGCAGTTAGCTTGGATAGGTTCCAGCATATCCCGCGACCCCAGCGAGGCTATGCGGTGTAGAAAATGGATGGATGAATTTTTGGACTCAAGCATTGAAACCACTGTCAGTAGGCAGCATCCAATTTCTCATGTTATAAATTAAAAAAAATTAAAATAAATACTGTTAAATTAGTGAACAATTCCTCAATGAATAATTTTGTTATCGTGACCATAGCATGAGTATTGCTGCAGCAATAACAGTGTTTTGGAGGTATTGTATACGAATGCAAACATTGGATGGACAGGCATAGAAGTGCACGGTAATATATGATTTGAATGCATCTTTTTTTCACAAAAACGTGTGGGAAAACATACAAAAACTATTAAAGCCTATCGAGAAGGACTCGATCAGCAAGAAAAAAAAGTGTTTTTTCGGTTCTCCTGCGTTTGTCTCTTGGCTCCACCTGTACCGTAAACCTCCCTGCAATACCGTTAATTTTCCTGCGATACCATGAGCTTTCTCACAAACATAAATAATCATACTGTGAGATGAATAAATACTGAATAAAAAAATTTATAAAACCGAACCATGGGATATAGATATCGTTACATACCTTATATATAATCTTGAGTTTATCCTCACTAGGGTCGCAGGCGAGCTGGAGCCTAACCCAGCTGTTTGTCCCAAACGTTTATTGAATGTTGTTAAAAGAAAAGGTGATGTAACACAGTGGTAAACATGACCCTGTCCCAGCTTTTTTGGAACGTGTTGCAGCCATTAAATTCTAAGTTAATGATTATTTGCTTAAAACAATCAAGTTTATCAGTTTTAACATTAAATATCTTGTCTTTGTGGTGTATTCAATTAAATATAGGTTGAACATGCTTTGGAAAGCATTGTATTCTGTTTTTATTTATGTTTAACACAACGTCCCAACTTCATTGGAATTGGGTTTGTAAATACAGAGGGTTCGCAACGAGGTTTAAATCCACTGGCAACATTCGTGGGCATATTTGGGTAACTCACAGCATATTACGCAGTGTGATAACATTATTCTATCCTTGAAACAGTGAACTGATTGTGCACCTGAAATGAAAGCTAATGTATGAACCAAATTAAACTGTCAACCCTGCATTCAATAGACCTCTGCCAATGAAAGAACTTTGTTTTGACCAATCCCAGCTACCAGCTAGCATTCAGGCAGGCAGGATGGGAAGAATGTCAGGAGAATAATTGTTCCCTGTCATGTTCCTTTCAGAAGAACAAAGGCCCACACTCACTGGGAGTTTGCCTCAAGCTCAAAAGTGTCAACTCCCTCAAACACTTGCATTTTGAACACACATCATTCCTGCCATCACAAAGAAAAAAGGAGGTTGAATCAGAATTCCCTTTCATTACACTATTGAGATTTGACAGGCATTGTGCCTCTGAGCAAGACTCAAGTCATCTAAATCAGAGAGTGACTGTTTGAGAAGATTAGATAGTCTTTAAAACTGACTGTCAGTGATTATCCAAAAAGAGCTACACTGTGAGAACATCAAGGTCATAATAGCAGCAACATGACTTAAATCCTTCCTTGTCAAGACACATTTATTGGAGAAGAGTTTAAATTCTCATCATAATGTCAATGAGGTAAGAACAGTAAGCACCCTTTCCACAATAAATAAATAAATACCACAACCAGAAACCCATCCCCACAAAATAAACATGCATTCAAATTGTGTCTATATTATCAATCAGGCTTAACTGACACTAAGGCACCCACGGTATGGCATGCAACAGGAGGCAAAGCAGCTTATCTCGAAGAGTGCCTGCAGCCTTATACAAGTTGTGATCTACGACTTGGTGAGACCCTTTACCTGGACTGAAGGGCATGAAAATGCACTGCTACAGTTCCTAATATAAAAACACTGCATTCTATATTGGAGCTCAAATTATTTCGGGACTTGGCTGCATACATTCTTTGATTGAAATATAGCCTTGTATGAAACTCACACAAAAGCTGAAGATAAATAATCATAAGCAGACACAGTGCTTGAAATGATGCATGCCCTACTCCATATTTGCCCCCATAAAACTGACATGAGCACCTGTATTTTTGATAAATGTAAACTGAATGCAAAAGTTGGTACTCAGGTTCAGGCCTTGAAGAGGAGCTATGTGCTGGTTGTGCAAGAAACTAATCTGCATTCAAGTCTTGCCAAATATTATAAAGGAAATGCTATTGGAAGAATGTAGGAGTCAAACAAGAGAACACTTGTGTGTTACAGTGTCTCAGCATGTATCTGAAACATTTAAATCAGGGGTATCAAACATGCGGGCCGTAAGCCAAAATCAGAAGGTTTGAAAGTGAAAAAACACTGGAGCAATTTTGCCGTTCTGTTTTGCCTTGAGAGTTGATGAGGTGTGAATATGGATGGTTATGGAGTCCTGAATTGTGATTGGATGAGAAAGCCAAGGGGGCGGGCGTGAGTTAAGGAAGCGGGAGAACAAAAGGTTGAGAGGACAGCTAAGTTCATTGTTGTTATTTTGGTGTGGTTATGGTCGACAGTGACCCATGTTGTGTGCTTCAAAGAGATTGTTGAACGAGCACCTTGCGTTGTGTAGAAAATCATTTCGACAGGCTGATCGGTCTTCCAAATAGCTGGGCTTCTCTCGGCCCGAACTCATCTGAGATGGACCGATGCAAAGTGGAAAAGTTTTCTGTGGTCTGACGACTCCACATTTCAAATTGTTTTTGGAAATTGTGGACGTCATGTCCTCCGGGCCAAAGAAGAAAAGAACCATCCTGACTGTTACGGACGCAAAGTTCAAAAGCCAGCATCTGTGATGGTACGGGGCTGTGTTAGTACCAATGGCATGGGTGACTTACACATCTGTGAAGGCACCATTAATGCTGAAAGGTACATACAGGTTTTGGAGAAACATATGCTGCCATCCAAGCAACGTCTTTTTCATGGATGCCCCTGCTTATTTCAGCAAGACAATGCCAAACCACATTCTGCACGTGTTACAACAGCGTGGCTTCGTAGTAAAAGGGTGCGGGTACAAAACTGGCCTGCCTGCAATCCAGACCTGTCTCCCATTGAAAATGTGTGGCGCATTATAAAGCATAAAATACAACGGAGACCCCGGACTGTTGAACAGCTGAAGCTGTACATCAAACAAGAATGGGAAAGAATTCCACATACAAAGCTTCAACAATTAGTGTCCTCAATTCCCAAACATTTATTGAATGTTGTTAAAAGAAAAGGTGATGTAACACAGTGGTAAACATGACCCTGTCCCAGCTTTTTTGTCAGTTTGAACATGAAATATCGTCTTTGTAGTGTATTCAATTAATTATAGGTTCAACATGATTTGCAAATCATTTTATTCTCTTTTTATTTATGTTTAAAACAACACATCCCAACTTCATTGGAATTGGGGTTGGAGAATGAAAGTCCCCTTTTTTGTTTCAGGGGCGGCTCTGTAAGATGCAGTGAACTAGCCCTCATCCTCCCCCACATATTGCTGGGCTACTCGCGAGCATGGCTTTGGTAGATTGACAACCAGCGTGCTTCCATCTCACCAACGACTTCATGCTGATATTTGGCTGGATCCTCTTCTTCCTCGCTGGCTGCTTGCCTCTTCTAGCAGCAGCAGAACCCAGTGTGCCAGAGTGCCAGTGTGCAAATGGACGTTCAAGACATGAAAACATTTTTGTGGCGAGTGGACACTCACCCACAGTCCCACACACAAGCGCCTCATGCCCCCCACCCTGACCACTGCCCCACCAGCAATGGCGCAATCAAGTGCTGCATTTCAGAAGGAAATCTTGCTATTTATTGCTAATCTCTGTAGCAATCCCAGTAAACTAGCTAATTTAACCGTATTCCCATCCACACACAAAGTGACCGCTCAGAGAGATTCCATTACATTATTAATTGTGAATGCATAGGCATAACAAATGACAACAAACAAATCAGGATACACACAAAATATTTGAAGAAAAACTATCTCAGTTAACGGACAATGTTCGATTTGCGAACCATCTGTATGCCTAGTTGTGCTTTTTATCAAGCTGCATAAACATCGCTGGCTCCATGCCTCCCGCATTGCATGTATCTTATTTTGTTTTTCATCTAAATTAGCCCTCAAAACATCTCCAAAGAAAGTAAAAATGGTAAGGCTGCACAATACTGTGTATCGAAAAAATATCCTAATCACGATAATGGCTCGTGCAATATGCGTACCGAAAAGATGTGCAATAAATTCTTTGTTGTGAGTATGTGGCGTATATCTGAGTTTGACCAATCGGATGCAACCTTAAATGTGTATCACCATCCACCCTCCTAGATACTGGTGTCCCATTGGCTAGAGCATCTCAGAGCAGCAGGCAGATGAAGAATGGCAGATGCGAGAGAGGAGGAAATAAATAAGGACGAAAACAACAAACAACGTGCCTAAAATAAAAATATGGACTACTTTGACTTCAAGAGAGAAGGCATATCCCAAACGCAGGTACTGTGCAAGTCATGTCGATGAATAGTGGCTACGTTAAGAGGACACAACCAATCCACACATTCACATTAAAGCACAAGCAGAAGAAGCTATTTGAAGTCTTCAGGTCATATACTCCCAAAACTACTAACGCTAAGGCAAGTTGAAAAAAAAAAAAAAAGAAAATCCACAGACAACCAGTGATGAGAGTTTTGCTATTGTCACACTTTACGAGTAAACTTCGAAACACCGCAAAGCTATTATCGCAGCTGTTGCATGTTATAGAATGTACCCAAATGCATGATACCAATTTGTACGCCGGCCAAAGAAGCCTTTTTGGATCTACAAACCCCAATTCCAATAAAGTTGGGGTGGAAGGCAGCATATGTTGCTCCAAAAGCGGTATGTGTATCTTTCAGCATTCATGGTGCGATCACAGATGTGCAAGTTACCCATGCCATGGGCACTAACACACCCCCATACCATCACAGATGCTGGCTTTTGAACTTTGCTGATAATAATCCAGATGGTCCTTTTTCCTTTTTGGACAGTAGAACACGATGCCCATAATTTCCAAAATCATTCTGAAATGTGGACTCGTCAGACCACAGCACATTTGTCCACTTTGCGTCAGTTCATCTCAGATGAGCTCTGGCCCAGAGAAGCCAGCGGTGCTTCTGGGTGTTGTTGACATATGGCTTTTATTTTGCGTGGTAAAGTTTGAACTTGCATTTGTAGAGCGGCTCCAACGACCACAGACAAATTCCTTGTGTGTTTTTGATGTAACGAACATGCTTTATCAACAGATGGCACCCCCCACCCCCCCAGTTCTCCACCCCCAACCACTGATAGCCCTACATTCATGCCTCCTTACTCGCTGAGCCGGTCTGTTTGCACAAGACAAGACACAGAAGACCTGGTTTCCTTAGCATCTGGGACATAAACTAGTCATCAATCCTTCACCCCAGCTATCCTGAAGAAAACACGCATGCAAGGTGCTGCCAGGCCCACTGGGAACACTGATGGAACACAGGTGACACCCACTGGCGGTTCAGAGTTACTGCAAGATGCAAATTACTGCCCACAGTTTTCACCAAATGTAAGTGTCTGTTTGATATTTTACAAACTTTGCATGAATGCTCTCAATGTATATCATAACACCAATGTCACTAGTCAGTTTTCCCACGTCTGCTGGTTAAATCTGTTTGTCAACCCAATATGCTTGTGTTTATCTCAGAACAAACACAGAAATGTTACACAAACAGACATTAAGTGTTATTTGCCACCACTTAAGGTCAAAACACTCATTACATAGATTAACCATGGTGTGTGTGACAATGCAAAAGCTGGGAATCAAGAAGCGCTGTTCGACTGATGGTGTTTTGGCAATGACTGGGTGACATACAGTCCCATTAGTGTGATCCCAGTGGATAACTCTTCCCCTTAAGGAAGGGACCACATAAAGCCTGTTTTCAGGGCAAGCTTCAAGGCTACGATTATTATTCAGAGCCTCTTTGACCACAGTTTCTATTTCCCAAACAAAAGCAGAAATAAAACATGACTTGGGCAAAATAGTTTTAAGGTCAGACACAGATCTTTCTTCACAGAAAATACATGATAGAGCATCTGGTTGACCATTTCTAGAACCAGGTCTGTAGGATAACATTAAATTAAATCTGGTAACCTAGCATTTAATCTTCTAGCAGACTTAATATACTTAAGGTTGATCTGTCCATACCAAAAATGGGGTCTGAGGCCCTTCTCGCCAGTGCCCCCACTCCACCAAAGTCACCTTGACAGCCAGCAGTTCATGGTCACCTATGTCATAATTTCTCTCAGATGGAATAAATTTCTTAGAAAGATAAGCACAAGGATGTAATTTACCATCCTTGAGGCATTACTGGGAGAGCACTGCTCCAGCATCAGATGCATCAACTTCCACAAGTTGTGTGTGATCTGGCAGAGTGAGGACTGGGGCGGAGGTAAAGCTCGATTTTAGTTACTGAAACGCTGACTGACAAGCAGAGTTCCACACAAAGGGTCTGTGTGGCGAGGTAAGATCATGCAAAGGCGAGGCTACTGAACTGAAGTTTCTCATAAATTTTCTGGAGAAATTTGCAAACCCTAAGAACCTTTGTATGTGCTTGCATGACGTGGGGGTGGAGCAATTAGTCACGGCATCAATTTTGCAAGGGTCCATTTTGATTTCACCTTTAGCCAGCACAAAACCCAGAAAAGAAACGGATGCCTTGTGGAACTCACATTTCTCAGCCTTGACATATAGTTCATTCTGCAGCAACCGCTGCAACACAGAGCAGAAACGAGTAATGTGAGTCTCCTCATCCACGGAGAATATCAAAATATCATCCAAATATACAAAAACATACACACTCAACATGTCACGCAAGACATCATTGACAATGTTTTGGAAAACAGCTGGAGCGTTAGTTAGTCCAAAAGGCATTACCAAATACTCATAATGTCCCGTTGGTGTGTTGAATGCTGTTTTCCATTCGTCCCCCTCCCTTATCCTGACGAGATGATACGCATTTCTTAAATCTAGTTTGGGGAAAACCTTGTCTCCATCCAGGAACTCAAAGGCAGTGGAGAGGAGAGGAAGAGGGTACCTATTTTTCACAGTTATTTCGTTGAGACCTCGGTAATCGATACAGGGTCGCAGGGTCTTGTCCTTATTGTCCACAAAGAAAAATCCCGCTCCCGCATGGGATGAAGTTGGGCAAATGATCCCGGCTGCCAATGATTCCTCCACATTCTCCTTCATAGCCTTGTGTTCCGGCCCTGAAAGAAAGAACAACCTCCCCCGTGGAGGTGTGGTTCCAGGCAGCAAGGCAATTGTACATAAGGTCTGTGGGGGTGGAAGGGATTTGGCTTTGGTGTTGGAAAACAGTTCTTTAATGTTGTGGTAACAGGTGGCCACTTGAGACAAGTCAGGATCCCCAGATGGGGTCTGTGGAATTTAATTTGAAACATATCCCTTAACATTACATGGAGGCTTGAAACAGTTCTGGTTGCAATTGCTCCCCCATGACATAACATGCTCAGAGGACCAGTCAATGTGGGGGTTCTGTAATTTCAACTAAGGGTTCCCTAAAATAAGGTCATAATTCATAGCGTCAAAAACATGAAAACTAATGCGTTCTGAGTGACAATCAGGAAATGTCAATGTGAGAGTTTGGGTGCGGTGAGTGATCTTGCCCAGAAAACTGCTGTCTACAGCATAAGCGTTGGGGTGGTGTTTTACCTGAAAGGTTGTAAGGCGCATTTGCCTAACGAGGAGAGAGTTGAGTAAATTTGCGTCAGAACCAGAGTCAATAAATACAGATGTATGAATCTCTTGATCTGGAGAGTATAGTGCCATTTTAGGAAGAACATGGGTAGGGTCTTCCTTAATGAGATTTAGACTGACCGCTCCCATCCCTTTGCTACTGGCACCGGCAACTTTGACATGACAGTTGCTCACATAATGACCCAATTGCCCGCAGTAGAAGCACCACCCTTCCCTCACCCGGCGTTGACAGTTCCTCAGGGGAGAGACGGAACCAGTTGCATGGGTTCATCCGTGGTGGCGCTAGCCAATGGATTGAGACTGGCAACAGGGGATTTGCCTTGGTTTGGTTGGTCGCCGAGGCTCATCCTCCAAGCGATCTTCCGCCGATCTCTGTCCAGCTCGCGATCCAAAAGCCTTTTAGCAATCTTTATGGCGAGAGCGATAAGAGTGTCCAAGTCGGTCGGCAGGTCTAATGGGACCAAATGATTTTTGATAGCGGGGGATAGTCCTTCAAAGGATGCATCGAGTAGTGCCCTGTTATTCCACTGACTCAGCTGCTAGAATAGGAAACTCAATTGCGTAATCTGACACCCTGGGCTTGCTTTGTTGTAGGGTGACAAGGGAGCGAGCTGCCTCACAATCTGGTGTGGAATACTGAAAAACTTGCTCCATAGTCTTTACAAAAGAAGCCCAAGAATGACACACGGCAGAATTGTGGCTCCATTCAGCATTAGCCCACGCCTCTGCACGACCAGTCAGGTGGGAAATGACAAAAGCGATCTTAGCCCGCTCGGTGGGGAAGGCAGCTGCCTGCAACTCGAAGTGGAGTTCACACTGAGTGATGAACGGCTTAATGTTCCCGTAATCTCCAGACAACCTCTCCGGTCGCGAGAGCTGTTGGAGGTGACAGGTGGCGGCATGTTGACTGGTTCACATGGAAATGGTGGTACTGTGGCGGCATCGGGTACTGTGCCAGCTGATTCCTTCTTCTGAACCATATTCATTAGAACTTCAAACTCTGAGCCCACCTGTCTCATCATAGCGTCCTGATGCTCCGACAGTTCCTTTAGATGGAGGTGAAGGGCAGCAAGCTGCTCATCCTGCTTTGAGATGTGTTGACCCTGCGCTTGAAGGGCTTTACACACTGGGTCTGAGTCTGCTGGGTCCATGTTATGGCCAGTTCGTTCTGTCATGAACGGAACAAAGGACAGGACCCAAAATGCACGACTTCAATTCAATGAACAGTTTCAAAAAGAGTAGTTTAATGAACGGGCAGGTGTCGGTACACAGACTGGCAACCTGCAAAAGTATCCAAAAATGTGAGGCAAAAGGCAAGGTCAATAATCAAAACAGGGTCTAGCCTTAATGGAATGCTGGAACGCAACAACAAGGTACAACGAACTGGCGACCAGAAAGAATGAGACACGAGGTTAAATGCATAGGGTAATTAAGGTAAACGAGTCACAGGTCGAGAAGATGCTCTCAGGAGCAGGTGTGTACAAGGCAGGGGGAAGACAACAACCATAATACACACCCATGACAAGAATAAAGGAAGTGGTAATCAAGGAAGTTGACCGGAGATACAAGGTGTCATTTCAACACTACTACTCCCAAGTCGCTACTCCACAGATGTACGAGGCATGCATGGCGACTATAAAGGCAGAGTTGTATCAAATTGACTTTTACGCTAGCACCACAGACCTATGGTCCAGTCGCACAACTTAACGCTTTTAGAGCTTTAATGTTCATTTTCTCAACAAAGACTGAACTAAAACCACAGTATCTGGAAGTTGCATATTTCCCTGAATCCCACACATTTAAAACATAGTGCTCTGCGGCATGTTTTAATAAACTGGGATTTGGAAGAGGAGAAACAAGTGTCTTACAACAGACGATGGCGCTAATGTAGTAAAAACTACAGAACTTAACTGGGGGGTCTGAATTCGGTGCTTTGGTCACCACTTGACTCTGGCTATCGGTGAGTACTTATGGTTTATATACAACACTTGTGAAGTTGAAATGTTCGCGCCACATAATAGTTTAGCCTTAATTACAATTAATTAGATCAGAATACATATAGCCTGCTTATTTTGCCACTTTAAACTGTTATTTATTTCATTAGATAGTAATAAAAATGTCTTTACGGGTATGTAAATATTGCAACGATACCAATATCGCAATATTCAACACCAATATCGTACGTTTTTCCAATATCTGGCCGGCGTAAAAAACGGCTAGCAATAATGTTGTTAGGAAGCCTAGTCGTATTACTGTTGGAAAAAAAGAAGGATATAGTGTAGTAGTTACACATGAGAATGACGTTCGGGGTTTGTGATCTCGCTGCTGTTTGGTTAAGCGGAAGCTAACATCTGTGCTATAACAACAACAACTACAACAATAATAATAATAATAAATGACACTTCTGGGGCATATTATTTTAAAATTGTTGTTCTGACAGAAAAGAGTTAAAGAGGTAAAGCAGACACAGTGTTTCGATGTTTTAAAATTTGGCCGACCGAGTCTGTTGATGGCTTTACTTACAGGAACACAAGTATTCTCTTCAGGCAGTCTTCAATCTCATTAAAACATTTTCACAAATATCAGACTACTCTATTAACTGGACAAAATCAACAATACTCCCAACAACAGTAAAGTCATGGACTCCTGCAGATCAAATCGCAGATTACCCTATTCCTATAGGAAGCATTAAGTATTTACATGTCAATATTTCGCCAAAACTCACAGAGCTACCCAACCTAAATTACACACCACTTCTGAAAAGAATCTCATCTGATTTAATACAATGGAATAACTTGCCGATATCATTACTGGGAAGAATAGCTACAATAAAAATGAAAACCTTACCTCAAATAAATTATTTATTTTCAATGATTCCATTTAAACATACATTAAAATGGTTTCAAACCTTAGATTCTACTGTAATAACTTTTTATTGAAAAAAATAGGAAAAATAGAATCATCTATCCACTCAGAAAAGTAAACAGGAGGGAGGCCTCAATGCTCCCAACTTTAAACACTATTATTTAGCTAACCAATTACAATACCTCATCAAATGGTTGCACCACAGTGAGGAGTGTGATTCTTGGCTAGAATTGGAACAAACAGACTGCAACAACATCCATCCCTCCATCCATCCATTTTCTGAGCCGCTTATCCTTACAAGGGTCGCGGGAGTGCTGGAGCCTACCCCAGCTATCATCGGGCAGGAGGCGGGGGAACCTGGAACTGGTAGCCAGCCAATCGCAGGGCACATAGAATCAGAATCAGAATCAGAATCTTTATTTGCCAAGTATGTCCAAAACACACAAGGAATTTGTCTCCGGTAGTTGGAGCCGCTCTAGTACAACAAACAGTAAATTTACAGAACACTTTGGGGACATAAAGACATTGACAAAAAACAATTGTGCAAAAAGATGCAGAGTCCTCTAGCACTTAGAGCAGTTCGAACGACTAATATTGCAATAGTCCGGTGCAATGACCATTGTGCAAAGGGCGCTGAGACTTCAAGGAGTGTATGCGGTTTAAAGTGACGAGTAGTGCGATCATCTGGGACAATGTCGGTTGTGCAAATGTTACAGATACTCCTCAATCAGTGTGCAAATGGAGCAGATGCTACTCTGGCATGAGTGGCCAGTATATGCAAATAGTGCAGCATGGCGAGACAACTACAGTGAGTGCACAAGTAATACATAATTGGCCCCACAGAAATGTGACAACGAACTCAAGTCAAAAAATTGCCAGCTTGTAGTAATGGAATTATAGGTTAGGTGTTTAAGAAGTTGATCGCAAGAGGGAAGAAGCTGTTGGAATGTCTACTAGTTCTAGTTTGCGTTGATCGGTAGCGCCTACCTGAGGGAAGGAGCTGGAAGAGCTGGTGACCGGGGTGCAGACGGTCCGAGAGGATTTTGCACGCCCTTGTCTTAGTTCTGGCAGCGTGCAAGTCCTCAATGGTGGGTAGGGGGGTACCGACAATCCTTTCAGCAGTTTTGATTGTCCGTTGCAGTCGGAGTTTGTCCTTTTTTGTAGCAGCACCAAACCAGACTGTGATGGAAGAACACAGGACCGATTCGATGACCGCTGTGTAGAACTGTCTCAGCAGCTCCGGTGGCAGGCCGTGCTTTCTCAGAAGCCGCAAAAAGTACATCCTCTGCTGGGCCTTTTTGAGGACGGAGTTGATGTTGTTCGCCCACTTCAGGTCCTGAGAGATTGTAATTCCCAGGAACTTGAAGGTCTCGACGGTTGACACAAGGCAGCTGGACAACGTGAGGGGCAGCTGTGGCGAAGGATGCCTCCTGAAGTCCACGATCATCTCTACCGTCTTGAGCGTGTTCAGCTCCAGGTTGTGTCGCCCGCACCACAGCTCCAGCCGCTCCGCTTCCTGTCGATATGCAGACTCGTCACCGTCCTTGATGAGGCCGATGACAGTGGTGTCATCTGCAAACTTCAGGAGCTTGACAGTCGGGTTCGCTGAGGTGCAGTCGTTCGTGTAGAGAGAGAAGAGCAGCGGAGAGAGGACACAACCTTGGGGCGCCCCAGTGCTGATGCTGCGTGTGGATGAGGTGGCCTCCCCCAGCCTGACCATGCTGTGTCCTGCCCGTCAGAAAGCTGTAAATCCACTGGCAGATGGCAGGTGAGACGCTGAGCTGGAGAAGCTTGGTTGAAAGGAGTTCAGGGATGATGGTGTTGAACGCTGAGCTGAAGTCCACGAACAGGATCCTCGCGTAGGTCCCTGCACTGTCGAGGTGTTCTAGGATGAAGTGCAGTCCCATGTTGACTGCATCATCCGCAGACCTGTTCGCTTGGTAGGCAAACTGCAGGGGGTCCAGCAGGGGACCTGTGACACTCTTGAGGTGGTCCAGCACGAGACGTTCAAAGGACTTCATGACCACAGATGTCAAAGCGACAGGCCTGTAGTCATTCAGACTAGAGATTGCAGGTTTCTTGGGGACTGGAATGATGGTGGAGCGTTTGAAGCAGGATGGAACTTCGCACATTTCCAAAGATCTGTTAAAGATCTGAGTGAAGACTGGAGCGAGCTGGTCCGCGCAGACTTTGAGGCAGGATGGGGACACATGGTCCGGTCCTGTTGCTTTGTTAATCTTCTGTTGTTTGAAGATGCGTCTCACATCCTGTTCATGGATGGTTAACGCAGAAGTCAGAGGTGTGGTTGTGGTCGCGGGTGCGGCCGGGTGGGTGTGTGGAGTGAAACTGTCCTTTTCAAATCTGCAATAGAAGGTATTCAAGTCGTTGGCTAGTGTGCTATTGTTCTCAGCTTGGGGGGATCGTCGCTTGTAATTAGTCAGCGATTGGAATGCATGCCAGACTGATTTCGAGTCGTTCGCGCTAAACTGTTTTTCCAACTTTGCTGCATAGATCCTCTTTGCAATGTTAATTTCTTTAGTAAGATGGTTTCTAGCTCGATTATACAGGGCCCTGTCCCCGCTCTGATATGCATCTTCCTTAGCTTGGCGAAGCTGCTTAAGTTTAGCAGTGAACCACGGCTTGTTGTTGTTGAATGTCCGAAATGATTTTGTTGGTACACAAACCTCTTCACAGAAACTGATATAGGATGTGACAGTGTCCGTATATTCATCCAGGCTGCCAGCTGAATTTTCAAAGACACTCCAGTCTGTGCAGTCTAAACAGCTTTGAAGTTCCATCTTTGCTTCATTGGTCCACTTTTTGACTGTTTTCACTGTAGGCTTCGCACATTTAAGTTCTTGCTTGTACGTCGGTATTAAGTGAATTAAGCAGTGATCAGACGAGCCCAGGGCTGCACGAGGTATAGCACGGTATGCGTTTTTTACCGTAGTGTAGCAGTGGTCTAAAGTATTATTTTCCCTGGTAGGACAGTCGATGTGCTGCTTGTATTTAGGGAGTTCGTGGTTGAGTTTAGCTTTTTTAAAGTCCCCGAGAATAATGAGGGGTGAGTCAGGGTGTTTTTTTTCAATTTCGTTGACTTGTTCGGCGAGCGTTAGCAATGCGGCGCTCGTGTTAGCTTGCGGTGTGATATAGACTCCAGCCAGTATAAACGATGCAAACTCACGTGGCGCGTAAAATGGTTTACAGTTCAGAAACAGCGACTCCAAATGCGGGCTGCAGTGTGTGCTGAGCACCGTGACGTCCGTACACCATTTTTCGTTTATATGGAGGCATATCCCGCCGCCCTTCGTTTTTCCCGATGATTCCATGTCGCGGTCCGCTCGATGAATGTTGAAGCCGGGAAGCGTGACGGCGCCATCGGGTACAGCGTCGCAAAGCCAGGTCTCCGTGAAGCACATGGCCGCGGAACGTCCGAAGTCTTTACTGGTCTTTAACAGAAGATGAAGCTCGTCCATTTTGTTGGGTAGGGAGCGTACATTCGCGAGGTGCATCGACGGGAACGCCAATCTGTGTCCTCTCTTGCGGAGTTTCACCTGAATTCCGGCTCGTTTTCCTCTGTGGCGCCGCTTCCGCATCCATGCGCCGAAAACCGCGGACGCCGCTCCGGTGAGTAACTCGGGGAAAAAACTGAGCGGATTTTCGAAAGTTGGTGACAGAAAGTCCGGAGTAGCCTCCTTGATGGTTAGCAGGTCTCCCCTTGTGTAAGTGAGTCGTGTAAGGTCTCCAAAGACGGACGAAAAACACAAAAACAAAGACAATACTAGAGAGCGCGTTACCGAGGCGGCCACACTGGTAGGCGCCATCTTGGCTTGACATACAACCATTCACACTCCCATTCACACCTACGGGCACTTTAGAGACATTAAACTACCAAAACTCCCATTTATTGCTACTAGTCTTAAATGCCATAAATGTTTCAAGAATCCAATAATCGCATCCACTTTAACATCTTGGTGGCAGAGTTTCGAATCAATAGGATCTCAATTAGCTCCCAGTATGCTCTCCCAATCTGTCATAATCCAGATTTCGAAATTAATAATATAACCCTTCATTTTAGTACATGGGAACAAAATGGAATTAACCAGCTACGACAACTATTTAACAATAATGTTTTTAGGACACGTGATGAACTGTTCCAAGAATTCCAAAGAACAGCCGGAAACTTTCTTCAATACAATAAATTAAAAGCAGCAATAAAAAAAAGAATACCAACACTCCAGAGCACCCTCAAACTGCCGGAGTTTATCAAGCAAATAATGAAGCTTCTCCCGCAAAGTAAAATAAATCTCTTTTCTCGTTTATAAATTAATTTCATGTACTAAATCAATGCAATAGGCTCCAGCACGCCCACGACCCTAGTGAAGAGAAGTGCTCAGAAAATGGATGGATGGATGGATAAATCAATGCACTTACCAGTCACCAAATGGAAAGAAGACCTCTCCTTGTCTGCTGACCATAGCTACTGGATACAGATTTATAATGTTTAGAATGACAAAAAACACAAATCTACAGCTTATACAATATAAAGTACTCCATAGAACACACTTTACTCAGTAGACTATGCATAAAATGGGCGTCTTTCCATTTAATATATGCGTGGAATGCACCAGAAATACCAAAGACACCTATTTTCATGCTATATGGGAATGTACACCAATTCAATGCTTTTGGTCTTTGGTTATACAAAAACTCTCGTCTATTTTAAACTGCCGGATTACAAACTCAGTGGCGGGTAGTGGATGCTGGCGGGAATGAGGGGCGGCTGGGGTGGGGGAGTCGGTGCTGCGAGTCTGTGTGGGGTGGCCCTCTTTGTCGGTGGTTGTCCAGCCTAATGGGCCCGACCTGCAGGAGCGATGCCTCTTAATCACTCACCGAGCACACACCATTCACTGTATATATTTTTCTCACTAATCACATCTGGGCACATGCACATATCAAAGGGTTCCTGGGGGACTGGTATGGGATCGGGAGGCTGTGGGTGTCGGATCGTGTTTCAGCACGTCTGTGCTGTTTCCCGGTCTGTACGCCATGCCCTGCCTGCCCCCCTGGATTTTAAATGCATCACACACACTCTCCATGTTTTAATGCACCACATACACCCATCTCTGGGGGCGGTGGGTTGTGGTTGGGGAGAGGAGGGGTTGGCTGTTAGGCAGTAGTGTCTGGCAGCCCTGCGGGTTGTGGGGGGCGTCTGCTCTCCTGGGGGAGGAGGCGGGCTGTGTGGTGGTGGGTGAGGTGGTGGGTTTGGCTGGGGGGGTTGCATTGGGTCCCGCGGCCCCCACTGGTGGCCACGGGTGGCCAGTTGTCGGGGCGCCTCCGTGAGGCTGGCGGACCGCCCTGGTTCCCTCAGTGTGGGACGTGTCCCATCCGCCGGGTTGCTCTCGAGTGGACCCCTGGGCCTGATCCCACACCTCGATTGATTGGGTCCTCAGCCGCCGCGGTGCGGCCACAGCAATTACAGGACACTTCTGTCAGTCTTTGTTCATGTAAATCGGTGTCAATTCACTTGCATGTATCCGCAGGCACACACCCCTATGACTCTTTCACTGGGTGTGGGGTCATGCACTTACTGCAACAAATAACTAATGAATATGCAAATCGCTTCTGTATCCCCTCACTTATACTCTCGTCCTGTAGACTTTTATACTTTACATAATTAATGCCACCACACCAGTTGTACAGCCGGGTTCACGACCCTTGTTCTGCATGGTTCTTCTCCTGTCCTTGTCCTGTTCTATCTTGTCCTGTCCTTCCCTCATAGGGTAGCACTACAGCCCCAAGCAACACTCATGTTTAATGTTTAATTGTTGTAGATAATGTAATGATTCTCTCATCCTGTTTACAATTAGTGCTTTGTATTTTGCCTTTGTTTCTCTCTCCATTCTAGAAACTTTGTTCTGTTCGACTGATCAAGTCTAATTCTCAATAAACCTCAATTATAATACCACATCGGATGCTTAAACGCCCCACTGTGACACAGTAAAACTGTTCCAGCATAAAAGGGATACAGATTTTCCATTCTGCTTGACCAAACAGCCGAATAGGACAAAAAATAAATAAATAAATTGATTGGCGACCAGTCCACAGTTAACCCCGGCTCTCACGTGAAGTTAGCAGGGATAGGTTCCAGTTGAATGGGACCATAAGAATTTCCAGCTTGTTGTGCTGAAGCACCCATAAAATAAATCCCAGCTTCCTAAAATTTGTATGCAAATAATAAATAATAATAATGAAATTTGATATGTATACATATTCTTTAACTTCAACCATCCATCCATCCATCCATTTTCTGAGCCGCTTCTCCTCACTAGGGTCGCGGGCGTGCTGGAGCCTATCCCAGCTGTCATCGGGCAGGAGGCGGGGTACACCCTGAACTGGTTGCCAGCCAATCGCAGAAACTTCAACCACTCAATACCAAAACACTGTTATCCCTGTGAGTCCTCATGTATGCTTCATTTAATTGTAGGTCACTTATTATGTTGTTAGGTCCAAGGTAGGATGCAATTCAGGTGCTCAGACAGTACCACCAGTTCCAATGGCAACAATAAATGTCCATGCCATGACACTACCGCCACGCTTCACTAATGAGGTGGGATGTTTTTTGCTGGTAGTGTCCAACGATCCTAGATTATTTTACACAGCAAATTTTCGAGGACAATATATTTTCCCCAAAACTATCATGATAAACGACAGTATTGTTGATGTTTATATATATGTATATATATATATATATATATATATATATAGATAGATAGATAGATAGATATCTTTTGGCGAGAGGCGGGGTACATCCTGAACTGGTTGCAAGCCAATCGCAGGGCACATACAAACAAACAATCATTCGCACCCACATTCACACCTACGGACAATTTAGAATCTTCAATAAACCTGCCATGCATGTTTTTGGAATGTTGGAGTCCCCGGAGAAAAGCCACGTAGGTACGGGGAGAACATGCTAACTCCACACAGGTGGGGCCGGAATTTGAACCCCAGTCCTCAGAACTGTAAGGCAGATATGCTATATAGGCGGTATACATATATATATATATATATATATATATATATATATATATATTTTTTTTTATATATATATATATAGTATAAGTATATATAAGTGTATGTTATGCTGGATGTACTCCATTTGTAGTCTCTCTTCTTTGTCCTCAACTGTAACTGCAAAACTTGGTAATATATATACATATATATATATATATATATATATATATATATATATATATATATATATATATATATATATATATATATATATATATATATATATATACACACACACACACACACACACACAGGGCAGGTCTTAAACCATGCATCTACGGACGGAGAATGACTATGCTTCATTCATCCCTGCTAACTTTGGTGCATCTCAGTCGCGGGACGCACATCAGAGATCCCTGTGTGTGTGTGTGTGTGTGTGTGCGTGTGTGTGTGTGTGTGTGTGTGTGTGTCAAACAATGGCAAATAACAAACGTGAGCGTTTTTGAAACCTCCCTTAAAACTCATTTTTATAGATTGGCTTTCAACCCAGCAGACTCCCATGAGACTTCGAGCCCTTGTTGTAGTGCCTTATTTGTTGTTATTATTTTTTAACGTGTACTGTTTTATTGTTTTTAAATCATGTTATGTTCAACTGTCTTAAGTTTTACATTCCAATGTATTTCTGTATAGCACTTTGGTTCGGCTGCGGTGGTTTTTAAAGTGCTCTATGAATAAAAAATGACTTGAGTTGAAATACCAGTGTAATGATATCACTACTTTTCATTTTCTCTTCTGTATGCACTCCTCCAGTTTGATCAAACACTAGTCAATATTTATTGGAAATAAAGGCTTTTATTTTGCTCTCAAGTGATGATTTTGTGCACTTTAACAAAACATTTTTGACAAGAATATGTACAGTATGAGGCAAACGTACTGTAGTTGTATTACTGATCTATTGTTTCTGAACAAAATGTATTATATTTTTTTTCTTTCTACCTAAAAATATTTCCTAAACATTGTTCTCTAATTAAATCTAAATGAAAAATAACAAAAATGCTTAAATATCACGAAATACCATTCAGATTTAGCAATTTGATAAAGCGTCCACCTTTATTATTAAAAGGTCCCTTTAGTTACATGGCATCACATTAATACTAAATCCTGCATTATTGCGGAACAAATTATGTTGAGTTGAAAAAAGCATGAGCTTCTCGAGCAATGCCTGATGGGATAAAACTCGCCATTAGAAATTAAATTTAAGTGTAATGGATGACGGAAGTCAAAAGCTTGTCGCAATGTGTCTGTGACATTTTCAAGTCACAGCCAATAAAAGTATTTTCCATTTCTCCTTACAGATTTACCCACAAAAGTACATTGATTTATTTCAAATCAATTTAATCTCAAGGGCGCGAACATACTAACATTGTATTTATAAAGTAAATGCTGTAGATAGGAATTGGCAGCTTTGTCTCAAACAATCAATTGTATCAATGTTGAACAGGCCTTTGAATCTGATATGATTAAACAGACAAGTCGGGATAGGGATGGAGAGAAGGGAAAGGGGCAGAAATCAATATTTGTGGTAAAAGCCTCCAAGAAGGGCGCAGAGCTTTGAGATAACGACATCAACTCACTCAACTCACAGGCCTTCGCCCTGCTTTTGCTTATCTGGCTCCCTTGCGAAATGCACAGGGACTGGCAGGCAGAGGAAGAGCTGCTTTTCTGGATCACAGGGCTAAAGCTGTCAGAAAGCCTTGGACCTCAGAGACACTGAATTGTCAACGTAACAAACCTTGTCAGGGTTCAATGCACCACGCTCCTCGCACACTCAGATCTTTGCTAGATGCTTGAATGTGGAACATTCGCTTTGGCTACAGGCAGAGGTGGTTAGAGTAGCCAAATATTGTACTCAAGTAAGAATACCGTTACTTTAGAATGATATGACTCAAGTAGAAGTAAAAAGTAGTCCTCCAAATAAGTACTTGAGTAAGAGTTGGAAAGTACTCCATGAAATAACTACTCATGGACTGAGTAACTAGTAACTTCTCATTTATTTTTTAAAATCAGAGCATGAATGTAAAAGAAAAGAAAAAAATAACTATATTAAATATGAATGCGCAAATTCCGATATGATTGAAAAATATCACATAATCTAAGACACAAAAAAGAAAATCTTTGGAAAATGGCAAATTCAGCTCCAAGGAATGGCCTTATCCGATATTGTTTTCACTCGTGAAACAGCACAATACTGTAGGCTCACCAGGCAGATTATAAAAATAAGGCTGTGGTGGATATAAAAAGTATACACATCCCTGTTTAAATGCTAGGTTCGTGTGATGCAAAAGAATTTTGACCAAGATAAATCATCCATCCATCCATTTTCTACCGCTTATCCGAGGTCGGGTCGCGGGGGCAGTAGCTTTAGCAGGGACGCCCAGACTTCCCTCTCCCCCAGCCACTTTATCCAGCTCTTCCGGGGGGATCCCGAGGTGTTCCCAGGCCAGCCGAAGGACGTTGTCTCTCCAGCGTGTCCTGGGTCGTCCCCGGGGTCTCCTCCCGGTGGGATGTGGCCGGAACACCTCACCGGGGAGACGTCAGGGAGGCATCCGAATCAGATGCCCCAGCCACCTCATGTGGCTCCTCTCGATGTGAAGGAGCAGCGGCTCGACTCTGAGATCCTCCCGGATGACCGAGCTTATCACCCTATCTCAAAGGGAGAAACTGCGGAGGAAACTCATTTCGGCCGCTTGTATCCGGGATCTTGTTCTTTCAGTCAAGACCCACAGCTCGTGACCACAGGTGAGGGTAGGAACGTAGATCGACCGGTAAATCGAGAGCTTCGCCTTTCGGCTTAGCTCCTTCTTTACCACAACGGATCGATACAAAGTCCGCATCACTGCAGACGCTGCACCGATCCGCCTGTTGATCTGTCGTCGAATGAATCTCCCGTTCCATTCTTTCCTCACTCGTGAACAAGCCCCCAAGATACTTGAACTCCTCCACTTGGGGCAGGATCTCCTCCCCGACCTGGAGAGGGCACGCCACCCTTTGCTGACTGAGGACCATGGTCTCAGATTTGGAGGTGCTGATTCTCACCCCAGCCGCTTCACACTCGGCTGCGAACTGCTCCAGTGAGAGTTGGAGGTCACGGCTTGATGAAGCCAACAGAACCACATCATCTGCAAAAAGCAGAGTTGCAATACTGAGGCCACCAAACCGGACCCCCGCTACGCCTCGGCTGCGGTGAGAAATTATGTCTATAAAAATTATGAACAGAATTGGTGAAAAAAGGGCAGCCTTGGCGGAGTCCAACTTACTGCTGGATATGCGGACCTTGCCACCGAGGAGCTTTTTAACCACCTCGGTGACCTCAACCCCAGAGATAGGAGAGCCCCCCTCAGAGAACCAAGACTCTGCTCCCTCATGGGAAGGCGTGTCGGCGGAATTGAGGAGATCTTCGAAGTATTCTCCCCACCAGCTCACAACGTCCCAAGGCGAGGTCAGCAGCAACCCATCCCAACTATACACAGTGTTGATGGTGCACTGCTTCCCCCTCCATAGGCGCCGGATGGTGGACCAGAATTTCCTCGAAGCCATCCGGAAGTCTTTCTCCATGGCCTCACCGAACTCCTCCCATGCCCGAGTTTTTGCTTCAGCGACCACCAAAGCTGCATTCCGCTTGGCCAGCCGGTACCTATCAGCTGCCTCAGGAGTACCACATGCCAAAAAGGCCCGATAGGACTCCTTCTTCAGCTTGACGGCATCCCTCACCGCTGGTGTCCACCAATGGGTTCGGGGATTGTCGCCACGACAGGCACCAACCACCTTACGGCCACAGCTCCGGTTGGCCGCCTCAGCAATGGAGGCGCGGAACATGGTCCACTCGGACTCGATGTCCCCCGCCTCCCCCGGAATATGAGCAAAGTTCTGTTGGAGTTGGGAGTTGAAACTCCTTCTGACAGGGGATTCCGCCAGACGTTCCCAGCAGACCCTCACAATACGTTTGGGCCTGCCACGCCGTACCGACATCTTCCCACACTATCGGAGCCAACTCACCACCAGGTGGTGATCCGTTGACAGCTTCGCCCCTCTCTTTATTCGAGTGTCCAAGACATGCGGCCGCAAGTCCGATGACACGACCACAAAGTCGATCATCGAACTGCGACCTAGGGTGTCCTGGTGCCAAGTGCACGTGTGGACACCCTTATGCTTGAACATGGTGTTCGTCATGGTGCTTAGGCACAAACAACAGTCAGGACCCGTCCCCCACCCGAAGGCGGAGGAAGGCTACCCTCTCGTCCACCGGGGTGAACCTCAACGTACAGGCGCCGAGCCGGGGAGCAATAAGTATACCCACACCTGCTCGGCGCCTCTCACCGTGGAACTCTCTTCCAGAGTGGAAGAGAGTCCAACCCTTCTTGAGAGGACTGGTACCAGAGCCCAAGCTGTGCGTGGAGGTGAGTCCGACTATATCTCGTCGGAACTTCTCGACCTCACACACCAGCTCGGGCTCCTTCCCTGCCAGAGAGGTGACATTCCACGTCCCTCGAGCCAGCTTCTGTAGCCGGGGATCGGATTGCCAAGGTCCCCACCTTCGGCCACCGCCCAGCTCGCACTGCACCCGACCCCTATGGCCCCTCCCACAGGTGGTGAGCCCATGGGAAGAAGATAAATCATTTTTAAACTTTTTCCACCATGAGTGTGACCTATAATTTGTACAACCCGACATATTTATTTTTGTATCTTTTTGAGAGCCTCCTGCCCAATGATAGCTGGGATGGCCTCCGGCACTCCCGCGACCCTTGTAAGGAGAAGCGGCTCAGAAAATGGATGCACGGATGTATTACTGCCCCCTGTTGGCCAAGGCACATGAGGCAGAAAGACCAGCACAATGTCCATTGAAATAAAGAAACATTTGGAAATTTTTTTTAATTCTTTACATTCTGTTTAATTACATTACTATTGTATGTTATTAAACAGTAAAATACAAAAGAGTACTATTTTTCTTGTTAAAACATGTTTAGAATAGATTGATGGCATTTCCATTCATTTCAAAGGGGAAAGTTGATTTGAAATACGTGTGATTTGAGTTACAAGTGTGGGCAAATTGAACTCATAAGTCAGGATATCACTGCATAATTACTAAAAAACAAAGCTGAATGTGTCACACTCACCATCCAGATTGTTGGTAAAAGTAATATTGTGGTTTGAAACAGCAACATGGAATGTGGACCAATGTGTTTTCTGGCATGGCACTGTGAAACAAATCCGGCTTTTACGTGCCCAGACTAAAATAAATCTTCACAAATTAGTCGGTAGGGAAAAACAAAACAAAAAAACATAAATTTTAATGCTCTGTTGACAAAAACTGATGAGTAAAGTTCAAGCCAAAAGGTCTATGACAAATTAAATTGTGTAGTATATAAAATATTATATATATATATATATATATATATATATATATATATATATCGTATAGTGGGGATAGGGCACTGCTGACCTCGACTCGGGACGTTGTGAGTGGGTGGGGAGAATACTTCGAAGACCTCCTCAATTCCACCGACACACCTTCCCATGAGGAAGCAGAGTCTGGGTTCTCTGAGGCGGGCTCTCCTATCTCTGGGGTTGAGGTCACCGAGGTGGTTAAAAAGCTCCTCGGTGGCAAGGCCCCGGGGGGTGGATGAGATTCGCTCTGAGTTCCTAAAGGCTCTGGATGTCGTGGGGCTGTCCTGGTTGACATGCCTCTGCAACATTGCATGGACATCGGGGACAGTCTGGATTGGCAGACTGAGATGGTGGTCACCCTTTTTAAGAAGAGCAACCGGAGGGTGTGTTCCAACGACAGCGAAATCACACTCCTCAGCCTTCCTGGTAAGGTCTTTTCAGGGGTGCTGGACAGGAGGGTCCGTCGGGAAGTCAAATCTCAGATTCAGGAGGAGCTGTGTGGTTTTTGTCCTGGCCGTGGAACAGTGGACCAGCTCTACACCCTCGGCAGGGTCCTCGAAGGTGCATGGGAGTTCGACCAACCAGTCTACATGTGTTTTGTGGACTTGGAGAAGGCGTTCGACCGTGTCCCTCGTGGAGTCCTGTGAGGGGTGCTTCGGGAGTATGGGGTACCGAACCCCCTGATATGGGCTGTTCGGTCCCTGTAGAACCAGTGTCAGAGTTTGGTCCGCATATCCAGCAGTAAGTCGGACTCGTTTCCGGTGAGGGTTGGACTCGCAAAGGCTTCCCTTTGTCACCAATTGTGTTTATAACTTTTATGGACAGAATTTCTAGGCGCAGCCGGGCCATAGAAGGGGTCCGGTTTGGTGGCCTCAGTAGCAGATTATGTGGTTCTGTTGGCTTCATCAAGCCGTGATTTCCAACTCTCACGGGAGTGGTTCACAGCCGAGTGTGAAGTGGCTTAGATGAGAATCAGCGCCTCCAAATCTGAGACCATGGTCCTTTGTCAGAAAAGGGTGGAGTGCCCTCCAGGGGGGGATGAGATCCTGCACTCCACCAAGTGGAGTAGTTCAAATATCTTGGGGTCTTGTTCACGAGTGAAGGAAGAATGGAACGGGTAATTAACAGGCGGATCGGTGCAGCATCTGCAGTGATGTAGACTTTGTATCGGTCCGTTATGGTGAAGAAGGAGCTAAGCCGAAAGGCGAAGCACTCAATTTACCGGTCGATCTACGTTCCTACCCTCACCTATGGTCACGAGCTGTGGGCCGAAAGAACAAGATCCCTGATACAAGCGGGGCGAAAGAACACAAGCGGGCCGAAATAACAAGATCCCGGATACAAATGAGTTTCCTCCGCAGGGTGTCCGGGCTCTCCCTTAGAGATAGGGTGAGAGGTTCGGTCATCCGAGACGATCTCAGAATAGAGCCGCTGCTCCTCCACATCGAGAGGAGCCAGATGAGGTGGCTGCGGCATCTGATTCGGATGCCTCCTGGACGCCTCCATGGTGAGGTGTTCCGGGCACGTCTCACTGGGAGGAGACCCTGGGGACGACCCAGGACACGCTGGAGAGACTACGTCTTTCGGCTGGCCTGGGAACGCCTCAGGATCCCCTCGGAAGAGCTGGAGGAAGCAGCTGGGGAGATGGAAGTCTAGGCTTCCCTGTTAAAGCTACTCCTGCCACGACCTGACCTCGGATAGTGGATGAAAATGAATGAATATATATATATATATATATATATATATATATACATATACATACATACATTGCAGCCATTTGCTAAAATCATTTACGTTTATATTTTTCCTCAGTAATGTAGACACAACACCCCATATTGACAGAAAAAAAACTGGATTGTTGAAATTTTTGCAGATTTATTAAAAAAGTATTCAAACCCTTTTCTGTGAAACTTATATTTAACTCGGGTGCTGTCCATTTCTTCTGATCATCCTTGAGATGGTTCTATACCTTCTTTGGATTCCGGCTGTGCTTGATTATACTGATTGGACTTGATTCGGAAAGCCACACACCTGTCTATATAAGACCTTACAGCTCACAGTGCAGGTCAGAGCAAATGAGAATCATGAGGTCAGAGGAACTGCCTGAAGAGCTCAGAGACAGAAATATGGTAAGGCACAGATCTGGCCAAGGTTACAAAAAAATTTCTGCAGCACTTAAGGTTCCTAAGAGTACAGTGGCCTCCATAATCATTAAATGGAAGATGTTTGGGACGACCAGAACCCTTCCTAGCGCTTGCTGTCTGGCCAAACTGAGCAATTGAGAGCGAAGAGCCTTGGTGAGAGAGGTAAAGAAGAACGCAAAGATCACTGTGGCTGAGTTCCAGAGATGCAGTCGGGAGATGGGAGAAAGTTCTAGAAAGTCAACCATCACTGCAGCCCTCCACCAGAAGAAGAAGAAGAAGAAGAATTACCTTTATTGTCATGAACATGCATGCATGCACACGAAATATGTTCTCTGCATTTTACCCATCACAGTCAACACATACACATTAGTGGAACACACTGGAGTAGCAAATGGCTGCAATATAACAAAGAGTGAAAAATTTAAGGGGGTCTGAATACTTTCCATACCCACTGTGTATGTGTGTGTATATATATAACCCTATATATATATATATATATATATATATATACACATACACACACACACACACACACACACACTGCAGGCAGTACTGCAGACAAATAAACAGAAGTATCAAACTAACAGCAGTTAGTGTGGGTATAAATCTGGTTTTAAAATGACAGAGTTCAACATCCCTCTGAAGGGCAACCTTAAGGCATTTGAGCTACTGTTTGTGCCTGGAAAAACAACAGCAGATTTGAAGCTTTGTTTATGTCCCTCGCTTCTGAACTGCAGTATGAAGAAGAAAAAAAAAAAAAAATCAACTTAGCTGCTGAATTTCCCGTATGATCACACACCAGCAGTCATTTGTTGTGAAGATGGCAGTTTTGAAGGATGACAAATTGGTTCCTGTTGTTTTGTTTTAGCCCCCCATCTGGTGTTTGGCCTTCAATGAGCGATTGAGGAAAGAAAGAATGTCTACAAAAAGTGCTGAAATGACAATCTATGAATCTCCTTCACTGTGAAAGATGTAATTTTGGTCAGCACTTAAAGGCTTCTGAGGAGATCCGTTCACATTACTGTTTGCGACATTAAGCTGTGGCTACATGCTTTCCAATGAAGAAAGATGGATGGTGTGGAATTTGCTGAAAGATGTCCAACTGTTGTAGTTTTGTGTACGGTATTAAAGACAAATTAGAAATTCAGCAACAGAGACATTCATCAAGGTGCTTTCACAAAACAGATTTCAGGTGCCTCTAAAGTGTATTTGTAAAATCTGTCTACAGGAAGAACACTGATTTCCTGACTTTTAAATGTAACTGTTCTGCGTTTCAGATAAGTTTTAGTTTATCTCTGCAATGAGACTCTCACTTTGAAAATCAAACTTTTATTTTGACGCTCCAGAAGTACTGTCGACCCTAAAGTGCTGGGGCTCGGTATGACATGGCACGTAGCTGAGAGTAAGAAAATGAAGCTTCCACGCAGTGTCAAATTTTTTGTAACTGCTGAAAAAGCAGCCCTGTATGTATCATTTCATGGGAAGTAATTCCATGTGCAAACGTGCAGTTAAAAACGAGTTTGTGAAGAGTAGTAGTATTAAGCTATTTAAGCTAGTTTGATGTATTATAATTAGGGGTGGGACTTCAACACATTATCTCAATTAATTAATTCCAACAAATGAATTCGTTAAAAAGAATCGGATTTTGTGTTCCACACAACACGGAACCTTTGTCAGTGCAAGATTTCCTGGTACACCGATTACAATGACGCACACGTCAGCGCTCGGCTACCAAAATTGAGGAATTGGATGAAACAAAGTTGCTGGGACATATGGGAGGCAAATTTAATTTAATTAAAAAAAAAATTATGAAAGCCTTGATAAGTGTGGTTTTGTGCAATTTATACAAAAAGGAATTTTCATACCACTGGAGTACTTCAACGCTGTGACGTGATCCAACTTTTTAAATGCCACGCAGAAACCATTTAAAGGTAAAGTTCAAAATAAATTGTCCTAAAATGAAACTTTAACTTTAGGTCTGTTTAATTTTGGCCAGGTATATTTTCCATTAGTTTCTCTATTGTTTTGTATTGAAATGCAATTAAATCCATTTTTCCAGAGTAAAAAAATATTGCGAGTCTGTGTCAATTATTTGATTCAGTTGTCCACTAATATCCACTTATGGTAAATTAAACCATGTTGCTTTTTAGGAACAACATTGTTACACGATTAAAATGCTGTTAATCAAGATTAAATGATTACAAATCCTCTAATTAATTTGACTTTTCTTCTTGTCCTTCCGGCTTGTCCCGTGAGGGGTCGCCACAGCGTGTCATCATTTTCCATGAAAGCCAATCTCTTGCATCCTCCTCTCTAACACCAACTGCCCTCATGTCTTCCCTCACAACATGTATCAACCTTCTCTTTGGTCTTCCTCCAGCTCTCTTGCCTGGCAGCTCCATCCTCATCATCCTTCTGCCAATATAATCACTCTCTCTCCTCTGGTTGTGTCCAAACCATCGAAGTCTGCTCTCTCTATGTCTTCAAAACATCTAACCTTGGCCATCCTCTGATGAGCTCATTTCTAACCCTATCCAATCTGGTCACCCCGAGAGAGAACCTCAACATCTTCATTTCCGCCATCTCCAGCTCTGCTTCCTGTTGTCTCTTCAGTGCCACTGTTTCTAATCCGCACATCATGGCTGGCCTCACCACTGTCTTATAAACTTTGCCGTTCATCCTAACAGAGACTCTTCTGTCACATGATACGCCCGACTCCTTCAGCCATCCGTTCCAACCTGCTTGGACCCGTTTCCACTTCCTAACCACACTCACCAGTGCTGTGGACTGTTGATCCCAAATATTTAAAGTCCTCCACCCTTGCTACCTCTTCTCCCTGGAGCCTCACTCCTCCCCCTACAGCTTCTTATTCATGCACATATATTCTTTCTTACTTTGGCTAATCTTCATTCCTCTCATTTTTAGTGCATGCCTCCACGTTTCTCACTGTTCCACCACATGCTCCCTGCTTCCATTGCAAATCACAATGTCATCTGCGAACATCATTGTCCATGGGGATTACAGTCTAACCTCATTTGTCAGCCTATCCATCACCACTGCAAACAGGAAGAGGCTCAGGGCGGATCCCTGATGCAGCCGCACTTCCACCATAAATTCCTCTGTCACACCTACAACACACCTCATCACTGTTTTACTGCCCTCACTCAAGTCCTGTACAACTCTAACATACATCTCTGCCACTCCAGACCTCCGCATGCAGTACCACAGTTCCTCTCTGCGTACTCAGTCATCGGCTTTCACTAGATCTACAGCGACACAATTTGCTCCTTCTGACCTTCTCTGTATTTCTCCATCAACACCCTCAAGGCAAATAATGCATCTGTGGTATTCTTTCTCGGTATGAAACCATTATGTTGCTCACAAATACTCACTTCTTTCCTCAGTCTAGCCTTCATACTCTTTCCCATAACTTAATTGTGTGGGCTCATCAACTTTATTGCTCTATAATTCCCACAGCTCTGAACATTACCCTTGTTCTTAAAAATGGACATCAGCACACTTTTCCTTCTTTCCACAAACATCTTCTCACCCACTAGAATTATGTTGAACAAGCTGGTCAAAAACTCATAAGCCATCTCCCCTCAAGGCTTCCATACCTCCACAGGTATGTCATCAGGACCAACTGCCTTTCCATTTTGAATCCTCTTCAGTGCCTTTCTAAGTACCCCCTGACTAGTCATTGCTACTTCCTTGTCAACCACACTTGCCTCTTCTACTCTTCCTTCTCTCTCATTTTCTTCATTCATCAATTTCTCAAAAGTATTCTTTCCATCTATCCAGCACACGACTGGCACCAGTCAACTTATTTCCATCTCAAACCTTAATCACCCTAACCTGCTGCACATCCTTACCAACTCTATCCCTCTGGCCAACCTGTATTTATCTTTTTCTCCTTCTTTTGTGTCCAACCTGGCATAAATGTCCTCATATGCCTGTTGTTGGCCTTTGCCACATCTATCTTCGCCCTGCCTGTGCCACTTCTTCTGAGCTAAACTCTTTCCTTGTATGAGTTCCTGTACTTTGACGTTTAACCACCAAGTCTACTTCTCCCCTTTCCTACCAGAAGATACACCAAGTACTCTCCTGCCTAACTTTAATACATACTTTTCAATATGCTCGAGTTGAAATTTAATGACGAGTCTGCTGACTAATGTGCGCAATTATACAGGGATAGTGCCCTGTATAATTGCGCTAGAAACCAGTTGACCAAAGAAATTAACATCGCAAAGAGAAATTATGCAGAAAAACAGTTTACCGCTAACGACTCTTAAGTCAGTCTGGCATGGATTACAATAGCTAACCAACTACAAGTGACCATCCTCCAAGCAGAGAACAATTAAAGACTAGCTGATGACTTGAACACCTTCTACTGCAGATTTAAAAAGGACACTTTCACACTCCACACCCACCCAGCCGCAACACCAACCACCAGCACACCTCTGACTCCCCTTTCTGCATTGACCATCCACGAACAGGATGTGAGACATATCTTCAAACAACAAAATATCAACAAAGCAGTGGGCCCAGACGTTGTGTCCCCATCCTGCCTCAAATTCTGAGCGGACCAGCTTGCTCCAGTCTTGACAGTGATCTTCAATTGCTCTCTGGAACTGTGTGACGTTCCATCTGTTTCAAACGCTCCACCATCATCCCAGGCCCCGAGAAACCTGCAATCTCGGATCTGAATGACTACAGGCCTATCGCCCTGACATCTGTGGTCATGAGGTCTTTGGAACGCCTCGTGCTGGACCACCTCAAGAACGTCACAGGACCCCTGGTGATCCCCCTGCCTACCAAGCAAACAGGTATGTGGAGAACATCTTGATGGCGCTGGGACTTAAGCGAGGATCTTGTTCGTGGACTTCTGATCTGCGTTCAACACCATCATCCCTGAACTTCTCTCCTCCAACCTTCTTCAGCTCAGCATCTTGCCTGCCATCTGCCAGTGGATTTACAGCTTCCTGATGGGCAGAACACAGCAGGTGAGACTGGGGGAGGCCACCTCATCTACACGCGCCACCAGCACCGGGATGCCCCAAGGATGTGTCTTCTCTCTGCTGCTCTTCTTTCTCTACATGAATGACTGCACATCAACACAACTAGCTGCCAAACTCCGCATTTTGGGGATTTCAGTCGCTAATAAGTATCATTAAACAAGCCATTGCATTGCTTTGTAATCGGTTTATTCTTGTACAATATTAATTCAAATATGTGTGCTCTTTAACCAAGGAAAACAAAAAGAGCACTTCAAATGTACATATTTGTTGTCTAGTAAGTTCGGCCCGTTTGTCACTACAAGCCCCTTTGTAAAATGTTGGTTATGTCAACAGCACAACGGGGTACTAAACAGTTCTCAATGTAAAAAACGAATTATACAGCACATACAAGATGTAAATAATTGCTTGACATACTATGAAAATTAATTTGAACCAAAATAGTGTAATTTCTTTGCAGTAAAATCAAAAGTGAGCTTAGAATAGAAAATCACTGACAATGGCACATAATGATTTTGTATGGGAATTGCAATTTCTACAGGATTTGCAATATTGATGTTCCAGTTAAGTGTAATGGACACGCTAGTAAAGATGACACCCAGCACCCCCACTCTCATGCTGTTCCGCATACCTGCCTTGGCTGCCCTGCCTAGTCAGTCTGCGTACACAAGATATCGAAGGAAAGCCTTGTCTGTTTATCAAAGAAGAAGCATGGTGGGTTTAACTTCGCACACGGACGCTAAATTAATTACCAGCCAGTCCCAAGTAGCTCATCAAAGATGAGACACAGACACCTGGTTTCTCACCCGGACGCTAAATTAATTAACTTACACCCCCAGCCAGCCTGAAGAGTCTCACCAACAAACAGTTCTTTTTCCCGCTGTTTTCAGTGACATTTGTTCATTCAATCTGGGACATGGGATGGAGAACTAGCAACACCCACACGTAGTGGAAAAGCTACTGCAACCCCGGAAATCCGGAGAACCACCCCCTTGGCGGATCGCCATAAAGGCCGGAACCCCCTTTGTTGAGCGCTGGCTCTCATTCGACCAACTTGCCGAAGACAAGCACAGCTAGGACGCCCCACCTTGCACCACGAGGTAACGAGGACATAGCGGACGCTTCCCCGCCGCAGGGCATCCTGCCACCACTCCGAGCTATCCTTTTGGGTGCCTGGGCAAACTCCGTTGGGAAGGAAGCGGGCAGCACACGTCCGCTCCGAACGTCTTGCGACATACGGGGTCCGGACGCCCTGCCTGGGAACCTTTTTTTTTTCTCTGCTCTTTATTTTTTCCTTCCTCCTTTCCCGCCAAACCTACCTATTCCCCCAGGCGGACCCGGACCAGCCAAACATTCGGGAGATCGACCAGCCTGCCTAAATTGTGTTCCATGCACGTAAATCCAACTTGCGGTCTACTAAAAGTACAGATTAGTTTCATATTTTGGTTTAAATTAATGAGAACAGGAACCCCCAGCTCTATGAATTGTCAATACATGCTCATTCCACCCTCATATAAAGGTAGTCAACTTTGCCAATATTTGTCTGTCCTTTGTGTTCTCTTTCCTATATTGTTCCCTTGTAGATTCCCATGTTAGATCTCATAATATTTTCGATAAAAATTCACTACCTGTATCATTTGTGTGTGTTTGGGTTCGACAAAAGACCTCTGGTTATCGAGAACTCTTATCTAATTCATGTAGCAAACTTCAGATTACAAGACTGATAAAAGGTTTGTCGTCCCTTTCTCCTAAATTTTATACATATAAAAAGTGATGTGGTGGCACTTTATGAGACAAATTCATTTGATTTTCACGTTAAAGCGTAAATCGGACTAACCCGGAAGTGAACGCAGGTGTTTACCTTCCTTTGTATTGTTTTCCAAATTGATTAACCCCCAAATATACTACATAAGTATATCAAGTATTTGTTTGTTCATCCATCCATCTATTTCCATACTTTATTCTGTTCAGAGTCAACCGGAAAATGGGAAACTGAAGCCTATCCCAGATGATGGACAACCTTTTCTACACACAGTGGCTATGACAGGCAATTTAGTCTGAAGTAGTCTCCTGCAAAGTATGTTTTTGGACTACAGAAGGAAACAGCCAACAAGAACAATGTGATGACCTTAGATTCAAATCCTGAACCTCTCATTTATTAATATTATTTATTTGTACATGAGACAGCTATACCAGCAAGTCATTCCACTCTTCTTCTTCTTTTCCTTTCGGCTTGTCCCGTTAGGGGACGCCACAGCGCATCATCCTTTTCCATGTAAGCCTATCTCCTGCATCCTCCTCTCGAACACCAACTGCCCTCATGTCTTCCCTCACGACATCCATCAACCTTCTCTTTGGTCTTCCTCTAGCTCTCTTGCCTGGCAGCTCCATCCTCATCATCCTTCGACCAATATACGCACTATTTCTCCTCTGGATGTGTCCAAATCATCGAAGTCTGGTCTCTCTAACTTTGTCTCCAAAACATCGAACCTTGGCTCTCCCTCTGATTAGCTCATTTCTAATTTTATCCAACCTGGTCACTCCGAGAGCGAACCTCAACATCTTCATTTCCGCCACCTCCAACTCTGCTTCCTGTTGCCTTTCATTTCAAGTGCATGCCTCCACCTTTCTAACTATTCCTCCACCTGCTCCCTGCTTTCACTGCAGATCACAATGTCATCTGCAAACATCATGGTCCACGGGGATTCCAGTCTAACCTCATCTGTCAGCCTATCCATCACCACTGCAAACAGGAAGGGGCTCAGGGCTGATCCCTGATACAGTCCCTTAAATTCTACCTTAATTTCGTCTGTCACACCTACAGCACACCTAACCGCTGTTCTGCTGCCCTCGTACATGTCCTGTATTATTCTAACATACTTCTCTGCCACTCCAGACTTCCGCATGCAGTACCACAGTTCCTCTACAGCTCCTTTATTTATTTCAAATAGGGAGGTATCTAAGTTACAAGACATAACATACTAAGGGGAGGGTTTCAAGGTGAAGATATGAGATAAACACGTGGCTATGTGTCCTTGGTCAAGGTGCCCTTTTCTGTTGATTCCTGCTGAGTCATTTTCTTGAAGGCAAGACATCTTCCTCTCCCCCACGGTCAGCAAGCAACCATCAAAATCGTTCATAATACTAATGCAAGCTAAGCAAATAAATGATAACTTTGTACAATTTATTTAACAGTCCTCTGTCATGGGCTTTCTCTAGATCTACAAAGACACAATGTAGCTCCGTCTGACCTTCTCTGTACCTTTCCATCAACATCCTCAAGGCAAATAATGCATCTGTGGTACTCTTTCTAGGCATGAAGCCATACTGTTGCTCGCAGATACTCACTTCTGTCCTGAGTCCAGCCTCCATTACTCTTTCCCATAACTTCATTGTGTGGCTCATCAACTTTATTCCTCTATAGTTCCCACAGCTCTGCACATCACCTTTGTTCTTAAAAATGGGCACCAGCACACTTTTCCTCCATTCCTCAGACATCTTCTCATGCACTAAAATTCTATTGAACAAGCTGGTCAAAAACTCCACAGCCACCTCTTAGATGCTTCCATACCTCCACAGGAATGTCATCAGGACCAACTGCCTTTCCATTTTTCATCCTCTTTAATGCCTTTCTAACTTCCCCCTTACTAATCATTGCCACTTCCTGGTCCACCACACTTGCCTCTTCTACTCTCCCTTCTCTCTCATTTTCCTCATTCATTAACTCCTCGAAGTATTCTTTCCATCTAGCTAGCACGCTGCTGTCACCAGTTAACATATTTCCATCTCTATCCTTAATCACCCTAACCTGCTGCACATCCTTCCCATCTCTATCCCTCTGTCTGGCCAGCCTGTATAGATCCTTTTCTACTTCTTTAGTGTCCAACCTGCCATACATGTCATCATATGCCTCGTTTGGCCTTTGCCACCTCTACCTTTGCCCTATGTCGCATCTCAATGTATTCCTTTCGCCTCTCCTCGGTCCTCTCAGTGTCCCACTTCTTCTTAGCTAACCTTTTTCCTTGTATGATATCCTGTACTATGAGGTTCCACCACCAAGTCTCCTTCTATCCTTTCCTGCCAGAAGATACACCAAGTACTCTCCTGCCTGCCTTGTAGGTCACTCTATGTTCCTGCCTCTTCTGGAAAAATGTGTTCACGACAGCCATTTGCATCCTTGTTGCAAAGTCTACCACCATCTGTCCCTCCAAGTTCCTTTCCTGGATGGCGTACTTACCCATCACTTCTTCATCACCCCTATTACCTTCACCAACATGTCCATTACAATCTGCACCAATTACGACTCTCTCTCTGTCTGGGATGCTCAGAACTACTTCGTCTAGCTCCTTCCAGAATTTCTCTTTCACCTCTAGGTGACATCCTACCTGTGGGGCATAGCCACTAATCACATTACACATAACACCCTCAATTTCATGTTTCAGCCTCATCAGTCGATCTGATTTTCACCTCCAAGACATTGTTAGTCAACTCTTCTTTTAAAATAACCCGACTCCATTTTTCTTCCCATCTACACTATGGTAAAATCATTTAAAGCCTGCCCCTAAACTTCGAGCCTTATTGCCTTTCCACCTGGTCTCCTGGACACACAATATATCAACCTTTCTCCTTATCATTATGTCAACCAACTCCCGAGATTTTCCTGTCATAGTCCCAACATTCAAAGTCCCCACATTCAGTTCTAGGCTCTGTGCTTTCCTCTTTTCTTTCTGCCGAAGAACACGCTTTCCACCTCTTCTTCTTTGACTTCGACCCACAGTAGCTGAATTTCAAACGGTGCGCTGCAGGTTGACGGTGCCAGTGGCGGATGTTGTTAACCCTGGCCACGACCGATCCGGTATGGAATTCTTTGGATGAATGCTCATATTTGTTTGGCAAAGTTTTAAGCCGGATGCCCTTCCTGACGCATCCCTCTACATTTATCCGGGCTTGGGACTGGCCTACAGTTTGCACTGCTTGTGCCCCCATAGGGCTGCATTGCAAGTCATTCCACTCTGTTTTTTTTTTCTTTCTCAAAAAGTATTGTCATCCATGGTTTGTCACTGGACTGGACAAATACAAAATCAATAAAAACAAAAACAATACATATTTTCTCATGGATTCAGTGGATGGTTTGTATCTGGTCATTTTCTTTTGTTTTAGATTACCACATTCAAGGTGTTTGGTTTGGTTAGCTTGTCACAACTCTTTTTATTTTCATTTGTTTTTTAACATAATCATTAAAAAAAAAATCATGGAGTCTGAACTGATGAGTACTTTTCCCCTCTGGGTACAACAGACAGATCTACAGTAAAGCCAGAAGTGATAGTGTAGATATCATTAAGCTTGGAGGCTATACATGCCAATAAACAACCTTACCTTCCAAGTCATTAACAGGCATCTTTCCCACAGAGTTCTCTCTTTGCAGCAGCACACCTCACCTTGTGCTTTAAGCTACACTCCAAACAATCTCTCCGCGTAAGCTCTTTAGAGATGCCTTTCGTGCAAATAAGTGAAAGCATTTGTGAAGACACATTGTATATTGGAGAGTTAATCAAGCTCCTTAATTTGCCATCGGTCCATTACTCATTGTGGCTTACTGTGTGGTCAAGAAGAAAAAACAGATCACGTCAAAAAAAGACAAAATAAACGTTTAATCTTTTCAAGGCAGACTCAAACCAGCACCAATAATTTCATTAAATGTTTAAGATGTCTGCTGTTGTGGCAAACAACTTTACAGTGTTGGTCAATTGAACTGTGAACACGCGACGCTTTTATGTAACTGAACACGGTGCAAAATGTTTTGCAAACTGTAGTCGTAAGACTCGAGACTGGTCTCGAGACCAAATTTTGAAGATCTTGGTCTTTTCTCGGATTCCACTCCCAAAAGTCTTGGGCTTATCTCGGCCTTAGACCGTGGCTTTTTCATCAAGACCGGTGGAGACCAGCACTGAACTGCTGTTCCTCACCTTCATTAATGTGATAATAAGGAAGAAAGCACTTCGTAAAACAACTAATACCTTCAATTCATGTGTTAGTATCCCTCCCACCACCCCGTAATGACTGCAACCTTCAAATCCTTCATGAGACTGAGGGATCCCGGAGCAAGACATGTCCGCTAACTTTTTTTTTGGGGGGGGGGTGATTTTCGCATGTTGTGCTTTGAAAGAGTTGCAGACTCCATTTTTTTGGCTATAAAATGCATTTAAAAGGAAATTCGAAGTAAAGAGAATACATTAGAGCTTTATTGGGACTGTTACAGGAAAAATTTAAATCAGTTAGCCATCTCCCAATTTGCAGCTTTGAGACATCCAAAGAAATAGACATGAAACACAAAATTATGAAATTATCATCACAGTCTGCTTTCCTCCGTCTTGGTCTTGCCTCAGTTTCGACTCCCAAAAAGTATTTGTCTTCGCTTGGTCTCGGTGAGTTCTAGTCTTGGGCAAGTCTTGGTGTCAGATAGTGTGCTCTGGAGCACAACACTATTGCATACAGTGTCAAAGCGCACACAGTACAGTCAGTCATAGTTAAGAAATATATATTGGGATAGTTGTTCTTTATTAATACTGGTTTAGTAATTTGACTTTAATGAAGTGAAGTGAAGAAAAACGCCTACAGAGGAAATAAGCGCTGTTTGTTATAAAATCAGGTAGAATACATGCTGAACAGTGGCAATCATTGGAGAGCCCCCTGCTCCAGTTTGTGAAGTTCATATTGGAAGATTCAGAGCGCTTTTGTACCGACTTCTAAAAAGTGAACACCGTCGATTGTTATACCTGTCTTTGAGTTGATCAATGCTTTGATCATGTTGAGGGGAGCCAAGTATGTGACTTAACTAGATATTTTTAAAGGATATTGGCAGGTCTCACTAATTACACGAGCAAAAAAGGAGATATGTGCTTTTTTTGATGTTTTTTAATTTATTTTTCACAGCCATTTGGTGTGCGTTATGATCCGGCCACCTTCCAGTGTGAATGCCATTGTTTCGCTCTTATCGGCATGTGTGGCTCACCTGGCTGACATTGTGGTCTACTCTCAGTCATGCGTCATGTACAGTCATAGACAACAGATTTTACTCTGTTTGGTAGGATGAGTGATGCAAACCTCACACTGAACCTGGCGAAATGTGAAATTGGCCAAGCGACTGTGACGTATTTGGGGGAAGCGGTTGGTCACAGCCAGGTCATACTGGGGCGAGCTAAAATTAAAAGAACTCTCTCAGCTCTTCCTTCTCGGCGTGACCTTCATTGTTTATGGGCATGGCAGGATACGACAGATGCTTGTATTATGCTTGTATTAAAACTTAACTGCCCAAGTTAAGTCCGCCCAAGGATCTGTTAAGTCCAAAAAAAAAAAAAAAACAAAAAAAAAAAAAAGTAAGACCATGCTTTTAAAAGCCTAAAAGCCAAGTTGACACAGCCATGAGGTCAGCCATATTAGAGGGCGGGAAAATGTCCTGGCCAACGCGTCGCGATGCTGATGGATTCTGAATATTTGTAGAACTCCAAATTCACCATATTAGGCCTGATACAGACATAAAGGGAATCTGGCTGTTTTTGTCCCAATTTTGCCCCTTCCCGACCAAGGACGTCAAATGCAAGACTAGCTTATGTGTCATACGATTGTCCAATAAGAATTTTCTTAGGTCTGAGGTGTGTTCAGAGTGGATTTGTCCTAATTATAGGGTCCGAAACGGGTAGGGGCCGACAGTCTTAAATATTGAAAGCCTTCAAATCTTTATGTATGTGGGAAATGCTAACGTCTTGCTAGTCATGATGCTGTGATTTGTGAAGAGGAATAGAATGTAGCCAATCAAGAAGTGACCTGACAACCATAAATAAATACAAACATGTCTCACACAATGTCCTTTCTCTTTGTATAATTGCACTATTTGCATATCTGTTGTTGACCAATAGTGATCACTCATGCCAGAGTAGCATCTGCTCCATTTGCACACTGATTGAGGAGTATCTGCAACATTTGCACAATCAACATTGTCCCAGATTATCGCACTACTCGTCACTTTAAACTGCATACACTCCTTGAAGTCTCGGCGCCTTTTGGACAATGGTCATTGCACCGGACTATTACAATATTAAGTCATTCGAACTGCCCTAAGTGCTAGAGGACTATGCATCTTTTGCACAATTGTAAAAAAAAATAATAAATGTACCGGCATTGCCAGACAACTAGCAACCCTTTATTGCTCAGTGACTGTTTATTTTTTTTGTTAATGTCTTTATGTCTCAAAAGTGTTCTCTGTCAATTGATTGTCTGTTGTCGTACTAGAGCGGCTCCAACTACCGGAGACAAATTCCTTGTGTGTTTTTTGGATATACTTGGCAAATAAAGATGATTCTGATGTGGGTTCCCCAGACATCTTTTTTTTTGACATCACCATCAAACTTCTCCTTCTCAACATATATTCAATTGAATACACTACAAAGACAAGATAATGTTCAAACTGCTAAAATTCATTGTCTTGGTTTTTTTGTTTGCAAATATTTACTCGTTTTGAATTTGCTGCAGCGGCACAGTGGACGACTGGTTAGCACATCCGCCTCAACTGTTCTGAGGTCTGGAATTCAAATCTGGGGTCCCTGCGTGGAGTTTGCATGTTCTCCCCATTTTCTCTGGGTAGTCCAGTTTCCTTCACATTCCCAAAAGATGCATGGTAGGCTAATTGGAGTCCATCAGTGTGAATGTTTATGGTTTGTTTATACTGTATGTGCCTGGCTGCCGACTAGTCCAGGGTGTACCCCGCCTCTTGCCCGAAGTCAGCTGAGATAGGTGCCAGCACACCCACGTCTTGAATAAGGATAAGCAGTTAATGCCTGAATCAGACTACGAGACAAATTTGGTCTTTCACGATTGCACTATGTCAGACTACTCCCATAAAATCAATCATCGGTCAGACAGTGGCAACACGACGCGACGTGTATTTCAATACCACGATATCCCATCTTTTACAATCACTGGGCTTTACCTTGTCAAATCAAACACTGTTGGGGAGGCATGACCAGAAAACTTGCCACCTTTCACCACAACCAGAGACAACGGTTACCATGGCGACGACAAGTTGTTGTCAAATAATGGATAGCCACGGGAATGTTGGGGGGCAAAAGAACAAAGAGAGAAAAATACAATTTGGAAGAGGACGTTTTGGGCTGTCCATTCGAGGATTGCTTGAGGTATGTTCACTTACTTTTAATACGATATGGCTTGCAAGCAGGCAACAAAATGTTACATATATTAGTAAGATAGCACTAACGTTTGTACCTAAACATGCCGACATTCTGTCAAATTAAGCTTGAAAGATTTAGTAAACATTGGCTTTGTGCGCGTGAATAAATTTTGACAACGGCGACCTAGTATGTTGACAACGGCTAGCACGGGAGGCGATGCGCCTGTCGCAATACGCAATCCTATTGGTCAATGTCAAGGTGCGCTCTCGGAGAGTTGTCGTTGATTTGTTGTCACACTATACGGAAGCTATCCAAAAAAAATCAAACGTACGGCCAAATCGTTGGTCATGGATTATATCACACTACAAGAAGTCAACAAGTCTGGGAAATCACCCACGATAACTAATCAGGCCTGTATCAGAGCTAAAATCCTGTAGTCTGATCTAGCCCTCCGGAAATGGATGAATGGATGTATGAATTTGATGCCTGCAACACATTCCAAAAAAGCTGGCACAGGGGCATTCAGACCACAGCACACTTTTCCACTTTGCGTCAGTCAATCTCAGATGAGCTTGGACCCAGAGAAGCCAGCGGTGTTTCTGGGTGTTGTTAATTTACGGCTTTCGCTTTGGTAGAATCTTAACTTGCATTTATAGACGTAGCAATGAATTGTGTTAAGTGACAATGGTTTTCTGAAATGTTCCTGAGCCCACATTGCAATATCCTTTCCACAATTATGCCAGTTTTTAATGCTGTGTCAGCTGATGGCTCGAAGGTCACGGGCACTCAATATTGGTTTTTGGTCCTGCCACTTATATGCAGAGATTTCTCCAGATTCTCTGGATCGTTTTATCATATTATGGACTTTAGATTATGAAATCCCTAAATTCCTTGAAATGGTACGTTGAGAAATGTTCTTAAACTTAACATGTTCACCTGTGGAATGTTCCAAAAATTGTTTTTTTTCAGAATTCCTCAAAATGTTCAGTCTTTTGTTGCCCTTCTCCCAGCATTTTTTGAATGAAAATTCAAAGAGAATATTCAGAGAATATTTGCAAAAAAACAATTATGTTCATTAGTTTGAAGATTAAATATTTAAAAGATTGGAAGAGTGTATTTTCATTAGAATTTGGGTTTGTATTTATATTTTTGTGTTTTATTTTTATGGTAGATCATACAGCTAATGGGTTACTATGCTGTAAAGTGATGTAAATGGTCAAATACGTTTAGTTTAGCAGCTTCGGGGCTGTATTAATTTTGGTCCACATTTTGTCCAGAGTTGGGGTAGGTTCGGTAGTTGTGTAATGATGAATCAATTGAGCCCTCTGTAAAATCTTGACACCTTCTTTATAACCCTAAGAAAGAGGGTTACAGCTCCGTCCAATTTAGCAGACAGTCGCTCATAAACTTTAGTGCTGAACAAAATGGAACTTAATGAAAGGTCATGAGATCAAAGTTATTACAAATTATTTCCACAGGAACATGACTGTGGCTTTAGTGGCGAGCCACACAAGCTGAAAATGCATGCACTAAATGTAAACTTCCATCCATCATTGTCAACACCGCTTATCCTGGTTAGGGTCGCGGGGCGCTGGAGCCTATCACAGCTGACTTCTGGGAAAAGGTGGACTACACCCATAACTGGTCGCCAGTCAGTCGCAGGGCACATATAGACACGGACAACCATTCACACTCACATTCACACCGTCACTGAGTGGGAACTGAACCCACGCTGCCCGCGCCAAAGTCAAGCAAATGTACCATTACACCATCAGCAACACCAAATATAAACGTAAAAAGTCAAATTAGAAGAAGTTATAATTTATGGTACAACAAGGCACACTTGAGAAACCATAAAGAAGGGAAAAAAGATCACTGTCTTGAACATAAAACAAAGTTTCGCAGTATCTAGTTTCTTCTTATCCTCACCCAGGTCACGCGTGTGCTGGCGCCTATCTCAGCTGACTTCGGGCGCCAGAAATGACTTTTATTGAAGAGATTTAGCACGGGAAAAATAGATCTGTTTTACGGCTGTTGTACGCAAACATTTTAATCGTTTATTTCAAAGCAGATATAAATATTGGATTAAATACATTATTCCGAGTCTTGTTTTTTTTGTGTAGCAAAGTAAAACATGTTTCCACAGACCTCGTGATGTCAATGCATGCATTTACATTCTAAATTTAAATTATTTTAATGTATTGTTAACTAGCAAATTTAGGCACCTGATTTTGTGCAGCAGGATGTGTGCAGGTCAAAATGGCTTGGCTCAGTGAAAATATACAGTGGTACGTCAACGTTACGAAGAGATTAATTATATCTGGAAAGATTCCTCCCAGAGTCCAAACTGTCACTGTGATAAAACTGCATAGGGAATGATTTTAATTGTATTTTAACAATATTGTTACGCGCAGCATAAGCAGAAGTGAACAGTCAGTATTAATCAGCACTAATCTTTAAAAACAACAACACCCTCTTTAATCACTCCCTTCCTTGAAGTACAAATTGAAGTCAACCACTAACACCATGTCAAATGTTAAACTATAACACGCGTAGAAAAAGTCTACCTTTTGTCCATAAGTGAAAAGCATACAGCACATAAGCTGTCCGTGGCAAGTGCAAGAAGCTAACAGTGATACGCATCTTCACTCAGCACTCCCTCCGGTCACACAGGACAAACAAATGGACACACATGCATGACACCAGTCCCAAAAAATCTAATCAAAGTCCTTTGTCTCGAAAAAGATGCTTAATACACCCAATCATATGAAGTCAATGACAATGGGACAAAAACCAAATTGTCATTTCTTATCACATCTTTGACATACAATTATTAAATTTAAAAAAGTACCACTTTAGGGATCCTCGATAGAGAAGTGGTGCACATAGCTGTCTTAGATCCAGGGCTGAATTCTGCCAGTGCCCCATTCACAATCGTCCGTTTGGACAAGTGATATGACAGGATGTTTTAAGTGTGCTAAATCATCTGGTAAAATATGGCTGGTTGGTATGCACATTTTAAATGTTTTATTATTGTTATGGTGTGTGTTGTTGCTGCTTGACATTGACACATAGTTGTTTGCTTGCACTTTATTAAGATGGGAACATGTTGTTTCAGGTAATGGGCAATGATGACTTGAAAATATGTAAAGGGGTATTAGATATAGGGCCTGAATTGGAATTATGCACTGCGAATCTGTAGTGTAAATCCAGCTTTATTGGTACTTGATGACATTCAATGCATACAGGCAACAAAGACATGTAAATGTGTACTTTCAAGCCCCTGGGAGCCATTACATGAATGAAAACTGTTGGTGGATCCGTTTATGCTTCAATATCTCTATCTGGATACATGCCATGTCTAAATCCTAAATTGGGACAATTGTTGATGGTAAAAGTCATGTCAATTGGATCTTAAAGTTGCCATACTAGCACAAGCATAACTGTCGGTGACCGTATAATTAAAGTACGTTATATAAGTCAGCTGCATATCTGTGGATATCTCCTAAGAAGGAGCAGCATGGAAAAATACATTCTGAATGCACACAGCAATCACTGTGATTTGGCTTGCAGGCAGCCGCACTGCTCATCTCAATACATTTCAATTTAATTTAAATATATTTAAATACGCTAATCCTACACAGTAGGTGATTTGCATGACTGGTACACAGGAAGCATCTTGAAAGGACGAAAAGGAGGGAGTGGGGACTCTCGGTGACTGCGTTTGGGCTTGATAGACGTTCGATTTATTTCATGATGATAGTTATTCAAGCAAGTGAGAACATATAGTATTGATTTGGTTGGTAATTGTGGACTAGGGCTTGTTAAGTATCGGCAAAGATGTCTACACAGCCTGGGAAAGCCCCAATTCAGGAATGTGGGCACACTTTGGATTTGTAAATTTGTAGATAAATGCAATGAATTTGCTTGTTATTTTAGTCAAAAAAAATTCAATCCATCAGGTTAAATATTAGCACAAATCAGCAAAATGATAAAATTATACCACATCTGAAGCCACTCAGGAAAAATTATTACCATGTCAAAATTTTATACAGTTGACCAAAGAAACTGTAGAGAAAACGGTACAGCAGCTGAAACCATCAACAAGCTGTCTTGACGCAATACCATCTGACTTTTTCAAAGCTATTGCGAAGTCTGTGCTAGCTGATTTGCAGCAAATGATCAATTGCTCAATTCAGTCAGGTGAGTTTCCTAAAGCTCTTAAAGTAGCTGCCATTAAGCCTCTGCTAAAAAAATTAACGCTGGACGCTTCCATGTTAGCAAGTTATAGACCCATCTCAAATCTCCCTTTCACAGCAAAGATTGTTGAGAAAGTTATTTTTAGTCAACTCAGCAATTTCTTGAACTTAAATGGACTTTTTGACAAATTTCAATCAGATCACAATACACAATCTGCTCTTATCTAAGTGCTAAATGATATAAGGTTGAATACTGACTCGGGTAAGGTGTCAATTCTCGTCTTGTTGGACCTCAGTGCGGCTTTTGATACGGTAGATCATAATATACTGCTGAACAGGTTGGAAACGTGGGTAGGACTAAATGGAACAGTCCTTAAATGGTTCAGGTCCCACCTGGAGGAAAGGAGTTATTTTGTAACCATTGTTCAATTTTGTAACCATTGTTCAATCTCATCGAATGGCAATGACCTGTGGGGTCCCTCAAGGGTCAGTTCTTGGACATTTCCTATTCAGCCTGTATATGGGTCTTGGGTCAAATTCTTCAGAACTTTAATTTTGACTATCAACAGCTATGCAGATGACACACAGTTCTATCTAGCAGTCTCTCTAGATGACTACAGTTCAATTGAGGTGTTGTGTCAATGTCTAAAACAGATAAATATCTGGATGAGCCAACATTTTCTTCAATTAAACCACAAAAAAACTGAGATAATTGTTTTTGGAAATAAAGAAAAGAGGATTGCTGTTGGTAAATACCTAGAGTCACTCTATATAAAAACCAAAGACGAAGTCCGAAACCTTGGTGTTCTGATAGATTCCGACCTGACTTTCAAAAGTCATATCAAATCAATTACTAAAACTGCGTTCTACCATCTGAAGAATATATCCAGAGTGAAGGCTTGCATGAGACCAGGAAAAGCTCATCCATGCTTTCATCTCAAGTAGACTTGACTATTGTAATAGTCTTCTGACTGGACTCCCTAAAAAGAGCATTAAACAGCTGCAGCTCGGGTTCTGACCAGAACAAAGAGGTCAGAGCATATTACTCCAATTTTAAAGTCTTTACACTGGCTTCCAGTCAGCTTTAGAACAGACTTTAAAGTTCTGCTACTGGTCTATAAATCACTAAACAGTTTAGGTCCTGAAGACATGAATGAAACTAATGGAATAGAAACCCAGTAAGGCTGTGAGATCGACAGACTCAGGTAAAATAGTGGAGCTCAGAGTCCAAAGTAAACATGGCGAAGCAGCATTTAGCTATTATGCTGCACACAAACAAAAGGAATAAGTTGCAGAAGTGACGTCAGCCTCAAGTGTGCATGTTTTTAAGTCCAGGTTAAAAATGTTTATTTTTTCCCATGCTTTTTAGAGCATTTCCATTCTTAAATTATATTTCTTGCACTTTACTCTGTTTTAATTGGATTTTTATTTTAAAAAAAAAATCTTTGTTTTAAATGTTTATAAGTTGTTTTTTCTTTGTTTTTAAATGTTTTTAATCATGTAAAGCACATTGATTTACCTTGTGTGTGAAATACGCTATAATAAATTTGCTTTGCTTTGGGCGGCACGGTGAACGACTGGTTAGAGCGTCTGCCTCACAGTTCTGAGGACCGGGTTCCAATCCCTGGACCCGCCTGTGTGGAGTTTGCATGTTCTCCCCGTGCCTGCGTGGGTTTTCTCTGGGCACTCCGGTTTCCTCCCACATCCCAAAAAACATGCATGGTAGGTTAATTGAAGACTATAAAATTGCCCGTAGGTGTGAATGTGAGTGAAAATGGTTATTTGCTTATATGTGCCCTGCGATTGGCTGGCAACCACTTCAGGTTGTACCCCTCCTCCTGCCCGATGATAGCTGGGAGAGGCTCCAGCACTCCCGCGACCCTTGTGAGGATAAGCAGTAAAGAAAATGGATGGATGGATGGATGTATTTCTAGAATGTAGGCTGGCTGAGGGGGTGTTATTCTGGATTTGGGCTGGTTGTGCTTTTTAGCTCTCTGCTGTTGTGTTTTTCCATTTCTTTTGTCGACTTGGTCTTTACATGTGATGTTGAACTGTGGATTGTTGGGACAAGTGCGTTTTTTTCTCTGTGGTTGTGCAAGGGGTGGCACGGTGGCCGACTGGTTAGAGCGTCAGCCTCACAGTTCTGGGGTGCGGGGTTCAATCCCCGTCCCCTCCTGTGTTGAGTTTGCATGTTCTTTGCATGTTGCCTGCGTGGGTTTTCTCCGGGCACTCCGGTTTCCTCCCACATCCCAAAAACATGCATGAATTGGAGACTCTAAATTGCCCGTAGGTGTGAATGCGAGTGCGAATGGTTGTTTGTTTGTATGTGCCCTACGATTGGCTGGCAACCAGTTCAGTGTACCCCGCCTCCTGCGATAGCTGGGATAGGCTCCAGCACGCCCGCGACCTTAGTGAGGAGAAGCGGCTCAGAAAATGGATGGATGGGTTGTGCAAGAGTGGCTTTTTCTTTATGGTGACTGATAATTGTGCCTTGCAATTAGAGTGATGGTGTCTTATTATTTTTTTGGTCTCCATTTATTACATAACAACAACTCTGCGACTCAAACATCATAGTGTTTTCAGCAAAACATTATATAACACAAAAGCAAACATCACAAATTGATTACATGACTGACATGAAATGCAGTCAACAATGGTTTATAAATCGAAAGATACTTTTTTGCCCACCCTGACACACTGCTGAAGCATTATGTGATTTGTGCCCTGGGCCTTACACTGCCTCAATGACAAGCCGCTCCGTAATTTGGTGGTTTATGACCATGGCGGTGCCAGGGACTTTAACATAAACAAGCGGTCACAAAACACTTTATTTTCTAAGATAATTTCGGGTTTTGTTGAAGGCAAAAGGGAAGTTCAGTTCCCAGGATGAGATGCACATCTTGCTGCATCGTGTTGTAGTGCAAGCTATTAATGTCGTGGTTATTCAAGCTGGGGTGAGGAATAGAGTGAAGAGGCTGATACATTGCTGACTTTTTGGGGCGCATAAAGAGTGTTTTCCAAGGGAGCTGACTTTGAGACATGAACCCTCCGCTATATTCTGTACTGAGGCAGTGCTGACTAGCAAAACCATCAAGTGGTTTCCAAATCAAAAACCCTTGTTTTACAACAGGGTGAACTCACTCCTCATAACAAGAGAAACTCTACTGTGGAAAACAGGAGGCACATGTCACATGTGGTCTTGGGTGGTTTATCCGAGAGGATAGTAGGGACTGTACTCCCCAAATTGGATTTTTCTGTACCCTAGCAAGGGTAGACAGCTGGTCCAGATGAGATCACCACCCGAGTCTTCCACCATTTGGGGCCCTGCCACTCAGATGTTTCTTGACTATTATATCAGCACCATGGTGGGCACATTACATTCTGAACCATACATCTTATCAATTAGGCGACTGTATATTATAACAATATCTCTCCTCAAAAATGATGAGGTTTCCAATAAACCTTTCAATTCAACTCTCCTGTAAATCCAATCAATTTTAGAATTTTAATGTGAGCAATCATATCCACCTTAAAATAAAATAAAACATCATAAAGAATGAATTTTGTTTAAACAAGCTTGATTTAGTTTCCGGACAATGTGATGATACAGAAAACCAATTCCACAAAACAGAGTTTGTGAGATCCTTGCACATACACTACTTTCAGTCTCTGAATATTAAAAAGATGGATAGGTGTGAATGTGAGTGCAAATGGTTGTTTGTTCATATGTGCCCTGCGATTGGCTGGCGACCAGTTCAGGGTGTACCCTGCCTCTCGCGCGACGATAGCTGAGCTAGGCTCCAGCACGCCCGCGACCCGAGTGAGGATAAGCAGTAAAGAAAATGGATGGATGGATATATGATGCAGATTCTCACAACTCTGATGGTACATGATTTCATAGAGAAACTATTATTTGGCCTCTTCGTAAGAAGAAATCTTTCATATTGGACAAGCTTCCACTGTAATAACCCAAAGATGAACAGGCCTTGATCATTGAATGAATAAGCACAAAACTCTACCCTGGTGTTTTAGATGGTCTGTACAAACTGCTACTCATCATTCAAGCCCATTGATTTAGAGAAGCAATAACTCTGAAACAAAGCTCATCACCTGAAACCATAACATCGATCTTACAGTACCACAGCTACAGACTCACTTGTGGGACTCAGAAGCAAGATACCAGTCATGAAATGGTTAAGGCATACTTCATTAATGTAAATATACATATTGCAGTAGTCAGCAACAACAGACAAACGGTCATGAATTGATCACTTAAAGCCAAAATAATACATTTGTTTCTAATTACATATTACATGTTTGATAAAATGAAAGAAGGTAATTCACAGCTCCTAACCCATGTAAAGTGTTTCTACAATGATTAAAAAAGATAGATGTTCATTGTTGATTTTGTGAAGTATCTCCTGAAGATGTTTATACTATTCTCAATTCTATTTTATTCTCTATTTTGGAATTTCCCGTTCTCTGACAAATTATGGAAAGATATTTAAAATTCGATTTCTGCTTGTACAGAACCACTTTCCTTTGGCCTTGAACATATATTGTTGGCTTCTTTGACTATCAATATAAAGATTTTGTGATATTATTAATTATTATATTATTGTATTTTTGCAAATTAAAAACAAATTAAACAAATTAGGATGTAATATTTGAAAACCACTACTTTGCATTTTTTAAAATGAAGTGAAACGGACCATGAGATACTCGTCGAATCCAAATATATTTTTTTAGATCCGTCGGTCGTCGGTAGGTAGCTAGCTTTGTTTTTATTTGAATAGCTTCCAGTCTATCAGTCATTTCAGAAATACAGGATAAATGTAATGGAAAGGTGACGCTACACCTTCCACTAGTATTAAATAGGACATACTGCAGCAAAAATAATAATAATAATAATAAATTACATTAGATAAAGAAGTTTTTTTTTTTTAAACAAAACAAATTTGTTGCACGTTGTCCCAACGCTCAAGCTACCACAACCAAAGTTATGTTATTTTCACTTTTTTTTTTTCATCTGTGCCTGATAAATATATATTTCGAGGTCTTTGGTTTGAAACATTTAAGAAATATATCGTGTAAGTAAACAACACGTTTTAAGGTCATTCTCATAATCATTCAATTTCTGCCGTGTATTAGTCCATGTCTTGTAACACTTTTTAGATGATAAGAAATCTTTGATTTCAAACAGCTTTTGTATATTATCGTGTACTTTGTACATTAATTCTGCAGTTTTAATTCAACTAAGTTATATAATTTAAGAGTATTTAAAGTGATAAATAGTGCATTATCTGGTTCTGTGTATTTAGATCCATTAATGATTATTGGATAGCTCTTTTCTGTAACTTTAATATAGGGTGACAATCTCAACACTGTAAATCATATATGGAAGCAATATTTATCAGTACAATTAATTTACAGTAACATTTTCTTTTATTTTTTAAACAGTACAATTTTCAGAATAAACAAATATTTAGACTACATGTTGCCAGAAAGTAATACTGGAAAAAATGCTTTTAAAGCTGCTGTTTTTGTAAAATCCAAAGCAACCATGTAAAAACCTGGCTTTTAGCATAAATGTTTACAGTAAATGGAGGTGAAATAAATTAAACTGCTCCACATTTTTTCAACGGGATGTACTGTCAAATTGCATTATTCTTCTGGATCTAAAACGCTGACCAAAACTTTTTTTTAGTAGGCAGTAGGCTACAACAACATTTAGTTCTGCTAATGTCACATTCAGTCAGCAAGTAATGGGTGGTGTTGTTTGTAAAAGCTTTGGATGACACAATGTTTCTTTTAATTAAATTCATATTTATTTTTGTGTAGGACGAGGAGAGTTCGTATCCCAGCCAATCGAAAAAGGTGATTTTGTGTTGGAGTGCAGGGGAGAGCTTCTCTCATGGAAAGACTGTCTATCAAAACACTACTCGGAGACACAGAGCACTTTTATTTTTGAATTTGAATGGCAGAAACAACTGTAAGTAAACAAACAATTGTGGTAAGCTTGTCTTTTTTTAATGAAATTTGTTTCAGCTGTTAGGTCAAGCAGAATGGAAGATCTGTATCCCTTTTATGCCGGAACAGTTTTACTGTCTCACAGTGGAGTTTTTAACCTTCCACTGTGGTTTCTTAGTATTGTAATTGAGGTTTATTGAGAATCAGAGTCGATCAGTCGAACAGGACGAAGTTTCTAGAGGTAAGCATTACACTTTACACCCATTTTATCGGCATTTTATGCTGATCAGCATTAATGTCATAATTCGCCAAGTCGATCAATGACGTCATTGATCGGCTCCGCAAAAGACATTTACTCTGCGTTGCCATCGTGCACAGTATATTTGAATCCAAAAGCTAGTTTATTTTTAACCTTGTCGCATGTCTTTTGACATAGTACTGTAAATATCTGACGGCCAATAAAGTTATATAAAAAAAAAAAAGATAAGACACATTTACTCTTTCATGCTTGCACTATGTCAGACTACTGCAATAAAATCTTGTATTCCGATACCACTGCATCCCGTTTTTTTTACGATCACTGGGCTTTGTCAACTCATATGCGACCAGATACACTTGTTACCATGACGACGACAACAAGAGTGGGCCGCGCCGACTGTATTATAAGGACAAAATGGGGAAAAGCGTGTGTTGGTCGTAACCGGTGCTCAGGAGAGGAGAGGACGTTCGTTTAAGGCTTGCTTGAGGTAAGTTCCCGTACTTTTAATACGATACGGCTCGCAAGCAGGCAACAAAACTTTATGTAACCTAGCAAGCTAGTGGTAGCACGAACGGTTGTACGTAAACATGCCGTCGTTCTGTCAAATCATGCTCCAAAGTTTCGGTGTGGGTGAAGTAATTTCATTAAAAATAAAGTAATTTAATTACAGTAAATTAGGACCCTGGCCGATTGGTTAGCGGGTCTGCCTCACAGTTCTGAGGACTGGGGTTCAATCCCCGGCCCCACCTGTGTGGAGTTTGCATGTTCTCCCCGTGTTTGCGTGGGTTTTCTACGGGCACTCCGGTTTCCTCCCACATCCCAAAAACATGCACGGTAGGTTGATTGAAGACTCTAAATTGCCCGTAGTTGTGAATGTGAGTGCGAATGGTTGTTTGTTTCTATGTGCCCTGCGATTGGCTGGCAACCAGTTCAGGGTGTACCCCGCCTCTTGCCCGATGATAGCTGGGATAGGCTCCAGCACGCCCGCGACCCTTGTGAGGATAAGCGGCTCAGAAAATGGATGGATGGATGGATGGAAGTTAGCACCCATTATTTCTGTCATGTTGAATGTTGGTTTGACCTGACTGATTAGAATACACGATGTGACTAGAGCAGTGATTTCCAAGCTTTATGGAGCCAAGGAACATATTTTACAAATGAAAAATCTCAGAACAAACAAAAATGTCACAAAAAGTGGATACATTAATTACTGTATGTATTCCCTGCCATCTAATAGAAGACCATTAATTTGTTCTGTCTGTCACTATGCCTCACTGGCATAAATAAAGGAACAAAGATAAATTTTTTATTGTAAATAATTATTGTGTACATAAGTATATACAGTAAATGAAGGGGTCATTTAAATAGACACATTCCTCCATCATATGTTCGGATCGGTTATGTTTTTTTTTTAAACTCGCTGATCCATGAAATCCTGATCGTGTAAAGCCTAGTAAGTGTGTAATTGAACGTTTTGTAGAGCTGAAGAAAACTGCAGTATGATGAATAAAGGTCGGCCAAAAAGACATCACAAACGTTAGCTCCGAGTCCGCGTCCTGTCCAATGTCAACTCAGAAATCCAGAACAATGACATTGTTCAGTGTCTCAGTTGTTAATTAGCAGTATTTTTGCATATAAAAATGAAAACAGTGCTTTGTTTAGGTAAATTGTATTTTAATTTAGTTTTTTTTTGCTTCAGGGACATGCTCTTTAAATGTTTTGATTTTGAGACAAACATTTGTGGCTGAACAAGACTACGATCCAAAATAGAAAGAGAAGCAACACTCTTAATATTAAAATCAATAAAAAAATATCATAAGTGAAAACTACCTGATTAACAGGTAGTTTTCTTTTCCTTTCAGTCTTGATGCATCCACAGAAGACAGATTTGGGAGACTAGTCAATGACAAACACAAATCTCCAAAACTGCATCATGAAAAAAGAAATTGTAAACAGATTTTGTCCATATTTGTCCATATTTGCTGTAAAAAACATTAAGAAACAGGAACTGAAATTGATTATAACTATGGTGATTCAAAATGGGCATGGCTTATAAAGGTTAGTTGGTTCGAGAATACATACTGATTATTTCTTGGAAGGGGGAGGTGTGGTTGAGTGTGCTGATTAGTAGCGAGTTTTGTATTGTGCCATTTATATGAATCAGGTTTTTGATGTTTTGATGAATAGTCATGTGGCCTCTCAGATCGATATAATCTGCTCAATATTATTTTTTTGTTTTTTATCTGAATTACAGGTGGCAAAGTATTCTGCTGTGGCAGTAGAACATGAGACATTCACTGTAGATCAGACTTCCAACGAGGACTCAAAGGAAGATGACGCCAACAGACAGGTAATGGAGTAATGTAGACATTTCAAACTATGTTGAACTAAGGGTGTGACTCTGTTGTCATGCTCATTTGTTAAATACAGTACATGCATTCAGAGAGCAATGGGGAAAAGGAGCCATGTCGCTATTATTTTTTTAATAGCTGTCTTTTAGTCCATAGAGAAATTGTATGACTGAACGAGAAAAGACCATTCCATACACACAACTCTCAGATTCTGTTTCTGTAATATTTTTCACACGTGCTACCATTTTTTACTTGTCAATATCTTAACAAGGTGATAGTGATCAGTTCTTAATGTGTGAAAAGGTGACAAACACCTTTCCAGTCTTGTCCTAATCGGGCGGACCCTATTAACCTCACACACAGATATGTTTGTAGTCTTGCCTTATTACACACACACTCGTTACACTTTTCAATTTCTAAACCAACTGAGTACAAGTGTCATTTAACACTTATTGAACTCTCCCGTTATTGAACCCCTCCTTGAGCCGTCACCATATCGTGGTGGAGGGGTTTGTGTGTCCCAATGATCCTAGGAGCGAAGTTGTCTGGGGCTTTATGCCCCAGGCAGGGTCATCCATGACAAACAGGTCCTAGGTGAGGGACCAGACAAAGCACGGCTCAAAGACCCCTGATGATGATGACAAACGATGGACTTAGTTTTCCCTTGCCCGGATGCGGGTCATCAAGGCCCCCCTCTGGAGCCAGGTCTGGAGGTGGGGCTCGAAGGCGAGCGCCTGGTGGCTGGGCCTGCACCCATGGGGCCTGACCAGGCACAGCCTGAAAGGGTAACGTGGGTCCCCCTTCCCATGGGCTCACCACCTGTGCGAGGGGCCATAGGGGTCCAGTACAGTGCGAGCCGGGCGGTGGCCGAATGCAGGGACCTTGGCGATCCGATCCCCGGCAACAGAAGCCGGCTCTAGTGACGTGGAATGTCACCTCTCTGCCAGGGAAGGAGCCCGAGCTAGTGTGTGAGGTCGAGAAGTTCCGACTAGAAATAGTCAGACTCGCCTCGACACACAGCTTGGGCTCTGGTATGAGTCCTCTCAAGAGTGGTTGGACTCTCTTCCATTCTGGAGTTGCCCACGATGAGAGGCGCTGAGCAGGTGTGAGTATACTTATTGAGAAGGGCGGAGCTGTCAACTGATCACCACCTGGTGGTGAGTTGGCTCCGATGGTGGGGGAAGATGTCGGTCTGACCTGGCAGACCCAAACGTATTGTGAGGATCTGCTGGGAACGCCTGGCAGAATCCCCTGTCAGAAGGAGTTTCAACTCCCACCTCTGACAGAACTTTGCTCATGTTCCGGGGGAGGCAGGGGACATAGAGTCCGAGTGGAACATGTTCCGCGCCTCTATTGCCTGAGACGGCCGGCCGGAGCTGTGGCCGTAAGTGTGTACAGTGGGGATGGGGCGCTGCTGACCTCGACTCGGGACGTTGTGAGTCGGTGGGGAGAATACTTCGAAGACCTCTTCAATTCCACGAGCTGTGGGTCGTGATGAGGTGAGATGTCATAGTAAGGGTAGGAAGGAAAGAACAAGATCCCGGATACAAGCGGCCGAAATGAGTTTCCTCCGCAGGGTGTCTGGGCGCTCCCTTAGAGATAGGGTGAGAAGCTCGGTCAACCGGGAGGGGCTCAGAGTAGAGCCACTGCTCCTCCGCATTGAGAGGAGCCAGATGAGGTGGCTCAGGCATCTGTTTAGCATGCCTACCTGGTGAGTTGTTCCGGGCATGTCCCACCGGGAGGAGACCCCGTGGACGACCCAGGACACTATGTTTTTCGGCTGGCCTGGGAACGCCACGGGATCCCCTCGGTAGAGCTGGATGAAGTAGCTGGGGAGAGGGAACTCTGGGTGTCCCTGCTAAAGCTACTGCCCCTGCGACCCGACCTCGGAGAAGCGGATGGATGGATGAACTCTGATTTTAAAAGGGTATTTTGAACATGATCCAGTGCAATGTCTTATATGTTGTTGTGACACTCGTCCTAAATCATGATCGTGATCAGTTCTCGATGTGTTCTTGTCCTTTATCTGAACTCCAGGTAACAAATACAAAGTATCCTGCTGTGGCAGTAGAACATGAAACATTCAGTGGAGATCAGACTTCCAATGAGAACTCAAAGGATGATGATGCTGGCACACAGGTAATGGAGTAAAGTCGACACTGGCCTAAATAAATTGATTGGGAAATGCAGTGTATTACTTATATTGTCACAGCTTTTCCGACAGAATTACTCATCAGATGTTGTGGTAGACTACTGATTGAGAGAACAGTTTACATGACCGAGAGGACAAGACTTCCAGTCTTATCCTCTTGGGGCCCAATGAACATCACAGACAGATTTGTTTCGAGTCTTGCCGTATTACACACACTTGTTTCTAGTCTTGCCCTAATGGGGCCCTGACGCGAGGGTCTGACTCTTAGGTCATTTTACAAAATTTTAGTAACACCTTTCAATTTCTAAACCAAGTGAGTACAAGTGTAATTTTATACTTTTTGAACTGTGATAGGTTTTAAAAGGGTATTATCTACTTAATCAAGTCCAGGGCCTTATATAATGTTTTGACACTCGCCCTACATCATGAATGTGATCAGTTCTTAATGTGTTCTTGTCCTTGATCTGAATTCCGGGTGACAAACACGCAGTCCTAGTGAGGCCCAATTAACATCACACAATGATATTTTTCTAGTCTTTCCATTTTACACACACTTGTTTCTAGTCTTACCCTCATGGGGCCCTTACGTAGGGGTCTGACTCCTAGGTCATTTTACTCAATTTTAGTCACACCTTTCAATTTCTAAACCAAGTGAATACAAGTGTAATTTTCCACTTGTTGAATAATGACAGATTTTAAAAGGGTATTTTGTATATGATCCAGTGCAGCGCCTTATATGTAATTGTGACACTCGTCCTATATCTTGACTGATTCGTTCTTAATGTGTTCTTGTCCTTTATCTGAATTCCAGGTGACAAACATGCAGTATCCTGCTGTGCCAGTAGAATATGAGACATTCACTGCATATCAAATTTCCAACATGGACTCAAAGGAAGATACTAGCACACAGGTAACTTGGTCATGTAGACACTGTCTTAAATAACTGTTCATTTTGAAATGTACAGTATTTTATTACTCGTATATTAGTCACGTATTGAATTTTCTGATACATCTGTTCAGGCAGAATTACTCATCAGTTGTTGTGGTAGACTCCCTATTGAGAGAACAGTTTACGTGACCGACACAATTGCAGTCTTGTCCTATTGGGGCCCAATTAACATCACACACAGATTTGTTTTTGGTCTTGCTGTACTACACACACTTGTTTCTTGTCTTGCCCAAATGGGGCCCTGACGTAGGGTGTGACTCTTACGTCATTTTATTCAATTTTAGTCACGCCTTTAAATTTCTAAACCAAGTGAATACAAGTGTCATTTTACACACGTTGAACTACTATAGGTTTTAAAAGAATATTATGTGCTTAATCCAGTGCAAGGCCTAACATGATGTTTTGACACTCGTCCTACATCATGATTGTGTTCAGTTCTTAATGTGTTCTTGTCCTTGATCTGAATTCCGGTTGACAAACCGGCAGTCCTAGTGAGGCCCAATTTACATCACACAATGATATTTTTCTAGTCTTGCCATATTACACACACTTGTTTCCAGTCTTCGAGTCACACCTTTCAATTTCTAATCCAAGTGAGTACAAGTGTCACTTTACACAAGTTAAAATACTATAGGTTTTAAAAGAGTATGATGTACTTAATCAAGTGCAGGGCCTAACATGATGTTTTGAAACTTATACTAAATCATGTTTGTGATCAGTTCTTAATGTGTTCTTGTCCTTGATCTCAATTCCAGGTGACAAACACGCAGTATCCTGGTGTGGCAGTACAACATGAGACATTCACTGGAGATAAAACTTCCAAATGGACTCAAAGGAAGATAATGCTAGCACACAGGTAATTGAGTCATGTAGACACTGTCATAAATAACTGTTCATTTGGATATGTTTAGTATGTTACTTATATTGTCACATTTTGACATTTCTGATCTAGTTGTTCAGACAGAATTACCGTCAGAAAAACCGTCCAGAGTAATGGTGAGTGTGGTCAGGAAGTGAAGAAACGGGTCCAATCAGGTTGGAACAGGTGGAGGAAGGTGTCTGTATGGATTAGAGACAGTGGCACTGAAGAGACAACAGGAAGCAGAGATGGAGGTGGCAGAAATGAAGATGTTGAGGTTCGCTCTCGGAGTGACCAGGTTGGATAAAATTAGAAATGAGCTCATCAGAGGGACAGCCAAAGTTCGATGTTTTGGTGACAAAGTTAGAGAGAGCAGACTTCCATGGTTTGGACACATCCAGAGGAGAAATAGTGAGTATATTGGTAGAAGAATGATGAGGATGGAGCAGCCAGGCAACTGATTAGGAAGCCTCCTGGACACCTCTCTGTGTAACCTTGGATGTGGCGCATACGGTCGACACATTGGCAAACACAAATAACCCCTGCTCCTAAATTGACAAATTTGCAAACCATTCCAGTAAGGTTATCAGAAGTTGGCTAATGCTAATCGGAGCAAACACTGCAGCCATGCTTACATTTAGATTTTTGACAAAGGCGTGCTAGCCTATCCCAGCTATCTTTGGGCGAGAGGCGGGGTACACCCTGAACTGGTCGCCAGCCAATCGCAGGGCACATATAAACAAACAATCATTCGAACTCACTATGGGCAATTTAGAGTCTTCAATCAACCTATCACACGTTTTTGGGATGTGGGAGGAAACCGGGGCGGCACGGTGGACGTCTTGGTTAGAGCGTCTGCCTGACAGTTCTGGGGACCGGGCTTCAAATCCCGGCCCCGCCTGCGTGGAGTTTGCATGTTCTCCCCGTGCCTGCGTGGGTTTTCTCCAGGCACTCCGGTTTCCTCCCACATCCCAAAAACATGCATGGTAGGTTAATTGACGACTCTAAATTTCCCGTAGGTGTGAAGGTGTGTGCAAATGGTTGTTTGTTTATGTGTGCCCTGCGATTGGCTGGCAACCAGTTCAGGGTGTACCCCGCCTCCTGCCCGAAGATAGCTGGGATAGGCTCCAGCACTCCCGCGACCCTAGTGAGGATAAGCAGCTCAAAAAATGGATGGATGGATGGAGGAAACCGGACTACACAGAGAAAAGCCGCGCGGGCACGGGGAGAACATGTAAACACTACACAGGTGAGGCTGGGATTTGAACCCCGGTCCTCAGAAATGTGAGGCAGATGTGCTAACCACCGTCCCGCCATATTCCCATTAATCAAGCTCATTTAATTCTCAAGGCATTGCTTTGGTCAGAACCGGACAATTCTGGTTGTCTTAAAAGACATTCCACTGCTCAGCCGAGCAGGTTTCATCAGTTTATGCACATAGGTTAGATAGGGCAGTTTTAGCCCGGGTTTTGCTTTGGAAACAAAACTATTTTTCCCTAAAGAAAGAGGCACGGTGCAACCACAAATGGTAACACTATTGGGATGAAAAAACAACATTTGGTGGTGTGTAAGATGACTCTGTTGGTGGTGAGGAAGATTAAGATGACAAATGCAGAGCAGAGAATGATTTGATGTAAGCTAAGAAACAATGTGTTGTTCGTCTTTTCAAGAAGAGGTGAGACAGGAACTCGGTCAGGAAGAGGAGCTTCCAAAAGACTGGACCAGTACAGAAAACGTCATCAGCAAGATAGGCAGGAGAGTACTTAGTGAGTCGTCTGGTAGGAAAGGGGAGGAGGAGACTTGGTGGTGGAACCCTGAAGTGCAGTAAAGCACACGAGGAAAGATATTACTGTAGCTAAGAAGTGGGACACTAAGAGGACTGAGTAGAGCTTTAAACTTTTAGCACTATTCTAATTTATTGAGATGCACCTGTAAAGTGTAAATACACGAGAAAATTTTTATAATTGAAAATGAAGCTCATTCAAGCGGAACCCGTTAGGCTCCAACCCTGGTTTCAGGGTGAGGTATGGTTCCCATGTTAGTATGTCCGCATAGGAGTCTTACAAATCACTCTTGGCCTGATCCATATTCTAGGACTTATAGCTCCAATGATCACTCAGGCACTGAAATGATTCCACTGAGTAAAATTATTGATTAAACACGTGGCTTAGCATTAAGGGGACATTTTACAGAAAATTAACTTTGTAATGTCTTGTATGTGTGTCTGGAGTGCCTGCCCACCCATCTTGTGTGAAATTAAAGAAGCAAATAAATCTTCACTGATCTACCTGTTTCTGAAAATGTGTCTATCGAATCCCACAATGTAATAACATTCCATTATGTAATACAAGGCCATTACGTAATACATTTGCCCTTTTTAAAATCTGATAGGCCCATAACGTAATAACTAGCCAACAATGTAATAAAAGTCCTGAACTTATAATGTTAAATTATTTTTGTCCATTAACATAATAGCTAATTACATTATTGTCTAGTTCTTGGGTAATTGGCCTGGATTTAAAAAAATACAAATAAAAAATTGTAAATGTAACTAACCAACAATATACTCATATCATTTCATTTAACTTTTCACTTTTGGATATACCTATAAAAATCCATACTCTGTATATTATTACGTTATGGGTTGTTATTATGTTATGGGGTTCTACAGCGTCTGTGAACGATCTGTGCTGCACTTCTACAGCATTGTAAAGTACAAGTGGAGCTAATTTACATATTAACCACTCCCAACTGAGCTCTCAACCAATGACTTGGGAGAGAGGCTGGATGAAGTTCCAGAGTGAAAGACCCACTTTGAAGCAGGTCTCCAACCACAATCATGCCAAAGCTAAAAGGCAAATGGAACTGCAATGTTAGCACAGAATTAAAGTCAACTAATTGTAGTACCAGCATTAGCTTCTGAAAATAATGGAAATACTGAGTATTTGTGTTTGCCGATGTCATGTGCCACACGCTACATTTCAGTGTATTTCGGTGGCTTGGAGATGAAACATTGCATGTGATAATACAATGAAACAGCGCATTCGGTATTAGTGTGTGTGACTGGGGGGGTGCTATGATTAAATTATCCAATGCTGACTTCTGGGAAAGAGTTCTGTTGGACGCACAGATTAGCGTTAGCTGACTGCATTAGTTGTATTTGGCGCTTGATTTCTCTGTGATACCAACACAGTGGCGATTCGAGGGGCAGGTGTTTGTGTTTAACGATGCTTCGATGCGCCACATACGCATGAGTTAAAAACCTGTTATTCCACACTCTGGGCTCTGCTTCAACTAGAAGAAGCAAGCAGCTGGCCACCCCCGAAGAGGAAATGGCCAAGCGCCAGCAGGAACGTGCTGGCAAGATCCAGCCCACTGGTTTTCATCCTAACGATCGGCCTAACAGTTTGCATGGTGGGATGAGGGCTGGCACATTGCATGAAACAGATCAGTCCCCCATAAGACAAAATTACCAAATTTCAACATGGCAAGAAACATGCTGTAGAAATGTATCTATAATTCTTGATCCCTGAGGTAGTTGGACGATTACATGCCACAGACTTTTCCATAGTATGAACAATCTCTGATGGGTCTGATCTGACTGCAATCAGTATATTGTGCCTGAAAACACAACATGCAGCACTGCAACTTCCTCATCCGAATTAGGATATCTCTCTGTAGGCCTATTTAGTCACGTTGGCTCGAAACGATATGGCTGAATCCTTTCCGAATTAATGCTAGATGCATTTGTGTCGGTTTAGTTGCATTTCGTTGTGCTGTCTTCGACCAATGATTACATAACCCTTACAACAATAAAGATATGAATTACAGGCAAAACATTTGACTGTTATATGATACTTTTTCTTTTACTATTTAACTTTACAGAGATTTTTTTTCTCTCTGCAAAAAATCGGAATTATTTTTTTCTGCCAGTTGTATTGTTTGTTTGAATGTTACTGTATTTGTCTTTTGTTGAAATGTGTTGAAAAAAATAAATAAAATAAAAAAATCAACCAATTTTTGCCCATGTTATCGGCCGACCAATTGATCATCAGGCCCTAACTGTTATCATTAAAATCACTGGTTTGAGATGAGAAAATGATCCATTTCATTGTGTAGTGCTCAAGTTCAACAATTCTCAAAGGGGGACGATTTAAGTCACACATAAGAAAAATATACAAATATAAAGGCAACCATGCAATTGCTCTATTTGCTTCAGGAAAAATAATGTGTGAGGGCACTACAGAGTGCAAATACTATCGAGTCACACAGTGTTGTAGTTTATCTTCAAAATTGATAGTGAAACTCATTAAACATGTATTTTTATTCACCTACTGATGACCATTGCAAGACAAAAATAAATTTTGAATAATTTATTCCCACGCCATCAATCAGTGACTACCCCAGCAGAGCAGCAGACTTTCAACACAGGTAATGGAGCAGGTCTCCCAGCAAAAAGAGGGTGACTGCGCTTGCTGCTGGGCTGGGAATGAGCAATTAAAACATTTGTTCATTTTGTAAGTCAAGCCAGGCTCTATCGTTAACGGCTCAAAGCAGAGAGGTATAGTGAGAGTTGGGTTAAAACAAGATGCCAGAGCTGTTGCTATTCCTCAGGGCTAATACAGTGATTAATTTGAGATATTTATGAAATATGAAACATAAAACGCTGTCTGGTTTCTTCTTTGCATTAGCTCACAGTAGCAGGGATACTCGCATCATGAATGATTTGATGTAAGATTGATAACAGATAAGATCTAAGCTTTGAATGATTAATTCAGGACTTGCATATCTTCAATTTACCAAAAGGGAATAATAAAGTACAGTATTTAATTTATCTAGCTCGCCATTAGTTAAAGGCCAAATTGTGCAACTTTTGGGGCAATTAAAACTTAAATGTGTTAACTATAATGAACTCGACTACATTCGTTTTTTTTTTTTTCATTAAATGTCTTAATAATACCAAGGGTCAATTGTTTAACAGGCAGTTTTTACACACATTGCAGTGGAGAGAAATCAATATTCAAACCAAGTCTCAATTGAGCTATATAGACCTACACAATAGATGAGAGAGCTGTATTTCACTGACAACATGGCAATTCTGAAGGCTCTTTTTCCTCAGGGGGCTTGAAGGCTCAAACCAGACATACAGACAGGGGTTTAGCATTCGGTTAGAGTTGATGGATATGTCAAGTGAAAAGCATCTGGCTGTTTAATGTGATATCTTCTGACGTGGAAACAAAGGGGAGGCTCGATGTGCCAGATACCCAGAATCATTGACAACAGCCCTGCTTGACATTTTGTCTCTGTGTAGTGTAGCTCCAAGGGATTTTCCAAGGGTTCAGTTAAGATTTGGTAAATTCAAATATGTACAATTTTTTGACACTTCACTGTTGCGTCAAGATTTGGCATTTGAAGAGAAATGTGAAAATTAAAACTATTTTTTTTAAAGTACTTTATTTAAAGACGTAACTTGTAAAATGACCTGTGTGTGTGTGTGTGTATATATATATATATATACATACACTCATATACACACACACACACACACACACACACACAAATAGTGGGTACGGAAATTTGCTAATTTGCTAAAATCATTTGAGTTCATTTTTTTCCACATTAATGTACACACAGCAACCCCATATTGACAGAAAAATATCCCTGTACTTGGCCGCATTCATATTTTCTTGAATTGCAACCAGTCATCCTGTCCCTACAGCTGAAAAACACCCTCACAGCATCAGAATCAGAATCATCTTTATTTGCCAAGTATGTCCAAAACACACAAGGAATTTGTCTCCGGTAGTTGGAGCCGCTCTAGTACAACAGACAGTCAATTTACAGAACACTTTGGAGACATAAAGACATTGACAAAAAACAATTGTGCAAAAAGATGCAGAGTCCTCTAGCACTTAGAGCAGTTCGAACGACTAATATTGCGATAGTCCGGTGCAATGACCATTGTGCAAAGGGCGCTGAGACTTCAAGGAGTGTATGCGGTTTAAAGTGACGAGTAGTGCGATCATCTGGGACAATGTCGGTTGTGCAAATGTTACAGATACTCCTCAATCAGTGTGCAAATGGAGCAGATGCTACTCTGGCATGAGTGGCCAGTATATGCAAATAGTGCAGCATGGCGAGACAACTACAGTGAGTGCACGAGTAATACATAATTGGCCCCACAGAAATGTGACAACGAACTCAAGTCAAAAAATGTCCAGCTTGTTGTAATGGAATTATAGGTTAGGTGTTTAATAAGTTGATCGCAAGAGGGAAGAAGCTGTTGGAATGTCTACTAGTTCTAGTTTCCGTTGATTGGTAGCGCCGACCTGAGGGAAGGAGCTGGAAGAGCTGGTGACCGGGGTGCAGACGGTCCGATAGGATTTTGCACACCCTTGTCTTAGTTCTGGCAGCGTGCAAGTCCTCAATGGTGGGTAGGGGGGTACCGACAATCCTTTCAGCAGTTTTGATTGTCCGTTGCAGTCGGAGTTTGTCCTTTTTTGTAGCAGCACCAAACCAGACTGTGATGGAAGAACACAGGACTGATTCGATGACCGCTGTGTAGAACTGTCTCAGCAGCTGTGGTGGCAGGCCGTGCTTTCTCAGAAGCCGCAGGAAGTACATCCTCTGCTGGGCCTTTTTGAGGACGGAGTTGATGTTGGTCACCCACTTCAGGTCCTGAGAGATTGTAATTCCCAGGAAGTTGAAGGTCTCGACGGTTGACACAAGGCAGCTGGACAACGTGAGGGGCAGCTGTGGCGAAGGATGCCTCCTGAAGTCCATGATCATCTCTACAGTCTTGAGCGTGTTCAGCTCCAGGTTGTGTCGGCCGCACCACAGCTCCAGCCGCTCCGCTTCCTGTCGATATGCAGACTCGTCACCGTCCTTGATGAGGCCGATGACAGTGGTGTCATCTGCAAACTTCAAGAGTTTGACAGTCGGGTTCGCTGAGGTGCAGTCGTTCGTGTAGAGAGAGAAGAGCAGCGGCGAGAGGACACAACCTTGGGGCGCCCCAGTGCTGATGCTGCGTGTGGATGAGGTGGCCTCCCCCAGCCTGACCTGTTGTGTCCTGCCCGTCAGAAAGCTGTAAATCCACTGGCAGATGGCAGGTGAGACGCTGAGCTGGAGAAGCTTGGTTGAAAGGAGTTCAGGGATGATGGTGTTGAACGCTGAGCTGAAGTCCACGAACAGGATCCTCGCGTAGGTCCCTTCACTGTCGAGGTGTTCTAGGATGAAGTGCAGTCCCATGTTGACTGCATCATCCGCAGACCTGTTCGCTTGATAGGCAAACTGCAGGGGGTCCAGCAGGGCACCTGTGACACTCTTGAGGTGGTCCAGCACGAGACGTTCAAAGGACTTCATGACCACAGATGTCAAAGCGACAGGCCTGTAGTCATTCAGACCAGAGATTGCAGGTTTCTTGGGGACTGGAATGATGGTGGAGCGTTTGAAACAGGATGGAACTTTGCACATTTCCAAAGATCTGTTGAAGATCTGAGTGAAGACTGGAGCGAGCTGGTCCGCGCAGACTTTGAAGCAGGATGGGTACATCAGGTCAGGGCCTGCAGGTTTGTTAATCTTTTGTTGTTTGAAGATGCGTCTCACATCCTGTTCATGGATGGTTAACGCAGAAGTCAGAGGTGTGGTTGTGGTCGCGGGTGCTGCCGGGTGGGTGTGTGGTGTGAAACTGTCCTTTACAAATCTGCAGTAGAAGGTATTCATGTCGTTGGCTTGTGTGCTATTGTTCTCAGCTTGGGGGGATCGTCGCTTGTAATGAGTCAGCGATTGGAATGCATGCTAGACTGATTTAGAGTCGTTCGTGCAAAACTATTTTTCCAACTGTGCTGCATAGATCCTCTTTGCAATGTTAATTTCTTTAGTTAGCTGGTTTCTAGCTCGATTATACAGGGCCCTGTCCCCGCTCTGATATGCATCTTCCTTAGCTTGGCGAAGCTGCTTAAGTTTAGCAGTGAACCACGGCTTGTTGTTGTTGAATGTCCGAAATTATTTTGTTGGTACACAAACCTCTTCACAGAAACTGATATAGGATGTGACAGTGTCCGTATATTCATCCAGGCTGCCAGCTGAATTTTCAAAGACACTCCAGTCTGTGCAGTCTAAACAGCTTTGAAGTTCCATCTTGGCTTCATTGGTCCACTTTTTCACTGTTTTCACTGTAGGCTTCGCACATTTAAGTTCTTGCCTGTACGTCGGTATTAAGTGAATTAAGCAGTGATCAGATGAGCCCAGGGCTGCAGGAGGTATAGCACGGTATGCGTTTTTTTACCGTAGTGTAGCAGTGGTCTAAAGTATTATTTTCCCTGGTAGGACAGTCGATGTGCTGCTTGTATTTAGGGAGTTCGTGGTTGAGTTTAGCTTTGTTAAAGTCCCAGAGAATAATGAGGGGTGAGTCCGGGTGTTTTTTTTCAATTTCGTCGAGCGTTAGCAATGCGGCGTTCGTGTTAGCTTGAGGCGTAATATAGACTCCAACCAGTATGAACGATGCAAACTCACGTGGCAAGTAGAATGGTTTACAGTTCAAAAACAGCAACTCCAAATGCGGGCTGCAGTGTGTGCTGAGCACCGTGACGTCCGTACACCATTTTTCGTTGATATGGAGGCATATCCCGCCGCCCTTTGTTTTCCCCGATGATTCCATGTCGCGGTCCGCTCTATGAATGTTGAAGCCGGGAAGCATGACGGCGCCATCGGGTACAGCGTCACAAAGCCAGGTCTTCGTGAAGCACATGGCCGCGGAACGTCCGAAGTCTTTACTGGTCTTTAACAGAAGATGAAGCTCGTCCATTTTGTTGGGTAGGGAGCGTACATTCGCGAGGTGGATCGACGGGAACGCCAATCTGTGTCCTCTCTTGCGGAGTTTCACCTGAATGCCGGCTCGTTTCCCTCTGTGGCGCCGCTTCCGCCTCCATGCGCCGAAAACCGCGGACGCCGCTCCGGTGAGTAACTCGGGGAAAAAACTGAGCGGATTTTCGAAAGTTGGTGACAGAAAGTCCGGAGTAGCCTCCTTGATGGTTAGCAGGTCTCCCCTCGTGTAAGTGAGTCATGTAAGGTCTCCAAAGACGGACGAAAAACACGAAAAACACAAAAACAAAGACAATAGTAGAGAGCGCGTTAGAGCGGGGTGCAGTGATGGTTGAATTTCTAGAACTGTCTCCCATCTCCCGACTGCATCTCTGGAGCTCAGCCACAGTGATCTTTGGATTCTTCTTTACCTCTCTCACCAAGGCTCTTCTCCTCAGATTGCTCAGTTTGGCCGGACAACCAGCTCTAGGAATGGTTATGGTCGTCCCAAACGTCTTCCATTTAAGGATTATGGCAGCCACTGTGCTCTTAGGAACCTTAAGTGCAGCTGATTTTTCTTATTTTTATTTGTAACTTTGGCCATATCTGTGCCTTGCCACAATTCTGTGTCAGAGCTCTTCAGGCAGTTCCTTTGACCTCATGATTCTCATGGGGCTGCTTTCCAGCAAATGGTACTGGTAAACGTCACATTATTGAAGGAAAAATGAATGGGCAAATGTACCATGACATTCTTGAGAAAAATCTGCTGCCATCAACGAGGATGATGAAAATGAAACGAGGTTGGACATTTCAGCAGGATAATGATCCAAAACATACTTCCAAGGAAAGTCTCAATTGGTTTCAAAGAAAAAAAAAATAAAGCTGCTAGAATGGGCCAGCCAATCACCAAACTTAAATCCAATCAAAATTCTATGGAAAGAACTGAAACTCAAGGTCCATAAAAGTAACCTACGGAACCTTAAAGATATGAAGACTGCTTGTGTGGAGGAATGGGCCAAAATCACACCAGAGCAATGCCTGGGACTAGTTTCTCCATACAGGAGGCGTCTTGAAGCTGTCAGTGCAAACAAAGGCTTTTGTACAAAGTATAAAATAAATACCAGTTGGCATGTTCAATACTTTTTACCTTTGTCATTACACATTATTACACACAACTTATTTTCTGAGTTTATTAGTTCTACTTTTCTTTGAATGTATAGATTATTTGGGTCGTTCCCAACATATATATATATATATATATATATATATATATATATATATATATATATATATATATATGTTACAGAACGTCTGTATCTTGTTACGGAAATCACTGAATGCTGACTCATTACGGACGTAACACTGATTGTTCTTGATATTGTCCGATGTTACCGTCCAGTATGTCGGTGTGTCCGGCCACCGTGACGAAAAAGTCATAAATTAATTTGATGAAATAAACACTATATTGTTAAAAAAAGAAAAGAAAAACGAGTTCCACGAGCCAAAAAGACCCTCTAGGACTTCCTTCTTTAGCTTGACTGCATCCCTTACTGCTGGTGTCCACCAGCAGGCTCAGGGATTGCCGCCACAACAGGCACCGACCACCTTACGGCCACAGCTCCGGTCGGCCGCGTCAACATGGTCCACTCGGACTCAATGTCCCCTGCCTCCCCTGGGTGTGCTCGAAGTTCTGCCGGAAGTGGGAGTTGAAACTCCTTCTGACAGGAGACTCTGCCAGACGTTCCCAACAGACACTCACAATACGCGTGGGTCTGCCAGGTCGGACTGGCATCTTCCCCCACCAATGAAACTGGCTGTGACAAAAACTATGGTGCTCTTTTTGTCATGGTCTGTGTTTTGGTTTGGGTTGTGTTTAGTTTTGTTCAATGTTTTCCTGTGTTCCATGTTTGTCGTGTGCTCATTAAGTTGTTGTGTCCACCTGTTCTCGTCTGCTTTGTGTCAACCAATCAGCTCTCTCCAGCCACTCATGTCTTGTCCAGGTGTTCCTCGTTGTCTCGTCTATCTGTTTGTATTTAGTTCCCTGGTTTCTTTCAGTTCTTGTCGGTTCATTGTCGTTGTCACATGTCTCTGCCATGTCATAGTCGTCAGTTGTCTTTATCATTGTGGTATGTTATTGTCAGGTGTCATTCTCCCTTTCTATTCCACGTCTTACTCACAGGTCATAGTTTGTTTCCAGTTTTAGATATTCGAGTGTTTCTTTGTTACTTTGATTTGAGTGGTATCTGTTGTGGGACTTTGTTCAGTTTTCCCTTTTCTAAGATTAAATATTATTTTGAGACTCCCGCACTCCTGCCTTGCCTCCCTGCTTCCCTGCAATTGGGTCCACCATGTTCTTACCTTGCGTTACTCGCCCTCGCCTTAACCACGTACGTGACACTTTTGAGGTAATCACGAAAATCAAACGATTTCCATAACTCTCAATGAGACAAGAGCACCTGTCGATAGGTACATACAGTATTTTTGGCACATTCCTAATGAGTAAATTGTGGCAGCATGTTTCAGATCTTTAAAAAAAAGATCTTAAAAGTGCGTTCTCTAGACTTCAAGTTTCAGTTCTTTCCACAGATGCTCAATCGGATTCAGGTCAGGGCTCTTCAGAATCGTCTGATGCTTTTTATTTAGCCAGTGTGGGGAAATTGAGCTGTTTGTTTTTGGTCATTATCCAGTTGGAGTAGTAAAAAATAAATAAAAATAAAAAATGTAACATGCTTGGCTAGCAAGTGCACAGTGACACTTGAATCTGGTGCGCTTTTTATATTTTCAGTGTGCATGCACCTCTGCGCACCACCTATGTGAACCCCTGCTAATAGCTGAAGTTTTGTATTACACTCTCAGAGATCTTTTACCTTTTTGTCATTTTATGTTACGTAATGTTTGTTATTGTGAGGGTAGGTTGCAGTGATGTAACCTCTCACAGTGTCAATCTGTGACCATCATCTTTGTAAGGGCAGTATTTTGTGTGCAGCTCTTGTATTGGCTCATATTAGATTGTGCATAAACAAAGCACTAACGGCTAACATCAGAACAAAAAACACTAAACTAAAAACTGCTCTACAGTATTACATTTGTTTGTCTACTTTTGTTCATTCAAAGCCTAAGAAGCTAACTTCAGATTTATGTACAGGGTTAAGTAATTTCCCCAAGCTGAAAGACGTATGTGGATTGCGGCATGTATGAAAGAGGAAGAAAATTGTAAAAGAAAAATATCACTATCCATTCTTTGAAAGAGGGGATCAGGGTGCCACAGAACTGCTTTAATAACATGACAAAGTTCATTCAGACAAGCTTTAGCAACATGGCAAGTTCACAAATGAAGCCTTCTTGCCGCTCCAAGCTCCACTTAGATCATCTGCTGTCTTCTCCACCTGCCAAGTGGATGACAGCTCTCAGCAGACCTATTTTAACAAGAAGGGCCTCAGGGCTCAAAGGGAAAACTGAGGCATTCTAGCAGATTGCAAGCAGCTCCCATAGGAGACAGCAGCCGTCGGCTTTCTTGTCCCAACAGTAACCACCACCAGTGTGCAGCTCCATCTGGACCGTGACATTCCAACAAAGTTACAAGTAAAGCTCAAGTCTGAAGTCCATTGGGGAAAGATGGTTGGGGAGTCTATTATAAAAGTTAGTGCTTCAATATCATCTAGGGAAAAGCTGAGTTCAAGAAAAAAACAAAGCATCCACAAAGTGAGGTAAGAAAATCCTGTTCTCTCAAGAGTAATCAAGTAATTGTGGGAAAGTTTCCAGCAATTACAGATCAAAGGAGGAGCTGAATTGCACTCCTTAAGCTTTGAAGAACTTTAATAAGTCACCTACATCCTTGACAGCCGACACTGATACTATTAATTTAAGCCTTAATAAGACACTTAAGATTATTACTTCCCTCTCAATTCCCAGAAGGGAAAGTAATTGCTATACATGCTGTACATAAACATCCACGTCAATGTCCTCACAATAGGGGATGGACAGTTAAAACTGAGCCTTATTATTTCATGTTAATTGTAAGGTGTTATGTTGTTTTCATAGTCATTTGTTCAGGTTAATGATGAGATTACTTTATTTTTACAGATGCTCTTACAATGTAAAATATTAAGAACTATTTGTGCAACTGTGCATAATTCATATTATGTTGTCACACTTGTTCTCCCCTAAGTCAGCTGGGGTAGGCTCCATCTTCCATGTGACCCAGGAAAGATTGTCACAATCTTTAGTATTAGTATTATTTTATATATTCGTTACATTAAAATACTTGACTGCTTGAAGTTCATTTGCTCAGAAAAAAACAAAAAACATTAATTAGTGCTGAGGTGAATTTATACTTTCGATGCATATAAAACATAGAAATAATATAATGAAAATATGTATTGACTTGGAGAAAAAGGTACTTGGGCCATTGCCCATCCTACATTACAGGTTTTCAGTTAAAAATCTACCTTTTAGATTCAATATCTTTTCACAAGCAACACACTCATCTATTTCACATGACATATAATTAGGTGATAATGTTGAACAGGTCAGGTCAAAAGAAAGAACTGAGTAGTACAAAGACAGCCACCTCTCCCGGTGACCCGGTGACATGCCTGCAAAAGGTGAGCAATGTTTAACCCGAAGGTGATGCCCTCATTTTCCCTGTACACGCAGCAGCCACACTACAGCTAATTATGGATGTCACAAACACAGGAGGTTTGCATACTGGGACAGTCATTATGTTGGAAATCAAGTATTGGAAGAGTTGAGAGAGGACGTTTTCACAATAAGGTTCTGTCCTAGTGACATCACAGTTCAGTGACTGCCACAACAGAGGAGGCACTTCCCACAAATAATGGCAAATATAGAATAGAATAGAATAGAATAGAAAGACTTTATAGTCATTTAACAGGCAACCAAATTGTGGTGCAACTCCGTCAGTTTTTGCGTACTATGTAAAGCAAAAGCCATTTATCAACAACACCCAGAAACACCACCATCTTCTCATTTATACTGCTATCCAAGGAACCTCTTTTTCATGGACGCCCCTCCTTATTTCAGCAAGACACTGCCAAACCACATTCTATAGTGTTACAACAGCGTGGCTTCATAGTAAAAGAGTGCGGGTACTAGACTGGCCTGCAGTCCAGACCTGTCTCCCATTGAAAATGTGTGGCGCATTATGAAGCATAAAATACGACAACGGAGACCCCGGACTGTTGAACAGCTGAAGCTGTACATCAAGCAAGAATGGGAAAGAATTCCAACAATTAGTGTCCTCAGTTGCCAAACGTTTATTGAATGTTGTCAAAAGAAAAGGTGACAATAAAGTTTATCAGTTTGAACATTAAATATCTTGTCTTTGTAGTGTATTCAATTAAATATAGGTTGAACATGATTTGCAAATCAATGTATTCTGTTTTTATTTATGTTTAACACAACGTCCCAACTTCATTGGAATTGGGGTTGTAGACGTAGCCAATGGGAGTACGCGTGTGTGCAGTAGTACCAAAGTTAAGAATGTTTAAAGTACTACATTTGCAGTGCAAATGGCAGGAAGGCACACATGTTGTACATACAGTACCAACGGAGTCAGGGATGTTGAATGAACAAAGTACAAATCACAATTCCAATGAAGTTGGGATGTTGTGTAAAATGTAAATATAAACATCCATCCATCCATTTTCTGAGCCGCTTCTCCTCACTAGGGTCGCGGGCCTGCTGGAGCCTAACCCAGCTATCATCGGGCAGGAGGCGGGTTACACCCCGAACAGGTTGCCAGCCAATCGCAGGGCACATACAAACTAACAACCATTCGCACTCACATTCACACCTACGGGCAATTTAGAGTCTTCAATTAATGTATGTTTTTGGGATGTGGGAGGAAACCGGAGTGCCTGGAGAAAGTATGTTGTGTTCTGACGAGTCCACACTTTAACTTGTTTTGGGAAACCACAGATGTCGTGAGGTAAAGAGGGAAAGGACCATCCGGATTGTTATCAGTGCAAAGTTAAAAAGCCATCCTCTGTGATGTTATGGGGGTGTGTTAGTGCCCATGCCATGGGTAACTTGCACATCTGTGAAGGCGCCGTTAATGCTGAAAGGTACATACAGGTTTTGAAGCAACATATGCTGCCATCCAAGCAACGTCTTTTTTAGGCACGCCCCTGCTTATTTCAGCAAGACAATGCCAAGCCACATTCTGCACGTTATACAAATGTGGCTTTTTAGTAAAAGAGTGCAAGTACTAGACTGGCCTGCCTGGAGTCGAGACCTGTCTCCCAGCATACCAGACAAGTCTCTTATTGAACACGTGTGCCATATTATGAAGCGCAAAATAGGGCAATGGAGACCCCGAACTCTTGAGCAACTGAAGTTGTACATCAAGCGGAAAGGTGAAGAATTCCACCTACAAAGCATCAACAATTAGTGCCCTCAGGTCCTCAAATGCTTAACAGTATTCAGTGTTGTTCAAAGGAAAGATGATGTAACACAGTGGTAAACATGCCCCTGGTCTAGCTTTTTTGGAATCAAATTTCAAATGACTGAATATTTGCACAAAAAAACAAGAATCCGTTTGAACAAATCGTCTCTGTAGTGTACTCAGTTGGGTACAGGTTGAAAAGGATTTGTACAGCGTTTTATTCTAGTTTTATTTATGTTTTACACAATGTCCCAACTTCATTGGAATTGGGCTTTGTAATAGTTTGCTTTTAGTGCATGAAGTTCTTTGACTACTTGATTCCTCAGTCCTTTGAATAATTGCAAATCAGTGTCAAGTACTGATAATGCAGCCCCGAATTTTGGACGATATAAGTCCGATCCAACATCAGCAATAATCATACATACTTTCCTTATTTTGTAGTATGGAATGTTAGAAAAGGCTTTACCCAGTGATATTACGCTTACAGTGAACAATAATCAGCAACAGGAGGTCGGAGAAAAATTGACTCATTGATTATTAACTTTATGTAACCCATACGTAAAGTAACTAAAAATAAGAATTTACTACACTTGAATATAATAAATAATAATTATATTTAAAAAATCCTGAAAAATAACTTAAATAACAAAAAACTGTAATAATAACTGCAACATAACCACTGCTTAACTTAAACATAAGCATATTCCATATTTGAAAACATTACTTTTTTTTTTTTAAATTAGACAACTATGAAAAATAGCCTCAATCAATAATAAATACAAATTATACTTTTTAAGTGTAAAATAACTAAAGTTCAATTCAGTTATTTTTTTGAATGTCTGTATACGGTGGGAGCAGCATTTGCTTTCTTCACATATGCAGTCATACACTTTCGATCTTCTGGATGCAAACGGGGGTTTTATTGACAATGTCGTAGCGGATAGGAATTATGTTGTACTGAGTCTTGAGGCGCTTAGCTTTCTTTGTGTGTGCATTGTTTGATCGCTGTTTCTGCTGTGCACGTCTTGACTTGACCTCTAACCTCTTGCAGTTACAAAGAAAGTAGAAGTCATGATCGACTATTGTTTTTATAACACGTTTTTCACAGAGTTTGAATAATATATCCCAGAGAACATTATGTTGCCTGTGTGTATGTGTATATACAGCATTTGTGTACCAATATTATTATTTTTTCGCAAGTTCAATGCTAACTGCTAAAAATGTGCTGCGAGTTCAATGCTAATTTTTGTTAGCTCATTAACGGTGTTTTCCATTCATTGTGCGTTAGCTTGGAGCTTGCGATTTTTATGATCAAAAACAAAGAAAGAAACGAAGTCTATGATCTATTTGAACATTCAATAGGCGTAATTATTTTGTTATGTGAGTGTAGTTTCACAGTGAATTGTGTCAATAAACGACTTTAAGCAAGCAACATTCACTCTAACTCCTTGCTACTATGGTAAACCCTTAGTAAGCTGTAGTTGTGATCGTCGTGGGCTCTGCATACCGCCCGGGTGCTGCTGGATAGAAGTGCTGGAGCGGAGCATGGTATTGACTGCTTGTATAAGAGTGATCAAATCTGAGATTTTAGATCCAGTGCGATCTGATCTGATACTTTTTTTTCCTTTTTGCTGACATCGAACCAATTTCCGATCTCAAAGATTGGCCCAGGACAGTCCTATTTTTACGAAAGAGATTATGTTCTTAAAACCTTTCTTCATTATTTGAGGCACTGTTGTTTATCCACGTGAGCAGGACTTTTCTGTATGACCTTTTATGTTGTTTAATAAACGTGTAAAAAATGCAACCAACGCTGGAAATCATTTTGTTGCAGCACTCATTTGCACTGCCATATTGTAGAACCTCATCCCAACTACAGCTCATAAATTCATTTTTTGAACTCACTCAAGTCCTTTCGGCGGATTTCAAGTTTGTCTGTGATTGTCATTATAGCTAATCAAACGTTTTTTGGTGAGTTTTTTTGCAAGTAGTACCATGTTATGATCAGATAGGCCACAGATTAAATTGTACGTTTTTGTGACTTGATCAGGTTTATTTGCAAATATCAAATGTATTTGATTCGACCCTGTCCTCTAGTGAATGACACATGCGTTCAGCGGCAGCCACACCCGTTCGTCCGGCACAGCCAACCACCTCGGCTCGCCCCAGTCCATGGTAAGAGTGTGTTGTAGAGCCTCTGCTCTGAACAGACGTGCTTACTTATATTTACAGTTATGTACTTTTTATACTGCCCCCTGGTGGTGAAGGCACGCACACCAGAAGGAGCAGCACAATGCTCGAAAAGGGCAAGGTAGATGAGGAAGAAAAGAGTGAAAGACCAAACAGCCTTGTCATTTTGTTTGTATCAGGTCGATCTAAGAAACTTTGAAAAGGTTGAGAAAACCAACTGGACAGCGGAGTCGGCTTACGACACCACCTCTCCCCCACATACAATGCTACCCTTTCATCCATTGCCAAGAGACTCAATAAATCAGTCTCGGACAAATAACAAATAAACAGCATAGACACTTTTGGCTTTCAGCTATCTGCACAACTACTGTTACCACTGAATGGAATATTAACAAGGGTGATTCCACCTGAATGACTGTTCCTGGCGAGCAGATGCCTCTCCTCTTCAATGTATCTTAACGACTGTTGTGTTGCAACCCAAAAGACAGACACCATTCGTCGTTGAGGATAAATAGTTGGGTTTCCACAATAACACTTAGGCTAGAGCTGTCCTATGTAGCCTATGTGCATGAACTGATGAAGCCTGCTCGGATGAGTGGGGAAATGTCTTCGAAGCAGAATAGTCCAGTTGCGATCGATTCAATGCCCTGAGAATAAAATGACCTCGATGAATAAGAATATTAATAACCTGCATGCAATTGTTAGTTTGTTAGTTGAAATGTGTTCATTTTTAAAAAATCCCACATACAATGGTAATACAACCTTGTGGGTGATGGAATAACAGTAAATAAGAGTTAACAGAGCAGATTGAAGTTAGTACACGAGAGATTAAATGAAAAATAAAGAGTGAAGGCGAGGACGTTAACGGACAGCTTGCTTCCCCCTCTCCTCGCCTCTGCTGGCTGAGTCCCGAACAGATGGAGGATGACAGTGGATGCTTAATGAGGTTTCAGGCACACAGGCGCACAGACCTGCATTGCCAGAAAAAGATTCACATGGGTAACTATTCCTCAACACTTGGAGAGTCTGTCCTACTGAGATAGGCACATTTGTCAGTTAGCTCACTCTAGCTTGGGCCACTCTTTTCATTGCTTTGCAAAAAGTAGTTTACGAGGGAATAATGAATTGGACTGGTATTGACAACAACTTACGAGTAACTTAAAGAGTCTAACAGTGCAACATAAGAGCAATAGGTGGAAGAAAAAAAGTGACTTTTTAGACAAGAGTCACTAAACCTTAGCATATAGCACATCTAGTAATGTGGACAACTATTTGTTTGATATAACCTCATTTGTAGACTGTATCTGTACATGTGTACTGAACCTGTGCATGCAACATGAGATAATACAGGTTTGTTGCTCTCCAGTATTAATTGTTCCTCAAAGTCATTAGTGACTTGACATTCATGTGAAAACATGTAAGGTTTAGCATTTAACTTTAGTCATCTCGTGCTCCTATACAAAGAACATTATGTACAGTAAACGTGAAGAACCACATTTAAAAAAAAAATAAATAAATTGGGAAAGAAACTGTCACATTTTGTGCTATGTGCCATTTGTGGGAAAAAAATAACTGTTATCTCTTAATTTTACATGCAATAACATTAAGAGTCATACTGTTAATCTTCTAGAACACATTCATGGTACAACACGTCCAGGTTGGTGCTCAGGCTTGTGCTTATGTTAGGGCTGGGCCCTCTGGAAAAAAACAAAAAACAAAAAAAAAAGTTCTTAATTTCTAATTAATAGTCCTAATTCGATTATTATCATGAGTTTTTGGGAGCGGACGTGTGTTTTTAGTGTTTCATTCAACATTCTCTCATTCTTATCGCCTCAATGAGCTCAAGAGTCACACACCTGTTTAAGTCGTATTTTTAGTAATGTCGTCCTTAGATTTACCGGATCTCACTTTTCAGCTTCAGCTAGTGTCACACATCACAAAAGAGATGATAGACAGCAATGTAGAGAGGCAAAGGAGACAGAGAGCGAGTGCAGTATTCCCTCTCGTCCCTGTCTTATAGTGGTGTAAATATACAGGGTCAGTGACTGGGTTCAGAGTTTCCAATGAGAGTTGTTCTCTTGAGGCTCCTACCATGGGGACTCCCTACTCTGTCAACTACAGACCCCTTCTGAGCTTCATTGGCTGGCCCCATACCCCTCCAAACTTTTTAATGAGGCAGTTAGCCGAGAAGCAGTAACCTTTCAGCGACGTTCTCTGACCGAGCGTTTTGATGAGGGAGAATATTGATAAAGCTGTCAAGGAGGAAAAGCTCTGCTGCTGCTGTGTGTGCCCGCACTATTAACAAGTCCCACCCTGAAACTATTTCTTTAATTATTTAGTTTGTGTCAGTTGTCAGCTTAAGCAGTATTTATTGTCTTTTGAAGTGGGCATTCAAAATTACTAAAAGCATCGTAAATAGCGGAGTCAATTATTAACTGCAAAGCAGAGTTAGCAATTAGCTTTTTACTTTTTTTTCATGGTAAAGTGACAGGGCACTTAATGTGGCATTAGTCATATAATTCAGGTTTCTGCAGGGTTATACAGTTCTGTAATTATAATTACATATATAATTAATTAATATACGTAGATAAATACTGCCATTGAGTTTGGCGTTTTGTTTTGTTTTTACCATTTTTTTATCTTGTATATAGTTAAAAATATATATTTCATCTTTATTCTGTGGGAGAAAATACAGGTGGGATAATGGGACACCAAAAGGCCTTTTATGTTTACACTACAAACAATGTCCTCAAATGATATCGCATTAACAAAAACGACCACAAGCCGGATGCAAAAAAAAAAAAAAAAAAAATGTAGAATGTTCTACCCAAGGCGACTCAGTATTGTATTACACCCGTTAAAAGCTGCCAAGTTTTGAGGGAGGACACTCAAGGGACAAATACGATGACATTTATGTGACCAATAAAGACAGCCAAAGGCCCACATCCACAGAGGATTGAAACATTAAACAGCTTTGAATGATTTATAGGGATGAGACAAGAATCAATAAATTCATGAAGGTTTTGAGATGTCGTGCATTTAATAGGTGCGCCATTCTTTTTAGGCTCACGACTAATGCACAAATTGCTTAAAAATTTCTCTCACAATTTACATCTGAAACAAATTATTTACATAATATTGTTAAAAATTATCAGAAAGAAACATGAAGTGACGCATTGGGGTTAATGTCTCGTACAGTGTGAAGGTGTTTTTTTAAAAATATCTTTAACAGTGATCTTGAACATAGAATGAAAAATGCGTCCTTCGCGGAAATTCTGGTCCACCATCCGGCATCTCAGGAGGGGCAAGCAGTGCACCATCAACACTGTATATAGTGGGGATGGGGCGCTGCTGACCTCGACTCGTGACATCGTGAGTCGGTGGGGAGAATACTTTGAAGACCTCCTCAATTCCACGGACACGCCTTCCCATGAGGAAGCAGAGTCTAGGGTCTCTGAGGCGGGCTCTACTATCTCTGGGGTTGAGGTCACCGAGGTGGTTAAAAAACTCCTTGGTGGCAAGGCTGGATGAGATTCGCCCAGAGTTCCTGAAGGCTCTGGATGTTGTGGGGCTGTCCTGGTTGACACACCTCTGCAACATCACGTGGACATCGGGGACAGTGCCTCTGGATTGGCAGACTGGGTTAGTGGTCCCCCTTTTTAAGAAAGGGGACCGGAGGGTGTGTTCCAACTACAGGGGATCACACTCCTTAGCCTCCCTGGTAAGGTCTATTCAGAGGTGCTGGAGAGGAGGGTCCGTCGGGAAGTCGAATCTCAGATTCAGGAGGAGCAGTGTGGTTTTCGTCCTGGCCGTGGAACAGTGGACCAGCTCTACACCCTCGGCAGGGTCCTCGAGGGTGGATGGGAGTTCGCCCAACGAGTCTACATGTGTTTTGTGGACTTGTAGAAGGAGACCCCGGGGCTGACCCAGAACATGCTGGAGAGACTATATCTCCCAGCTGGCCTCGGAGGCGCGTCGGGATCCACCCGGAAGAGCTGGATGAAGTGGCTGGGGAGAGGGAAGTCTGGGCGTCCCTGCTAAAGCTACTGCCCCCACGACCCGACCTTGGATAAGTGGAAGAAGATGGATGGATGGATGGATGCATGGAATACGATTAAACAATGCTCTGTTTTGGAGGGAGGAGGCAGGACTTGCATTTTTTAATTAAATGTTTATATATCCTGAGAGATTTGACGCTGCTGAGACAAAGCTGCACCTGATGAAGCCTCACAGCAACACTGTTAGTGCTAAGTTAATGTGACATCTCACACTTGTTGGCTGTCACATTATTTCAAGAACCATGCCTTATATTAGCAGTTCTGATCAGCACTGCACTGTTGTGGAGGGAAGGAGTCATTAATAATTCAGGGCTGAGGTGTCCAATGGACCAATGATGAAATTTCAGATGTGAGAGCAGATGTCGATGCCCTGCAGCTATAAAAACAGTATCGAAAACCTAAGGACCCAACCTTCTAGGTAAGGCCCATCTTATGTGAGTATGTGGCACAAATAAGCACACAGGCTGATTTTAAGTACTGTATCAAACTGGGATTCTCTCTCTGAAAGTCCACACAAGACAAGAATTTACATGCGGAGCAGGATTACAGATTAAAGTAGGTACGGGGAGAAAAGATCACAGAGAGGGTGTGGATTTATCTACTGCATTAAGAACACAGATAGGAGATGGAGTAGGCTTTTGTGTTTGGTAGGGAGGACATGAGGATCAGCTTTGGCACCAGGCTCATGCCTTCAAAGGCATCACAGAAGCAGTGAGGATACCTATGGTTTGACTTAAATTTGATGCACCGATGGCAAAAATACAAAAATGATCCCTGTCCACACAGACCTGCAAAAAAAATGACTGAAAAGGCTGTTACTGCATTCTAGGGCAAGTAAGTGGTTATGCCACTTTTTAAAGAAACTAACTTTCAAAAGAAATTTCAAATGAGTATTTCAACTACAAACCATGACAATTTCTGAACAACAACAAAAATCAATTATTAGTAGGTTAAATTAAAGTGGGCTCATCACTTTTTGACTGCACCTCTTACATGGAAACTTAATCAAGTCGTTTTCTACACCTGTTTCCAAATGTTTGTGTCATTTCAAGATTCACCAAAATGTTTTCATGCTCAATCCTTACTGTAGAGGGTAGTTTGCTTTGTGTTCAGGTATGGGAAAATTATTAATCTTGGCAGTGCTTTACAATGTGAGAAAGGGGGTGCGGAAAAAAAAAAACCATTGGATTACTATCGTGCACTAATTTTGACACTGGTGCTTTGTTCACACAATGCTGGAGAAAAAAAGACCAACTCTGCCTGCTCATACACATACGAATTCCTGAGATATTACAATACAAAAATGGAAGTGTGATGTTATTCATTGAGACATCCAATGTATGGATTGCAGAACTCAAAGCTGTGGTGTCAAAAAAAAAAAAAAAAAATCTGGATGACTTTAAAAAGATGTTGATGGAGACCAATCTGAATGACTGAGCCCAGCTATATGGTTTTACACATCACCCTATTTCGAAAGTCATTTTCACTTCCAGCACAGGATGCATAATGTATGACAGGGTTAATCAACACTAGGCAGGGAGAGGAAAGAGCAATTCAGGCTCGAGCTACCTGCCCTCTATAGGCTAACCCCACCCACTCAGCCCTCCTCACATCCTTGCACACTCTATTCTTCTTCTTCATTTGACCCTTTGACTTATTGTTTCGCTAACTACTCTCACCTCTCCAAACTTGAAGCTATTGCACCAGGGCACCCCAGCTGCATCAATCATGATCTTCTCCAGCCACAAATTATTTGTATTGTCTCAGTCAATTAGTCTCCCATTTATCTTCCTGCAGAGCTGTGGCATTTCTCTCTCATTGTGTGTGTGTGTGTGTGTGTGTGTGTGTGTACAGATATGTGCCAAACATGTCAGTGTTTGTATAAGAGGTGTGTCAAAAAGGTTGCAGGACTGGTTTCACAAAATATAGTGGAACCTTGATTTTCATGGATCCTGATTTAACGGACTTTGGTTTTAATGGTTAGAAAGTAGTGTCCAGTTGAGACTCAAGATCATCTCTCCCATGCATCAGCAAGGTAAGTTTGGACAAACATTCAAACATTTTAAAGTTCCAATATTTTGGCTATTTAGACCTCCATAGAGTGATTTTCTAACATGGACTGAGTATAAAAGTGTCAATTTCATTTATAAAAAAAAAAAAAAAAAAAAAAAACACCTTGGTTTTGTCATACGAGTGTCCAGAAAAGAAAACATGACTTTGACTTGGGATTTCTGTTGTCTTGTTTTCTTCTGCCTTGGCGACGTCGGACTTTTCCACTGAAGGCTCTGGCATTTGAATTCAGGTCACACTAGAGGATCCGTGACTCTCCGGTTATGCCTCCTCCTAGCAAGTTTGGTCTCATTGGTGTCATCATCACTCTGCTCATGGCTTGACGAACTGACACGGAGGTTATGTATATAAAAGCATGTGGAAAAATGTTCAAAGGCTGCAGAGAGCTGAGGTCACAGGTCCACCCTTTGTACGGGCTGCCATGACCCTTGTTGCTCTTCTCATGACCTCTGATCAATACTGCCGAGTTCTCGTATTACACCCTCAGGCACACAAAGCAGGAGAGAATTGTTTTTTTCTCCAGACTTTCTTTTTTTTGTATTTTAAAGCAAATGGAATATTACTCTGAACAGTGGATGACTGATTAACACATCTGCCTCACAGTTCAGAGGTTGTGGGTTAAAAATCCGTGTTTCAGCTTTCCTGTGTGGAGTTTGCTTTTTCCTACCAGTGCCTGCTTTGGTTTTCTCCGGGCACTCCAGTTTCCTCACAGGTTCCAAAAACATGCATGGTAGGTTAATTGAAGACTTAACTGCCCGTAGGCATGAATGTGAGTGTGAATCTTTGTTTTACTATTTGTGCCTTATAATTGGCCCGACACCAGTTCAGGGTGTCTCTTGCCCAAAGCCAGCTGGGATAGACGCCAGCACACCCATGACCCTAGTGAGGATAAGCGGTACGGACAATGGATGGATAATTACTTGGGTGAGTGACCCAAGATAGGAAAGACTACGGGGTGGGGGCTGGGGGATGGGAGGTACAAATCATCTAGTTAGGCAACTACAGAGAAGTCAAAACGCAGAGATAGAGGCGCTGGCAATCTCACATGCACCGGCAGAGAGGATAAGAAGAAAATGGAGAGGGGGAAAAAAAGAAAAATAGCCAGACTAGGCACTGAAAACTATCTAGTGTGGGGGCCCGGAGGCCACGTTATGACACAGTTTGCAGTGGTTAGTAGAGAGTTCATGAGGAAAATGGAAGGGGAATTAAAATTCAGCAGAGGTAGACCCATCATCCCCCTTAATAGAAGAGGGAGTGTGCGGTACTGTATAACTGCATGCATAGGTCCGCAAATATAGCTGTTTTACTTTAGGGCTGGACAGACAATAATATTCAACAGACGAAAGAGGAAAACACATTGTTGGCGGAAGTTGGTAGATATGCTATATGTTTTTCATTCAGTCAAATAACTCTTTTACATGAGACACTTTGCCAAGAGGGCAGCAGATTATTTACATTAAAAACCAAACAAAAGACAAGACTAACAACGGTAAAACACTTGCACAAAAACAATTTCACAAGAGCTCAACGCATGCAATGTATGCACTGTCTCAAGGGCTTGAGCTTAAAGTTCATAAGCTTTTTTTTTTTTCACCCAGTTAAATTTACACTTTGGGGATGACAAATTGCTGCGATTGGTTGGCGACCAGTTCATCTGGTACCCCGCCTCTCGCCCGATGATAGCTGGGATAGGCTAACTTTAACTCATAACAATGACTTAGGCACCAAGTACAGGAATACAGCTCGTCAATTTACAGTATACAGTATTGGAGTACAACATACTGCGTATGTCCCTGAAAAAAAAAAACTAAAAATGTTCATATTTAACAAGTAGACACCACCTGAATTTGTTTACCATTTCTTGTTTAAATTTTTTTGCAGTTTTAGCAGTTTTTGAAGCGCTACATAAGACCACAGTTTGTTATGTCTAAATTAAGAGAAATTTGTCTTTCTACTGTATTGAACAACAGTTGGGTATGCTAAAATACCTGAGCAGGAGTGGGTTTTGAACAATATATGAGTGTATAAATGAAAATTTTATTTTGAAATAGTCTGTCCAATATTGTAATGTTCATAGTGAATAATAATGAGTCGCAGGAAGAACATGGAGGAACTGTTTACTTCAAATATCTGTGAAGAATGCTCTAGCTGCACAGTCTAGGTTAGCCTGGGTTGTTTCAGACATAAATGCAAACAACCCTTGTTGAGAGTAAAACAACAGCTAGATAAAGTTTGAAGTAATATCATCAACAATATCAAATAATTTTGATAAAAATCCATAAAGAATGACAGACATTGCATCTTTGTGCTTGGTTATATAATTTATGATTTCCGTGGCAGCAGTAACAGTACTGTGATTTTTGCAAAAACCAGACAGAATAGAGTTGGTGTCCGAAAATAATCTTTACCTGATGACTAAACAGAGAGCATTTTTGCCAGACCAGAGAGTTAAGAGATCAGTCTGTTAACCGTTTAAAATACAAGGGTCACCTTCGATGAGGAGGTTGACAACAATGATAGAGCTTCAGTCCAAAGGGTTTTCATTTGAAGTCAAGGTAAATTTAAAAATGTGATATAGTGGTCCAGCTGACAGCTTTAAAAGGTGAGTTATGAGTTATCCTCTCTTGTGGTAACCGGAGTTAAAAATGTGACGCTTCGTTCGGGAGTTAACAATACTCCGGCCCCGCCTGTGTGGAGTTTTTATGTTCTCACTGTGCCTGCGTGGGTTTTCTCCGGGTACTCCGGTTTCCTCCCACACCCAAAAACATGCGAGGCAGGTTGATTGAAGACTTTAAATTGCTCGTAGGTGTGAATGTGAGTGCGAATGGTTGTTTGTTTCTATGTGCCCTGCCATTGGCTGACGACCACTTCAGGGTGTACCCCGCCTCTCGCCCAAAGTTAGCTGGGATAGGCTCCGGCACGCCCACGACCCTAGTGAGGATAAGCGGTACACAGAATGGATGGATGGATGATAATCGAGTTAAGAAGATGTCATGCAAACCTCTACAACTTCCCACCTTAAGTTCGGCAATAAAATATGGCTTACGTTTAGGAACCATTGTGTCTCGTATGACTGCAATCACACAATAATCACTCACAATATTAGCGAAAACACCTGCTGCACAAATTCAAATGGCCAAATTAAGTAAATGAGTGTATTTTTTCATTTGAAGCATTTGAGATTAGGTCTTGGAAGGGAGTCAACTGGGTAAAATTTAGATTTACACGACACTTTCAGTGGTCCAGACACAGGTGGGAGCCAGTCCCAGTTCAAATCACCAACTAACACTATTTACTGTATTTCAGTGGTGACAAAATCTTCGTAAGAGTAGATAGCGTAACACCCAACTAACATAATTTGAATTCTAGTGTCTGAAACAGATGAGGAAAAGGAAAGCAAAATCAAATCATTCCAATACACACATAAGAAGATTTGAATGCAATAAAATCTAAATTGCTGCAACTTTTTAGTGAATTAAAACTGCTGTTGTTATTGTGAAAATGAGTCATATTAGTTGGTATTTGTTACGATCTCTAAGGTGATCACTATACATTGATTTTCACCACACTGTTTAAAAAAGGATGATTTCATGAATGATGAATTACTATTATTATGGCTGGAAATTGATAACAAATGTGTCTTGATCACTGTACAGAGCTCTGTGCCTCCAACCTGAACCGATATATAATTGATGCACTGTATTTCAGACTATTATTTGCTATTACAACTGTCAGTGTGAAAGCTGACAGAACCTCGGGTCTTAACTTTAAAAGCAATTGTTCATTTTTAATCAATCTCTTAGATATTCTTGAGTTCCAAAATAGTTGCACTTCCCTGAGCTGTACAGGGCACCTTTAGTTAACATGCTCTTGTTTAATATCGGTGTAATGAGAGTAAAAATGGGGCTGTGACCTGTCGTGATACCAAGAGCTCCATGCCACGCTCAAGCCAAAGACATTGTCTGGCTAGAATAAGTCCCATGATGATGACGATATATCTGATGACCTATGACACTGCTGAGAGGAAGCAGGGCTTGAGCATCAAAGTCATTACAGTCTGACCTCTTTTCTAATGATGGTGTCACCTTAGACCACTGCACCACCAGGCTCATCTATATGGATCCAGATAGAGCCGATGACACCAGGTCGGCTAAAATACAAAGACCCGCCTGTATTCGTACACTTCACCAGCTGTGAAACCTGGTTAATGACTACATGACCCAAACTGGCAGGGCAGAATGGAGCAGCACATGCTGTATTAAGGTGTTTATTATTTACTTATTTTTGACATTTTACATACACACGCTAGAAAATGAGACAGAACTGCACACGTTGGATTTCTTCCAAACGTTCCAACATGTTTTGTATCCCTTAGAAGGAGCAGTGAACAGGAGTATTGAACATGGGGGGAATACACTGCAAATAGATACTGCAGAAAATGAAATAGTAAAAAACTAAATTAGTTCATAGATTTTCCTGCATTGATTTTATATGTTTAAATACAGGACCAACAAAAACCTATTTCACATTGAACTTCAAAATTTGAACAAAACATCACATATTTAAAACAACAATACAAATAGTAAATAAACTAAGAAATGTAAAATCAATAACTACAGTAGCACATGAAAATTTCATATATTCACATTTGCTAATGATTTTTGGAGTAAGAGGACTGTGCATTGCAAAAAATGTGGTTTCAAGTAGCTACTTTGGAGAGGAGGAAAAATAGAAAGGGTGTCATTTCCAGCATACTAATTTACCAATGACACAGCATTGTGTTTATTAGCTGTGCAGCTTTCCACTGACAACAGACAGGTCGTGAACAATCCAATTCTTTGAGCTGACACTTTGACGTGAACGACAGGAGCCAGCTTCCGACTCGGAGGAGATTTGTTTATTCTCACCTTTTTTCCTGTTAAAAGTGCATGTGATTGCTCAAAATACTGGATATGACGGCAGAAGGGTGAGCCAATTCTCATGTCTCACAAAAACTACCCAAATAAATATAAAACGGTGATGAGATTGTGAATAAAACTAAATGATGATTGTATATATTAAGATGGTTAAAAATCCTAACCTATCTGGCTAGCTCTAATTTGAAAAAGTCTGCCCCCTGAACCTAATAACTGGTTGTGTCACCCTTGGCAGCAACAACTGAAATTAGCATTTGCAATAACGAAATTGTTTTCCCCTTAAAAAAGAAAATCATCATTCCTTGTATTTACTTGATTTGGCTATCTGAGATATTAAAAACTGAATTGAGGATCCGAAACATCCGTCCATCCATTTTCCGTACCACTTGTCCTCACTAGGGTCACGGGCGTGCTGGAGCCTTTCGCAGCTAACTCTGGACGAGAGGCGGGGTACACCCTGAACTGGCCGCCAGCCAATCGCAGGGGACATGTTATCAAACAACCATTCGCACTCCCATACACACCAATGGGCAATTTAGAGTCTTCAATTAAATAGTTGGCAATGGCAGTCCACTACTTACAACAGGTCAAATTTTGCGGATATGTTGCATTTTGGTTAAACCATGTACAATTAGTTATAAAACATATTCATCAAAAATCAATAAAAACACCTTGCCTCAGTCTTATTGCTGTAGTAGTTGGCGAAGGAGAGGCCGCTACTTACTACAGGTCCAAATTTGCTGTTATCTTGCATTAAAGAGAAAATGGATGGAATTAACTAGCACAAATATTGTCAAAATATATCATAATTAAAAATATTCACTAAAAATCAATAAAAACACTTTCTCAAATCTGATTGCTGCAGTAGTTGGAAAAGGGAACTACTTAGTACAGATCAAACTTTGTTGATATCTTGCTTTTTGGTAAAACTGTGTGCAATTATTTATGAAAAGTATTTACTGAAAATCAATGAAAACACTTTTGATTGCTGTAGGAGTTGGCAATGGGAGTCCACTACTTACTACGATAGATATGATTTGGTCACATTACATTTCATTTGCATTACATTTCTGGATCACATTATTTCCTAGGCAGACAAGAATCAACCTTCAAGGTTCACTATTTTAATAAGAGTAGAGCAGTTTTTTCTTAAAGTTATCCATTTGGTTATTACGTTTCGCAGAGATATTTTCTAGCGTTATATACCGTATTTTCACCACCATAAGGCGCACTAAAAAGTCTTCCATTTTCTCCAAAATGGACGGGACGCCTTATAATGCGGCGCGCCTTATGTGTGCACCGAGTTCCATCCACCCATCCATTTTCTGAGCCGCTTCTCCTCACTAGGGTCGCGGGCGTGCTGGAGCCTATCCCAGCTGTCATCGGGCAGGAGGCGGGGTACACCCTGAACTGGTTGCCAGCCAATCGCAGGGCACATAGAAACAAACAACCATTCGCACTCACAGTCATGCCTACGGGCAATTTAGGGTCTCCAATTAATGCATGTTTTTGGGATGTGGGAGGAAACCGGAGTGCCCGGAGAAAACCCACGCAGGCAACATGCAAAGAACATGCAAACTCAACACAGGCGGGGACGGGGATTGAACCCCGCACCCCAGAACTGTGAGGCTGACGCTCTAACCAGTCGGCCACCGTGCCGCGCACCGAGTTCCAAAATCTGTAAATGTTGTGTGACTTTGATGAGCGCTCCACTTGACTGACTGGGAGCATTTCCTGCCGACACACTGCTTATATAGAGGAAAGTCGGACGTGACTGAGGAAAGCATGCGGACGTTAAAGGGGGTAGGGTGTGCGTGAAAGAGGACGCTAAAGGCACGCCCCCAATAGGTATATGCATTGTGCAAAACAACATCGGTTTGGCTAAGGACCCCCGAAAATGGCACCTACAAAGAGACATGCTTACAAAGCACAGTTTAAACTGCAAGCTATCAGTTACGCGGAGGAACATGGGAATTGAACAGCCGCGAGAGAATTCAAGATCAACGAATCCATGTTTCGCAAGTGGAGGAAGCAGGAAAACGAGCTTCGCCAAGTCAAGAAGACGAAAACTGACTTTCTGTGGAAACAAGGCGACGGTGGCCCCAGTTGAAAGACCAACTCGAGCAATGGATTAATGAGCAAAGAACAGCCGGGAGAAGCGTCTCTACAGTCACCATTCGAATGAGTGCAATAACTCTGAGCTTGCCATCATTCCGGGAGGCTTGACGAAGGAACTCCAACCGCTGAACATCGGTGTAAACAGGGCATTCAAAGTGAAATTGCGAGCGGCGTGGGAGCGATGGATGACAGATGGCGAACGCAGCTTTACTAAGACTAGGAGGCAGTGCTGGGCGAGTTATGCCACAATTTGTGAATGGATTGTGGATGCTTGGGCTAACGTGTCTGCTTGCAATGTTGTTCAAGCTTTCGTAAAAGCCGGCATCATTTCTGAGGAGCCGCACGGCAACAAGACTGACTCGAACCTGCCGTGTTTGATTGAGAACTTGCCCAGCTATTCATTTCGGATACAGAAGATGAGGACTGATGGATTTGTGGATGAGGATTGATAAAAAAAATAATGTTGAGTACATTGTTAAATACTTCAATAAAGTACAACCGAACTCAGTTTTGCTCCCGCTGCCTTTTTAAAAACATTGTTTTAGCATGCATGCATGCTACCGTATGTTTTAAGCTAGCGTATGTTTTACCATGCCCAATAATACGGTGCGCCTTATGGTGGTGAAAATACGGTACTCTATTACAAGATTTTGCCATTGGTTAATGTTGATAGCTTGTTTGTCGAAATAATTATAATATAATAATAATTATGATTTTAAATTACTGTTACTTATGTTTTATTAAAAAATTACAAAAAAATATTTACGATTAAATGCAATTGTACAGTTAGAAAATGTGCCTTACAAGCATCATGTTTTTATTGAGTTTTGGTGAATATTTTTTACAATTATTGCTTTATGGTAAATATTTTTGACGATTAATAGCATACAGTTTAACCAAAATGCAAGATATCTGCAACATTTGACCTGTTTTGAGTGGTGGCATCACATTGCCACATACAACAGTAATCAAATTAGTGTTTTTATTGATATTCAGTAAATATTTTTGCCAATTAATTGCATCTAGTTGCTCTTTATAACAAAATATCAGCAATTTTACCTGTAGTTAGTGGACTCCCATTGCAAACTACTAGAGCAATCAAGGAAAACGTGTTTTTATTGATTTTTGGTGAATATAAATTGCACATAGTTTAATCAAAACCCAAGATATCAGCAAATTTTGACGTAGTAAGTAGTGGACTCCCATTTCCACCCACAACAGCAATCAGAATAAGAAAAAATGGTTTGTATTGAGGCGGTACGGTGACCGACTGGTTAGAGCGTCTGCCTCACAGTTCTGAGGACCTGAGTTAAATCTCCCTGTGTGTTGTTTGCATGTTCTCCCCGAGCCTGCGTGGGTTTTCTCCGGGCACTCCGGTTTCCTCCCACATCCCAAAAACATGCGTGGTAGGTTGATTGAAGACTCTAAATTGCCCGTAGGTGTGAATGTGAGTGCGGATGGTTGTTTGTTTGTATGTGCCCTGCGATTGGCTGGCAACCAGTTCAGGGTGTACCCCGCCTGATTTTGTTTTGTTGAATATTTGTTACAATTAATTGCACATAGTTTCTCCAAAATGCAAGATATCAGCAAACTTTGACCAGTAGCAAGTAGTGCACTAGTGGGCGACTGTGGCTCAGTTGGTAAAGCGGGTCGTCCAGTGAGTGTCACAGGTTCGAATCCCGGCTCCAACTGTCCGCATGTCAAAGTGTCCATGGGTTAGACACTGAACCCTAATTGCTGCCAGTGGGCCTGACAGCGCCTTGCATGGCAGCAGCTGCCCATAAAACTGCTTTTATTGATTTATGATTAATATTTTTTTAAATTAATTGCACTCAGTTGAACCGAAATTCAAGATATCAGCAACATTTGACCTTTAGTAAGTAGTGGCCTCCCACTGCCACCTGCTACAGCAATCAGAATAAGAAAAAAATTGTTTTTATTGATTTTTGGCGACCATCTTTGATAATGATTGATTTTTGGTGAATATTTTTGACAATTAATTTCACACAGTTTCTCCAAAATGCAAAATATCAGCAAAGTTTCACCTGTAGCAAGTAGTGGAGTCCTATTGCCAACTACTACAGTAATCAGAATAAGAAAAAGCATTTGTATTGAGTTGTGATAAATATTTCTTTAAATTGCACACAGTTGCACCAAAATGCAAGATATCAGCAAAGTTTGACTTGTAGTAAGTAGTGGACTCCCACTGTCACCTACAAAAGCAATCAGAATGACAAAAAGTGTTTTTATTGATTTTTGGTTAATATTTTTGCCAATGAATTGCATCCAGTTTCTTTATAATTCAAGATATCAGCAAAGTTTGACCTGTAGTAAGTAGTGCCCTCCCATTGCCAACTACTATAGCAATCAGAATTAGAAACATAATTTTTATTTATTTTTGGTGTATATTTGTGATAATTGCATACATATAAACCAAAATGCAAGATATCAGCAAAGTTTGACCTGTAGTAAGAAATGAACTCCCATCGCCAACTACTACAGATCAGAATGGGTAAAGGATTTCATTGATGTTTGGTGAGTATTTTTGATAATTCATTGCACTCAGTTTAACCAAAATGCATAATATCAGCAAAGTTTGACCTGTAGTAAGTAGTGGCCTCCAATTGCCAACCACTACAGCAATTATAATGAGACAAGGTGTTTTTATTGGTTTGTAGTGATTTCAACCAAAAACCTTGGTCATATAACTTGTAGACGGTCCCTGGCGATTTTTAGGTGAATATTAAACGTCCGGCTAACTTTCTTTCGCTGTTGAAATGCCTCCTTGAGGATAAAAGATATAGCCACGGCATGCCACAAATGACATGCGTTATGTTGCTTTATGTCCCAAAGCTGCAGCCGATCTTTACCGTAATTTATGAATACCTTCCTATATATGTCCATGTACACCTCTGAAAATGTCAGAACAATCAGCCTGGTATTTTTCATTTTATCGACGCGTTTCCACATCAGCAAAGTAGAGCACATCCCATATGAGGAAGCGCTTTGCAGATTCATTACCGCATCTATACATGGCTTTCGTCAGCTCAATTTTGTATTAATTACAGCACACATTGTCTCTAAGATGTCCCAATAGAGTTTCTATACATCACAACGCATTTCTGTGGGTGATAATCTGTGACAGACGCAGAATTTAGCTGGCCATGTCATAACGTTGGATGACGAGGGCATCGATCTCCCGGCCAAAAGCGTTACGTCGCTTTGTTTCAAAACTGCGGCCGAGCTTCACCAAAATTTATGACTACACCCAGCCAGCATGTCCAGATGGGCACCATGTGGGGTAAATGTGGGCTTCCTGTGTACCAAGTGCGCATGGGCTAGAAGTGTGCAATGGTACTGGGTTCCATGTAGGTTCCATCTGGGCTACGTGGGCATGGGCTCAAACTGGGCAAATGTGGTGGACGCAATAAAGGTTATGTACGGGCTAAGTGACCAAGAGTTAGAACTGGTCACCAAGGTCTGGGTCTCATATGGACTAAGTGGGTATGGGTTAAAACTATGCACCATTTATCAGTCCTGTCTAGGTTATGTGTGGGCTTAGTGGGCATGGGATAGAACCGGTTAGCTATGTCTGGGTCTCATATGAGCTATATATGGGCTAAGTGGGCATGAGTTAAGACTGGTCACCCATGTCTGGGTACCATATGGTTTATATATGGGCTAAATGGGCATGGGTTAGAAGTGGTCAGCCATGCCTAGGTCCTGTATGTGTTATATGTGGGCTAGGTGGGCATGGGTTAGAGCTGGTAACCAACGTCTGGTACCCATATGGGCTAAGTAGGCATGGGTTGGAACCACATATGGGTAATATATGGGAAAAGTGCTAATGGATTTAAACTGGTCACTCATTTCTGGGTCCTCAATTGGTTATGTGTGGACTAAGTGGGCATGGGTTAGCACTGCCCATCAATGGCTGAGCCTCATATGGGCTAAGTGGGTATGGGTTAGAACTGGCCATCCATGTCTGTTTTTTTGTATGGGTATTGTGTGTGTGCTAAATGGACATGGGTTAGTACTGGTCAACCATGTTAGGCTCCTGTATGGGTTATGTGTAGACTAAGTTGCCATGGGTTAGAGCTGGCCATTCATGTCTGGGCCTCATAAGAGCTAAGTTATAACTGGTCACCAATGTCTGGTTCTTGTATGGGTTTTGTGTGTGCTAAGTGGGCTTGGGTTAGAACTGGCTCCCAGTGTCTGTTTCATATGGGCTTTACATGGGCAAAGTGGCCATGCGTTAACACTGGCCAACCATGTCTGGCCTCTAGTTCGGCAATAGGTTCCCAGATAGTAAATTGATGTGGGACACTTCCGGCAACAATCAGGCAATGTAGGTATTCTACTGGCCCGTACAAAACAGATGTGAACCTAAACCGATCCATCTGCTAAATGCTACATTTGGCCCAAATATAATCAGAATCAGAATCAGAATCATCTTTATTTGCCAGGTATGTCCAAAACACACAAGGAATTTGTCTCCGGTAGTTGGAGCCGCTCTAGTACAACAAACAGTCAATTTACAGAACACTTTGGGGACATAAAGACATTGACAAAAAACAATTGTGCAAAAAGATGCAGAGTCCTCTAGCACTTAGAGCAGTTCGAACGACTAATATTGCAATAGTCCGGTGCAATGACCATTGTGCAAAGGGCGCTGAGACTTCAAGGAGTGTATGCGGTTTAAAGTGACGAGTAGTGCGATCATCTGGGACAATGTCGGTTGTGCAAATGTTACAGAAACTCCTCAATCAGTGTGCAAATGGAGCAGATGCTACTCTGGCATGAGTGGCCAGTATATGCAAATAGTGCAGCATGGCGAGACAACTACAGTGAGTGCACAAGTAATACATAATACATAATTGGCCCCACAGAAATGTGACAACGAACTCAAGTCAAAAAATTGCCAGCTTGTTGTAATGGAATTATAGGTTAGGTGTTTAAGAAGTTGATCGCAAGAGGGAAGAAGCTGTTGGAATGTCTACTAGTTCTAGTTTGCGTTGATCGGTAGCGCCTACTTGAGGGAAGGAGCTGGAAGAGCTGGTGACAGGGGTGCAGACGGTCCGAGAGGATTTTGCACGCCCTTGTCTTAGTTCTGGCAGCGTGCAAGTCCTCAATGGTGGGTAGGGGGGTACCAACAATCCTTTCAGCAGTTTTGATTGTCCGTTGCAGTCGGAGTTTGTCCTTTTTTGTAGCAGCACCAAACCAGACTGTGATGGAAGAACACAGGACCGATTCGATGACCGCTGTGTAGAACTGTCTCAGCAGCTCCGGTGGCAGGCCGTGCTTTCTCAGAAGCCGCAGGAAGTACATCCTCTGCTGGGCCTTTTTGAGGACGGAGTTGATGTTGTTCGCCCACTTCAGGTCCTGAGAGATTGTAATTCCCAGGAACTTGAAGGTCTCGACGGTTGACACAAGGCAGCTGGACAACGTGAGGGGCAGCTGTGGCGAAGGATGCCTCCTGAAGTCCACGATCATCTCTACCGTCTTGAGCGTGTTCAGCTCCAGGTTGTGTCGCCCGCACCACAGCTCCAGCCGCTCCGCTTCCTGTCGATATGCAGACTCGTCACCGTCCTTGATGAGGCCGATGACAGTGGTGTCATCTGCAAACTTCAGGAGCTTGACAGTCGGGTTCGCTGAGGTGCAGTCGTTCGTGTAGAGAGAGAAGAGCAGCGGAGAGAGGACACAACCTTGGGGCGCCCCAGTGCTGATGCTGCGTGTGGATGAGGTGGCCTCCCCCAGCCTGACCTGCTGTGTCCTGCCCGTCAGAAAGCTGTAAATCCACTGGCAGATGGCAGGTGAGACGCTGAGCTGGAGAAGCTTGGTTGAAAGGAGTTCAGGGATGATGGTGTTGAACGCTGAGCTGAAGTCCACGAACAGGATCCTCGCGTAGGTCCCTGCACTGTCGAGGTGTTCTAGGATGAAGTGCAGTCCCATGTTGACTGCATCATCCGCAGACCTGTTCGCTTGGTAGGCAAACTGCAGGGGGTCCAGCACGAGACGTTCAAAGGACTTCATGACCACAGATGTCAAAGCGACAGGCCTGTAGTCATTCAGACTAGAGATTGCAGGTTTCTTGGGGACTGGAATGATGGTGGAGCGTTTGAAGCAGGATGGAACTTCGCACATTTCCAAAGATCTGTTAAAGATCTGAGTGAAGACTGGAGCGAGCTGGTCCGCGCAGACTTTGAGGCAGGATGGGGACACATGGTCCGGTCCTGTTGCTTTGTTAATCTTCTGTTGTTTGAAGATGCGTCTCACATCCTGTTCATGGATGGTTAACGCAGAAGTCAGAGGTGTGGTTGTGGTCGTGGGTGCGGCCGGGTGGGTGTGTGGAGTGAAACTGTCCTTTTCAAATCTGCAATAGAAGGTATTCAAGTCGTTGGCTAGTGTGCTATTGTTCTCAGTCGCTTGTAATTAGTCAGCGATTGGAATGCACGCCAGACTGATTTCGAGTCGTTCGCGCTAAACTGTTTTTCCAACTTTGCTGCATAGATCCTCTTTGCAATGTTAATTTCTTTAGTAAGCTGGTTTCTAGCTCGATTATACAGGGCCCTGTCCCCGCTCTGATATGCATCTTCCTTAGCTTGGCGAAGCTGCTTAAGTTTAGCAGTGAACCACGGCTTGTTGTTGTTGAATGTCCGAAATGATTTTGTTGGTACACAAACCTCTTCACAGAAACTGATATAGGATGTGACAGTGTCCGTATATTCATCCAGGCTGCCAGCTGAATTTTCAAAGACACTCCAGTCTGTGCAGTCTAAACAGCTTTGAAGTTCCATCTTTGCTTCATTGGTCCACTTTTTGACTGTTTTCACTGTAGGCTTCGCACATTTAAGTTCTTGCTTGTACGTCGGTATTAAGTGAATTAAGCAGTGATCAGACGAGCCCAGGGCTGCACGAGGTATAGCACGGTATGCGTTTTTTACCGTAGTGTAGCAGTGGTCTAAAGTATTATATTCCCTGGTAGGACAGTCGATGTGCTGCTTGTATTTAGGGAGTTCGTGGTTGAGTTTAGCTTTGTTAAAGTCCCCGAGAATAATGAGGGGTGAGACAGGGTGTTTTTTTTCAATTTCGTTGACTTGTTCGGCGAGCGTTAGCAATGCGGCGCTCGTGTTAGCTTGCGGTGTGATATAGACTCCAGCCAGTATAAACGATGCAAACTCATGTGGCGCGTAAAATGGTTTACAGTTCAGAAACAGCGACTCCAAATGCGGGCTGCAGTGTGTGCTGAGCACCGTGACGTCCGTACACCATTTTTCGTTTATATGGAGGCATATCCCGCCGCCCTTCGTTTTTCCCGATGATTCCATGTCGCGGTCCGCTCGATGAATGTTGAAGCCGGGAAGCGTGACGACGCCATCGGGTACAGCGTCGCAAAGCCAGGTCTCCGTGAAGCACATGGCCGCGGAACGTCCGAAGTCTTTACTGGTCTTTAACAGAAGATGAAGCTCGTCCATTTTGTTGGGTAGGGAGCGTACATTCGCGAGGTGGATCGACGGGAACGCCAATCTGTGTCCTCTCTTGCGGAGTTTCACCTGAATTCCGGCTCGTTTTCCTCTGTGGCGCCGCTTCCGCATCCATGCGCCAAAAACCGCGGACGCCGCTCCGGTGAGTAACTCGGGGAAAAAACTGATCGGATTTTCGAAAGTTGGTGACAGAAAGTCCGGAGTAGCCTCCTTGATGGTTAGCAGGTCTCCCTTGTGTAAGTGAGTCGTGTAAGGTCTCCAAAGACGGACGGAAAACACAAAAACAAAGACAATACTAGAGAGCGCGTTACCGAGGCGGCCACACTGGTAGGCGCCATCTTAACAAAACAAATATTATTATTAATATCATTATGAACATAAGTGCTGTCAAGAAGGATCATAATGTTCTCAACAAGATCAAGGCAGCCATGAACTCCAACATGAGACTCCATTTGCTGCTCAACGTGACAAACTTCACAATCTGATCACTCATACATACAGTATATCTCTGATTAGTAATATGTACCAAAGCTCTTGAATGCAGATCTGATTGGTCAAAAGGTGTATGAAGACAATGTTTGAGGGTGAATCAATTGATGCCTGTGGGCACAACAAACAAAAAAACAACAAGTTGTTCATTTCAGCAAACAAGAAAACTAAATTAAAACTCAGAAACAAGAATGTGGACCTAAGGGAGACCAAGCACTTGTACGGCAGACTAATGGTCTTGACCACGTCCAGTAGAGACAAAGAGGCCACTGGGAACCACAAATAACTCCAACAACAAGAGCCCTATTTCCTCCAGATGGAAATCCAAATCAAAGTTGATCAACTTCTACAGCAGAAACTCTATGGACAGCTCAGCAACCAAGAGATGAAATACATACAACACCAGAAGCTCCAAGTCACAACATAGCTCTGGTAGATAGATTTGCTCTTCTGCAGAAGATGGCCAGGAAACCATATTGACAGTAAAACATCTCAGGCAATGGTAAATGTGTTTATGTGTTCCCTGCGATTGGCTGGCAACCGGTTCAGGGTGTACACTGCCTCCTGCCCGTTGATAGCTGGGATAGGGTCCAGCGCGCCCGCGACCATAGTGAGGAGAAGCGGCTCAGAAAATGGATGGATGGAAGTTAGAACACTGCTGGTTTTAATGGGGATGTAAGTGCTGTTTTTTTATTCAGTAAATAATTGCAGTGAAGTGGCTAATTATATACGGTTAAGGAGAAAATATAAGGTGAAACACGTTTCAAAGAAGGATTCCATGTTCATGCAAACTGCCACAACAGGGCCTAGTAGACCCTACATGTGTACTCCTACATGGAGAAATTAATGACCTCTAGGTAAGCATTGAATAAATACGAACAATTACGGTGCTTTTACTCGTTTAAAGAATTAAACTAACATGTGTCATCACGTGTAGGCTTGCTAAGTTAGCATTGCAGAACTAGCAGTTCTCACTGTAACTAGTTGCATTGTGCTGTATGAACCGCTACATAAATTATTCGTTTCTTTCTGAGACACCAGGAATTATATTTCTGCTTTGTTAAAGAGCAATTATGAATACACAAGAAAAAGTAAAACATTTCACTTAAAAGTGAACGACCAATTATGATTATTTTTTTAGATAATCCACTGTTTTATTTCTTACATTCACATTGAGCAGTAAACATTTTTCTTATCTAGAAATATTTTCAGTGAGGCAATTTCAAACAAAACAAAAAAAACCACAACAAATAAATTCCACTTTAAACTTAGCATTAATTGTAGGTACAAAAACACAAGGCATTTATAAAAAAGGCACAAGGAGCCTGTGGTGCAACTTCAATTAAGCAGCTATCATTTTATGATGTGAACTAATACAGTAGGTTCATGGCTGTGCGTTTAGGACAGACCAGACTAACCAAATTAAAATGAAGATGAAATGAAGACACCTCGGAATGGAACACAAATACAGTATTCCCTTAATTTTTTGACAAACTTTGCCACTTACAATTTTTTTTTTCCCACCAACATTACTTGACTCAAAATGTAGCCACTTGCAGATACAATGCTAGTAGACTGGCCACGTGTCTCTGCTTAAATAGCTGAACAAAACTGTCCCTTGACTAATACAACAAGCATCCTGAATGAAGTTGTTATAGTCGCACACATACTCTACTTGTCATTGTTGTAATAAACTGGCCACAGGTAGTTATAATTAATACAAACATTAGCCCTCCACACGGCTAACGTTATGTTAGTAAATTGCATTAACGTGAAACTCAGTGTTTTGTGTGACGTTCATCTTTGCTTTTCTACCGCTTTTTGTGTGTCTTGCTTGAGACTTAATTGGTGTTTGCCTTTCTTTCTGATCGGTCTAAAATACTCCCACACTTGAGGAATTTTGTCTTTTTTCACATTTGTCTTCTCTCACGTCGTCACAATCTTGTTTTTGTTGTATAACGGTGGCATGCAAACTACTGTGTAGTAGTCATTTACAGTATTTCGTGCTCCTTGAATCAAATACGCATGCTGCGCTTCCACCATCTTTGCTCGCGTTGATCTGGTTCTCGTCCGTCTGCTCTGTTGACCTTTTAACTCTTTCCTGCCATTAACAGGCACCTACTGTACATACCAATATTTCCAAACTGGGAGGGCTGGCAGTAATGAGTTAAATAAGTGGGTTCCCGAGGCAGAACAAAAATTTAACATTTTTTTTATCCTCGAACCATTTGAGTACGTGTTGCAGTCCTATATGTTTCTATAAACAGCAAAGGCTAAATAGTGTTTATATGGTAATGTTGTTAAAGATATACTGTCAACGAATCGCCACTTGTTGATTTAGTCATAGATTAGCCGACTAGTTGAGTATGCCGGGGTCTTGCTCCAGGTGCATACTTAGCTGTATTGTATATTTAAGTGTATTTCAATTTAGGAAGAAATAAGTGTTTGAAATGCTATTTACCATTAATTGTTTGAATCATATTTTGTGCTGTATGTATGATTTAAACTCAATATACATTCATAGATATTCGCTATTTGCGGCAGGACTTGGTCCGTCCGTATGCCTCGCGAGTAGCGGGGTTCTTTCATATCGAGTGCCACCCTAAGATTAGTATAGTGGGCCAAATGAAGATCTGCCTACTCCTTATTGCGTAATTATTTGTTGAAAAACTAAGACTGTAAAACTACAAACATTTTCTGTCTGTTAACACTAAGTCGTGGGGTATTTACCAAGGCGCCTTTCAGGAAAGAAGACTTTGTTGTAGAGTACAGAGGGGAATTAATAGATTCTGATGAATCCCAACAGAGAAAGATATACCATGGATTGGCACTGTCTTTATGTTTTAGTTCCGCTGGGAAGAAAAAACTTGGTGGTGAGGCTAAGATTGAAATGTTCTTCTTTTTAAATGTTTTAAATTTATTTATTTATTTTTAAATGAAGGCTTTTTTTCACATCGCATAATAATGTGATGGAAAAATCATTCTTCAGGCAAAAAGTAACGATTCCTTTTGATGCGTTGAATGTTGTATCTGTACAAGTGAAAATATATGGGAAAAGGTCTTTAAGACATAAGGTATAAATAAGGTCTGTCTATGAAAGAAATCTCTTAAGAATTCAGTTGATTAAAAGATGCAATAATTGTGGATTTCTCATTCCTTTTTAAAATGCTTGGTTTATGTAGTTCTCAGTTATGTTATTCTTAAAGAATAATCTAAGTTTAAATAATTGTTTTTCAAATATATTTTTAAGTGTTGATGCAACTCAAGAAGATGGCAGTCTAGGAAGACTGGTTAATGATGACCAAAAGCAACCTAACTGTAAAATGAAGAAGATAGTGACAGAGGGCAAGCCACACCTCTGTCAGTTTGCGCTGAGAGACATCGATATTGGCGAAGAGATAATTTATGATTATGGAACAACTAACTGGCCTTGGAGAAAACAGGTTTGTCAAAACTTTCAAAAAGAAGGACGACGACAGAGATCACTTGGGTTGTTGTGGTGATGTGGGTTTGAGTCAGATTACTAGTTTGGCTATCTAACAAATACACTTGTCAGGTTTATCTACCAGTCAAATATGCTGTCTGGGAGACTTTAGTCTCTGCCATTCTTTAAGGTTCTCCATTATCCACTTTATTTAATTATTAATCTTTTCCACCAACACATTGCTGAGCGTGGTCCTAACTAATCTTATTGCATGAACTAATGAAGCCTCTCAGATGAGAGGCGTAGCATCTTCTAAGAGAAACAGAACAGTCAATTTACTTGAAAATATCATATGTGGTATGTATCCTTACTGTGCTATCTAAGAATCTGACTCCATCTGTCTGAGGGGGAGACTTTGGGCTATCTTGTGCTCCATTACCCACTTTGTTTTTCTCGTAGACACCATATAACTGAACTACAATGACCTACACCAAGTGGGTCCATCTGATTTCTGAAATTGTTTGGTTATGGGTACCAAAGTTTTAAAATGTGTAAAATGCAGATACATTTTGTGTTGCTTAATCTAATAAATTATCAACTTGTTGATCAGGACAGAGGTTAATCGCCTCTGACTGAATCTGCTGAGGTTGAGCTCCCCAAGACCACTGAGCAGCCTCCTCAGGGATCTACAGACTCAGAAATGAAGGTACATATCCCATGTGATTATTCTGTCTGGTCTTGAGGTGTTGAACCTCCAATTTCATAGACCTGTGCTGTGCTGATTAGTCACGTCTTTAGAATGTATCTTATGTTGCAGGGTGATAGTTAAGAAAGATGTCTGTCTGCTTTAAAGCCAACTCTGGTTGTTCTGTTGTAGTCCAGTCAGGTCATTTTGGCCTTCTATCAGACACACTTGTCAGGTTTACAGTGTTTGTGGGGTCCCCATATAGTCATTTACATTGTTGACATAAATGGTAGCTAATAAAGTTTTCCCTCATCATCATATGAAAATAGTATCATAAATCGTGTGTCTCCTTACTGTATGATGATCTAAGAATCTACCAGCCACTCTAGCTGTCTGACTGGGAGACTTTAGGCTCTGCCAGGCTGTCCTGTGCATTATTGCCCATGTTGTGGCTTTCAATAGACACCACGTGACTGAAATAGCGGTCAGAACAGACCGTATGTGTCCAGAGCAGGTGATTTGCCATTGGTTACACTAAGTGCATTCATCTGATTTTTAAAATTGCTGTTATTGGTGCCAAAGGTTTAAAATTTGTAAAAATCAAATACTTATTGTATTGGTTAACCTAATAAATCCATTCTCAACTTGTATATCAGGACGGAGGGCCATCGACTGTGATTGAATCTTCGGAGGTTGGGATCTCCAGGACCACTGAGGAGCCTCCTTTGGGATCTACCGACTCAGATCTGGAGGTACTCATCCTGTGTGAGCATCCTATCTGATTTTGAGGTGTTAACCTGCAGTTTCATAGACCTGCGCTGATTAGTCAGGTTGTATGATACTCAGTTAAGCTGTGTGTCTGCTTTAAGGCTCTGTCAGGTTGTTCTGGAGTTGTGGGGTCCGCTTCAGTATTTCGCCATCTGACACCCTTGTCAGGTTTACAGTGTTTGTGGGGTCCCCATAAAGTCATTTACATTTTTGACAAAAAATGATATCTTAGGAACTTTTTCATCTTTATCATTTGAAAATACCATCATAAGTGGTGTGTGTCCTTACTGTGTTGTTATCTAAGAACCGACCAGCTACTTCAGCTGTCTGACTGGGAGACTTTAGGCTGTGCCAGGCTGTCCTGCGCACTATTGCCCATGCTGTGGCTTTTAATAGACAACACATGACTGAAATAGCGGTCAGAACAGACCGTATGTGTCCAGAGCAGGTGATTTGCCATTGGCTACACTAAGTGGATTCATCTGATTCATGAAATTATGTTCTGGCTGTCAAAGGTTTAAAATTTGTAAAAATCAGATACATATTGTGTTGGGGCGGCACGGTGGACGACTGGTTAGAGCGTCAGCCTCACAGTTCTGAGGACCGGGGTTCAATCCCCGGCCTCGCCTGTGTGGAGTTTGCATGTTCTCCCCATGCCTGTGTGGGTTTTCTCCGGGCGCTCCGGTTTCCTCCCACAACCCAAAAACATGCATGAATTGGAGACTCTAAAATTGCCCGTAGGTGTGAATGTGAGTGTGAATGGTTGTTTGTTTATATGTGCCCTGCGATTGGCTGGCAACCAGTTCGGGGTGTACCCCGCCTCCTGCCCGATGATAGCTGGGATAGGCTCCAGCATGCCCGCGACCTTAGTGAAGACAAGCGGCTCAGAAAATGGATGGATGGATATTGTGTTGCTTAATCTAATCCATTCTCAACTTGTATATCAGGACAAAGGACAATCGACTCGAAGTGGATTCATCTAATTTTTAAAATTGCTATGTTATTGGTGCCAAAAGGTTTAAAATGTGTAAAAATCAAATACTTATTGTATTGGTTAACCTAATAAATCCATTCTCAACTTGTATATCAGGACAGAGGGCCACCGACTGTGATTGAATCTTCGGAGGTTGGGATCTCCTGGACCACTGAGGAGCCTCCTTTGGGATCTACAGACTCAGATCTGGAGGTATGCATCCTGTGTGATCATCCTATCTGATTTTGAGGTGTTGAAGCTGCAGTTTCATAGACCTGTGCTGATTAGTTATGTTATGTTATGTTATGTTGTATGATACTCAGTTAAGCTGTGTGTCTGCTTTAAGGCTATGTCAGGTTGTTCTGGTGTTGTGGGGTCTGCTTCAGTATTTTGCCATCTGACAAACACACTTGTCAGGCTTACAGTGTTTGTGGGGTCCCCGTAGAGTCATTTACATTTTTGACAAAAACAAATATCTTATAAACCTTTCCATCTTTATCATTTGAAAATACCATCAAAAGTGGTATGTGTCCTTACTGTGTTGTTATCGAAGAACCAACAAGCCACTCCAGCTGTCTGACTGGGAGACTTAAGGCTGTGCCAGGCTTTCCTGTGTGCCATTGCCTACGATGTGGTTTTCAATAGACATCACGTGACTGAAATAGTGGTTAGAACAGAACACGTGTCCAGAGCAGCTGATTTGGGATGGGCTACACGAAGTCAGTTCATCTGATTCATGAAATTATGTTCTGGCTGTCAAAGGTTTAAAATTTGTAAAAATCAGATACATATTGTGTTGGTTAATCTAATCCATTCTCAACTTGTATATCAGGACAAAGGACAATCGACTCTGACTGAATCTGCTAAGGTTGAGCTCCCAAAGACCACTGAGCAGCCTCCACGGGGATCTACAGACTCAGAAATGGAGGTACATATTCCATGTGATGATCCCGTCTGATCTTGAGGTGTTGAACTTCCAGTTTCATAGACTTTTGACGTGCTAATTAGTCATGTCTTAAGAATGTATCTTACATTACAGGATTATAGTTAAGAAAGATGTCCGTCTGCTTTAAAGCCCCCTCTGGTTGTTCTGTTGTTGTTAGGGTCCAGTCAGGTCATTTTGGCCTTCTATCAAACACACTTGTCAGGTTTACAGTGTTTGTGGGGTCCCCGTATAGTCATTTACATTGTTGACCTAAATGGTAGCTAATAAAGTTTTCCCTTATCATCATATGAAAATAGCACCATAAATTGTTTGTGTCCTTACTGTATGATGATCGGAGAATCTACAAGCCACTCTAGCTGTCTGACTGGCAGACTTTAGGCTGTGCCAGGCTGTCCTGTGCGCTATTGCCCATGTTGGAGTTGCCCATGATGAGAGGCGCCGAGTAGGTGTGGGTATATTTATTGCCCCCCGGCTCGGCGCCTGTACGTTGGGGTTCACTCCAGTGGACGAGAGGGTAGCCTCCCTCCGTCTTCGGGTGGGGGGACGGGTCCTGACTGTTGTTTGTGCCTATGCACCAAACAGCAGTTCAGAGTACTCACCCTTTTTGGGGTGCTGTAGAGCGCTACCGTGGATGAGATTCGCCCTGAGTTCCTCAAGGCTCTGGATGTTGTGGGGCTGTCCTGGTTGACACACCTCTGCAACATCAGAGACTCTGGATTGGCAGACTGGGGTGGTGATCTCCCTTTTTAAGAAGGGGGGCCGGAGAGTGTGTTCCAACTACAGGGGAATGAGACTCCTCAGCCTCCCTACTAAGGTCTATTCAGGGTGCTGGAGAGGAGGGGCCGTCGGGAAGTCGAATCTCAGATTCAGGAGGAGCAGTGTGGTTTGCGTCCTGGCAGTGGAACAGTGGACCAGCTCTACAACCTCGGCAGGGTCCTCGAAGGGTGCATTGGAGTTTGCCCCACCAGTCTGCATGTGTTTTGTGGACTTGGAGAAGGTGTTCGACCATGTCCCACGGAGAGTCCTGTGGGGTGTGCTTCGGGAGTATGGGGTACCGAACCCCCTGATACGGGCTCCTCGGTCCCGTGTCAGATTTTGGTCCACATATCTGGCAGAAAGTCGGACTTGTTTCCGGTGAGTGTTACACTCCCCCAAGGCTGCCCTTTGTCACCGATTCTGTTCATAACTTTTATGGACAGGATTTGTAAGCGCAGCCGAGGCGTAGAGGGGGTCTGGTTTGGTGGCCTCAGTATTGCATCTCTGCTTTTTGTAGATAATGTGGTTCTGTTGGCGTCATCAAGCCGTGATCTCCAACTCTCACTGGAGCAGTTCGCAGCCGAGTGTGAAGCGGTTGGGATGAGAATCAGCACCTCCAAATCTGAGACCATGGTCCTCAGTCGGAAAAGGGTGGCGTGCCTTGCCTTCTCCAGGTCAGGGATGAGATCCTGGCCCAAGTGGAGGATTTCAAAAATCTTGTTCACGAGTGAGGGAAAAATGGAACGGGGGATCGACATGGGGAATTGGTGCAGTGTCTGCAGTGATGCGGGCTTTGTCTCGGTCCGTTGTGATAAAGAAGGAGCTAAGCCGAAAGGCGAAGCTCTCAATTTCCCGGTCGATCTACGTTCCTACCCTCACCTATGGTCACGAGCTGTGTGTCGTCACCGAAAGAACAGGATCCCGGATACAAGCAGCCGAAATGAGTTTCCTCCGCAGGGTGTCCGGGCTCTCCCTTAGAGATAGGGTGAGAAGCTCTGTCATCCGGGAGGATCTCAGAGTAGAGCCGCTGCTCCTCCACATCGAGAGGAGCCAGATGAGTTGGTTGGGGCATCTGATTCAGATGCCTCCTGGACGCCTCCCTGGTGAGCTGTTCTGGGAACGTCCCAGCGGGAGGAGACCCCATGGACGACCCAGGACACGCTGGAAAGACTACGTCTTTCGGCTGGCCTGGGAACGCCTCGGGATCCCCCCGCAAGAGCTGGATGAAGTGGTTGGGGAGAGGGAAGTCTAGGTGTCTCTGCTAAAACTACTGCCCCCGCAACCCTACCTCGGACAAGCGGTAGAAAATGGATGGATGGCGTTTCAGTTGAGAATTTAAGTTATGACTTATGTGGAGATCTTGAATTAATTGCGAGTATAAATTTTTTTTGCACAAAAAAAAACAAATACATGCAATATTTGGGGGTGCATAATATACATATATACTATTTACCCAAATTTGTCACATTGTATAGATGTTTAATGGTTAGTCGGTTTGTGAAACAGGTGTACCTTTTACTTTCTACTCGTGCTACATGTGACCCACCAAAACCACTTGGAGTCCTAAATGGGCAAACACAACTGTGGTCTACACGGGTTGCATGTAATTTGCTCAGGTGGAACCCACATAACAACCATTCAGATACCAGTTCAAGGCCATATAGGTAAATACACGTGGCGCAAAGATGGTTCAGACATAAAATTGCCCATTTGGAACCCATCTAAGATCCCGTCAAAAACCCACGCAAGCCCATGTGGGCTAACACAGGCGTGCCCCAGGCGGAATCCAGGAGCAAAACCAGATGGAACCCATGCCCATATGTCCATGTGAAAACCAACATGGGGCCCAGATGGAAATGTTGGCTTGGCATTCCTATTTATGCCCACATACATCTCTGAAAAATATCAGAACAATCGGCCCAGTATTTAAGATTTTATTAACCAAAATGTTTTCCTCTCCATAGATGGCTATTTGCATGAAGGTTGCAATGATGTGGAACTTGCCTGCCGTGTTTGGATCATTTTAATGATGACACGCTAATAAATTAGCAAATTTTCAGCATATTGAATTAGCAATTGTCGATTGAACATAATTTTGGGGTGCTAGCTGCTGTTCGTAGCTGTTGTTCATATGATACTGCAAAGATATATGACGGCAATATTAGGTATACCAACTTGAACAAAGCTGGTGTTTTGGAAACTCAAACAAGCTGTCCTTTTTTTAAATTTATTTCATGAAAAGTTGTCATTTTTGGAGGTGAGCAGATTCCACGCTACAGCGACGACATATAAAATGTGAGTTAATACTGCCAATTTATAGTATAGTACAGCTTTGTCCACACCTGCTATATAGGGTCTCAAAGTCATTTTTTTTCCGAGTTGTCATTTTCAAAGTGGAGGGATTCTACCCAACAGAGACAATATATAAAATATGACTAATTACTGCCATTTTATTGTATAGTACATTCCTTCTTCCACACCGGCTATGCAGTGAATTTGGTCTCTGCTTCTGCCCTCTACGTCACTCCTGGACATGGGCGGGCGGGCAAGCGAGTTTATTTTGGAGATGAAAAACAATTGCTCCAAAAATGATTGACAGCATTGAAAATGACTGCCAGTTTCATTTTCGTAAGCAAATAATACATAAAAAGAACCTGTTGATGAACTATGGACCATGAATACCACATGGGTCCTTTAAGTTAAACACGTTAGTATAATCGCATTACTTTAGTCTTGTCTTATTTCACCAAACAACGTACAAATATAATGAAAACTCCATGCAGTCATGACATTTAACAAAAATCTACTTGGGAATTCAGAACACAAAGTGTACCTTAGGGAGTCTGGCCATTATGATTCTGACTTATTGAAAGATACATGACAATGAAACATTTTTGATGGTCAGAAAAAGAGATCCAACTGAATTAAAGGGGTAAAGTCATTTAACTCCAGAAGAGACATTAAAAGAAAGTGTTGATCCCTTGGGGCGATTCAAATTATGATCCCCGACTTCACCCATAAAACCTCTCATTACACAGTGATGTCGGCTTTCTAATTAATAGTGCATGCCCAGTCTTTTGAACAAAAGCAGTATATGTAGTCTGAAACTTGTTCTTGACTAAGATTAGAGTGGAGGGGCCTAAAAGATGTAATAGGTTGAGGCACAACTCACAAACTATTAGGAGAGAGTTCGCTATTCCCTCTATAGTTGAGATGTCGTACATAGGGCCAAATCCAATTCTACTCCCTTGGCCTTCCCCTTCGTCTTACCCCTTCCCCTGAGCCCTTTGTTTGGTGGGCCAATATGGATGGGTAAATGGTCCTTGGAATAGAACATCAACCCCCCTCACCTCCTGCTGGCTGTGTCATAGGCAGACGCAACAATTGTTTGTGACAATTTCTAAGATGCCATCTTGTCTTTAATGAATGTTACTTTTATGAAAAAAAATGTATTTAAATGTGTCTGTTTGTGCAGTTTCTAAAGGTGACTGGTATTTAAAAATTGTTTATAATGTTTGCTACCATATGACAGGATGCATACATTTCTATATTTCATCTTTATCTGCTCTGAAAAAGTATCTGCTCGAGAATTGCTATCAGTGCTTTGATTTTGCCTTTGGATGTTTGGACCATTTTTGCGAAAGGACAACAAAGGTTAAAAAAAAAAAAAAAAAAAAAAAGAACATGAGAAAAGGGGAAATAAACTGTCCTCCAGAGGACTTGGTCCTGTAAAGCTGTTAATTTTGGCACTTTGTACTTCCATCTCTATATACTGGGGCAAAAGGGGACATGGGCCCCTCATACAAATGTCATGCCCCTGCAAATCCAATCTGCACAAGCTTCCTAAATCTCTTTACTCCGCTTCGTGCCGGCTGTCAGTGAACTACTGTCTGCAGTGAGGGTGTAAAAATAGCCAATCATCTTTTGTTGAAAGAAATATGTGAATTGTGCATTTGTATAATGTTGTGTGAGGAGTCTAATTTATGCATGAGTAGTGGCACCTATGGCTGGAAGAGCAGAGTTGGGATCCAATCGGAAGTCTAGAAGATAAAGTGTGCACCGTTTTGTGAGTTCGGGGGTGTTTTGACAGTTTTTAAGTTATGTCATCCAATTACACCTGCATGCAAACGCATTGTTAGGATTATCCATTGCCTGTTTCACCAAAGTGATTTGTGTTTATGTGACGTTCATGAGTGACCCTGTTGCTTGTTGTTTCTTACCAGAATCCCACAGCAGGTGACAACCCGGCTCAAGCTACCACTGAAGAGACAAACAAACAATGGTCTCTTTATGCAGAATGCTTTACCACAAAGAAGAAAGTGAGGGCTAGCACGAAGGCTGGCAGCCAGAGAGTAAAGAGAGAACGTGTGAGAGGACTCAAGCTTGGAAGACAGATGACATGCTCTTGATTAACTGACACTATCAAAGGGGCTCAATAACCCTGGGTCTTTTTGCTCGGCCCAAATCTTCCTGAGAGTGACAGTTGACAAAGATGCCATGCAGACAGCTCGGTCACTGTCTAGTTGTAAATAGTAAGCTAAAGAGAAGGGCTGTTCAACAAAAACATTCCAGGGGTCACATTATCAAAACTCTAAGGGGACACTAAACCTCCCAGACCTTTGTTTTTTTTTTATTTTATTCTACACAGATTACAGTTTGTTTATGCATAAGTGCATGGATGCTTGCGTGCATTCATAAGTGCGTGTGTTGTGTGTGTGTGTGTGTGTGTGTGTGTGTGTGTGTTATGTAGGGCTATGAACGAATCAGTGTTGACTCCAATTAACCTGCAAGTCCGCACAAAAAACGAATGCCAAATCAGAATTCTCCGATTCGGATCAGAACATTTTCGGATTTTCGAACCAAAGAATAACATAGTACTACTTTATTCTGACAAGAGTTGCAAAGCTGCCAGACCGCGTTTACTTAAGAAAAATATTAAATATTTTATGATGTTTAGCCTTCATGGCCAATGCCATTTTGACTCATGTGGGCATTGTCATTTCATTGCGATATAGCCTAGCTCCAAGTAGTTCGCGGATATTCATGGAAGAGCCACATCCGAAGCCAGAAAGGAGCCATCGCTGGAGCAACCGCAGCAGAATGAAAGAAAGAAATAAAGAAAGAGTGATGACGAGAGCCGGCTAGGTCTGCTGTCTAGGCCTGGTAGTCAGCAGACGAAGTAGGTCGCTGGCTTGCTCGAAAGCCGGCAACTTCATCCAAGGTATGAAGGCAGCGAGGATTTATGGCACTGGTAAGCACAAAACAGACCCTTTGGCCAAGGTACGGGTAAGGGATTTTGGTTAAAAGAACTGCTGTGAACATTGGCAAATATTTCATAGTCCTGGACTGAAAAACACTATTTGCAAAACTAATTTTCCCCCCAAAAAAGGCTTTTTTTCTGATGATTTTTAGCAGATCTTCGGTCGAAACCCTACTTGAGCTTTGACGTGAGTGCAAGAAGCAGATTTGATTTATCCATACCAGTTAACGTACTTGGTCGGTTAACAAAAAGGCCTGCGCCATAACAGTATCCGAGAAGTCTGGATGTTTTTTTAGACAATAACGAGTGAAAATAGTGAGGTTAGATAAAATTTTTTACGCTTTCGTTGAAATTGATTGCTGTAATGTCTCCTTGCAGAGAGGAGCGCCTGAAGTAAGTGATTAATTTCTGTCTATAGTCACAGGTTTTGTGAGCTGTTTCTTGGGTAGATTGGATCCCTCACCTTTGAAAAATAGTTTGGAAGATGCCATAACACAGGTGTTAGCTTTAATGAAGTTTTACTAAGATCGGTGGCGTCATGTCACCACAAACTTTGATGGGCACTGCGGGCTATCAACATGGCGAACACCTGGCAGTAGTGATGTTATGAGATGTGCCAAGTCTTTGAAGCATGTGGAAGGGACATTTACGCAAAGCGCTTATCAAGGCTTGCTTCATTTACGGGAGAAGCCGGAAATGATGATGTCTGAAGCCTCACTGACCGGCTGTACCACGTGACCGAGTCAGGAAGTGCTTTAGATTTTACCACAAGGTTTAACAGCAAGAGTCACTGATGGTGTAGCGGTAGACTCATCTGACTTTGGTGCGGGCAGCGTGGGGTCAGCTCCCACTCAGTGACGGTGTGAATGTGAGTGCAAATGGTTGTCCGTTTCTATATGTGCCCTGTGACTGACTGGCGACCAGTTCAGAGTGTAGTCCGCTTTTCACCCAAAGTAAACTGGGATAAGCTCCAGCGCCCCTGAACAAGATAAGCGGTGCCGAGAATGAATGGATGAATGTTTTGGCAGCAATATAAACCCTTCATGCGGGCTCCTTAAGTTTGGATACATACTTTAACGTTTGTATCCCCTACTAGAGTTTGTAAAGTGTCTATAGCGTTTGGAGATCCCTCTCCCCAGCTACTTCATCCAGCTCTTCCGGGGGGATCCCGAGGCGTTCCCAGGCCAGCCGAAGGACGTAGTCTCTCCAGCGTGTCCTGGGTCGTCCCCGGGGTCTTCTCCCGGTGGGACGTGCCCGGAACACCTCACCGGGGAGGCGTCTGGGAGGCATCCGAATCAAATGCCCCAGCCACCTCATCTGGCGCCTCTCAATGTGAAGGAGCAGCGGCTCTCCTCTGAGATCTTCCCGGATGACCGAGCTTCTCACCCTCTCTCTAAGGGAGAGGCCGGGCACCCTGCGGAGGAAACTCATTTCAGCCGATTGTATCCTGGATCTTGTTCTTTCGGTCACTACCCACAGCTCGTGACCATAGGTGAGGGTAGGAACATAGATCGACCAGTAATTCGAGAGTTTCGCCTTTCGCCTTAGCTCTTTCTGTACCACAACGGACCGATACAAAGTCCGCATCACTGCAGACGCTGCACCGATCCGCCTGTCAATCTCCCGTTCCATTCTTCCCGCACTGGTGAACAAGACACCACGATACTTTAAATCCTCCACTTGGGGCAGGATCTCATCCCCGACCTGGAGAGGGCACGCCACCCTTTTCCCACTGAGGACCATGGTCTCAGATTTGGGGGTGCTGATTCTCATCCCAGCCGCTTCACAGTCGGCTGCGAACTGCTCCAGTGAGAGTTGGAGGTCACGGCTTGATGAAGCCAACAGAACCACATCATCAGCAAAAAGCAGAGATGCAATACTGAGGCCACCAAACCGGACCCCCTGTACGCCTCGGCTGCGCCTAGAAATTCTGTCTATAAAAGTTATGAACAGTATCGTTGACAAAGGGCAGCCTTGGTGGAGTCCAACCTTCACCGAAAACGAGTCCGACTTACTGACGGATATGAGGACCAAACTCTGACTCCGGTTGTACAGGCACCGAACAACCCGTATCAGGTCCCCATACTCCCGAAGCACCCTCCACAGGACTCCCCGAGGGACACGGTCAAACGCCTTCTCCAAGTCCACAAAACACATGTAGACTGGTTGGGCAAACTCCCATGCACCCTCGAGGACCCTGCCGAGGGTGTAGAGTTGGTCCACTGTTCCACGGCCAGGATGAAAACCACACAGCTCCTCCTTAATCCGAGATTAGACTTCACGATGAACCCTCCTCTTCAGCAACCCTGAATAGACCTTACCAGGGAGGCTGAGGAGTGTGATCCCGCTGTAGTTGGAACACAACCTCCGATCCCCCTTCTTAAAAAAGGGGACCACCACCCCAGTCTGCCAATCCAGAGGCACTGTCCCTGATGTCCACGCGATGGTGCAGAGGCGTGTCAACCAGGACAGCCCCACAACATCCAGAGCCTTGAGGAACTCCGGGCGAATCTCATCCAGCCCCGGGGCCTTGCCACCGAGGAGCTTTTTAACCAACTCAGTGACCTCAACCCCAGAGATAGGAGAGCCCGCCTCAGAGAACCCAGACTCTGCTCCCTCATGGGAAGGCATGTCGGTGGAATTGAGGAGGTCTTCGAAGTATTCTCCCCACCGGCTCACAACGTCCCGAGTCGAGGTCAGCAGCGTCCCATCCCCACTACACCCAGTGTTGATGGTGCACATCTTCCCCCTCCTGAGACGCCAGATGGTGGACCAGAATTTCCTTGAAGCCGTCCGGAAGTCTTTCTCCACGGCCTCACCGAACTCCTCCTATGCCCGAGTTTTTTCACCAAAGCTGCATTCTGCCGGTACCCATCAGCTGCCTCAGGAGTACCACATGCCAAAAAGGCCCGATAGGATTCCTTCTTCAGCTTGACGGCATCCCTCACCGTTGGTGTCCACCAACGGCTTCGGGGATTGACGCCACGACAGGCACCGACCACATTACGGCCACAGCTCCGGTCGGCCGCCTCAGCAATGGATGCGCGGAACATGGTCCTCTCGGACTCAATGTCCCCCGCCCCCCTCGGAACATGAGCAAAGTTCTGTCGGAGGTGGGAGTTGAAATAAATAACTATCATTTTTGTCAGTTTGTTTGTCAAGAACTGTATTATTCACTCTTTCTTATTTTATTCAAATGTGAGATGTTTATTGTGTTGTAAGGAAGTAGGGTACAACACCTAAATCTTATTTTCCTTTCGGCTTGTCCCGTTAGGCGTTGCCAGAGCGTGTCATCCTTTCCCATGTGAGCCTATCTCCTGCATCCTCCTCTCTAACACCAACTGCCCTACTCTCTACCCTCACAACATCCATCAAACTTCTATTTGGTTTTCCTCTAGCTCTCTTGCCTGGCAGCTCCATCCTCATCATCCTTCTACCAATATACTGACTCTCTCTCCTTTGGACGTGTCCGAACCATTGAAGTCAGCGCTCTCTAACTTTGCCTCCAAAACATCTAACCTTGGCTGTCCCTCTGATGAGGTCATTTCTAGTTTTATCCAACCTGGTCACTCCTTGAGCAAACCTCAACACCTTTATTTCCGCCACCTCCAGCGCTCCTTCCTGTTGTCTCTTCAGTGCCACTGTCTCTAATCCGTACATCATGTTTGGCCTCACCACTGTCTTTAAACTTTGCCCTCCATCCTCGCAGAGACTCTTCTGTCACATAACACACCTGACACCTTCTCCCAATCGTTCCAACCTGCTTGGACCCGTTTCTTCACTTCCTGACCACACTCACCATTGCTCTGGACTGTTGACTCCAAGTATTTAAAGTCCTCCACTCTTGCTATTACTTCTCCCTGTAGCCTCACTCTCCCTCCCTCCACCCCTCTCATTCATGCACAAATATTCCGTCTAACTTTGGCTAATCTTCATTCCTCCCCTTTCCAGTGCATGCCTCCATCTTTCCAACTGTTCGGCCACCTGCTGCCTGCTTTCACTGCAGATCACAATGTCATTTGCAAACATCATGGTCCACGGGGATTGCAGTCTAACCTCATCTGTCAGCATATCCATCACCACTGCAAACAGGAAGGGGTTCAGGGCTGATCCCACCTCCATCTTAAATTCCTCTGTCACACCTACAGCACACACCTCACCACTGTTCTGCTGCCCTCATACATGTCCTGTATTATTCTAACATACTTCTCTGCCACTCCAGACGTCCGCATGCGGTACCACAGTTCCTCTCTGGGTACTTTGTAATAGGCTTTCTCGAGATCCACAAAGACACAATGTAGCTGCTTCTGACCTTCTCTGTACTTTTCCAAAAACATGCTCAAGGCAAATAATGGATCTGTGGTACTCTTTCTAGGCATGAAACCATACTGTTGCTCGCAAATACTCACTTCTGTCCTGAGTCTTAGCCTCCACTACTATTTCCCATTCATTGTGTGGCTCATCAACTTTATTCCTCAATAGCTCCCACAGCTCTGCACATCACCCTTGTTCTAAACATGGGTACCAGCACACTTTTCCTCCATCCCTCAGGCATCTTCTCACCCACTAGAATTCTGTTGACCAAGCTGGTCAAAAACACCACAGCCACATCTCCTAAATGCTTCCATACCTCCACAGGAATGTCATCAGGCCCAACTGCCTTTCCATTTTTCATCCTCTTTAATGCCTTTCTAACTTCCCCCTGACTAAATATTGCCACTTCCTGGTCCACCACACTTTCCTCTTCTACTCTTCCTTCTCTCTCATTTTCCTCATTCATCAACTGCTCAAATTATTCTTTCCATCTGTCCAGCACACTACTGGCACCAGTCAACACATTTCCATATTTTCCTTTCTCCTCTCCTCAGTCCTCTCAGTGTCCCACTTCTTCTTACCTAACCTCTTTCCTTGTATCATTTCTTGTACTGTGAGGTTCCACCACCAAGTCTCCTTCTGTCCTTTCCCGCCAGAAGATACACCAAGTACTCTCCTGCCTGTTTCTCTGATCACCTTGGCTGTAGTGGTCCAGTCTTCTGGAAGCTCCTCCTGTGCACAGAGAGCCTGTCTCAGCTCTTCTTGAAAAGCCGCACAACACTCTTCCTTTCTCAGCTTCAACCACATGGATCTCTGCTCTGCTTTTGTCTTCTTAATCTCCCTCCCCACCACCAGAGTCATTTTACAAACCACCATCCTATGCTGTCTAGCCACACTCTCCCGTACCACTACCTTACAGTCGGTAACCTCCTTCAGATTACATCATCTGCACAAGATGTAATCCACCTGTGTGTGTGTTTCTACCTCTGCTCTTGTAGGTCACCCTATGTTCCTGCCTCTTCTGGAAAAAAAGTGTTTCTTACAGCCATTTCCATCCTTTTTGCAAAGTCTACCACCAAGTTCCTTTCCTGGATGCCGTACTTAACCACATTTCTTCATCACCCCTGTTTCCTTCACCAATATGTCCATTACAATCTGCACCAATCACTCCTCTCTCTCGGTCTGGGATGCTTAGAACTATGCCGTCTAGCTTCTTCCAGAATTTCTCTTTCACCTCTAGGCTGCATCCTACCTGTGGGGCATAGCCACTAATCACATTATACATAACACCCTCAATTTCAAGTTTTAGCCTCATCACTCAATCTGATACTCTTTTCACCTCCAAGATATTATTAGCTAACTTTTCCTTTAAAATAACCCCTATTCCATTTATCTTCCCATCTACACCATAGTAAAATAATTTAAACCCTGCCCCTAAACTTCTAGCCTGACTGCCTTTCCACCTACTCTCCTGGACACACAATAAATCAACCTTTCTCCTCATCATCATGACAACCAACTCCCGAGAGTTTCCTGTCATAGTCCCAACATTCAATTCTAAGCTATGTGCTTTCCTCTTCTCTTTCTGCCAAAGAACCTGCTTCCACCTCTCCTTCGCCTTCGACCCACAGTAGCTGAATTTCCACTGGCCCCCTGCAGTGCCGGGGGCGGACGTTGTTAACCCGGGCCACGACTATCGTGAATGTTTTTGAGATGTGGGAGGAAACCGGACTACCCGGAGAAAACCCACACAGGCACGAGGAGAAGATACAAAGTCCACGCAGGCGAGGCTGGGATTTGAAGCCATGTCCTCAGAACCATGAGGCAGTTGGCCATAGTGTCACCCTCAACAGCGCCATGTCTGCACTATTTTGTCGCCCTCCACAGTGCCATGCCCACACTATTTTATCAGGCTTGAACACTTGAAAAAACGATGGCGTGACACAGGCATTTGCCTTTGTGACATATTAAAGGTTTTCTAGGAGGTCAGGGGCTCGGCTGACCACGATTTTGACGTGCACGGCTTGCGGACTTTGAAATGCAAGGCTGGTCATCGTGACATGTTCAAACCATTTTAATTAATGAGCACGTTATAAATTAGCAATTTTGGGGGATATTAGAGATTGAACCTAATTTTGGGGTGCTACAGCTGTTGTGTTCATGCCAGAATGCATAGCAACGGTATGAGTGTTTGGGTTGACAAAGCTTGTGACGAGGACATGTGGCACCCACCATCATTTTTGTGTCATTTTAAAATTTAAAACAAATTCCGTACCGCTTATCCTCACCAGGGTCACGGGCATGCTCGAGCCTATCCCAGCTATCTTTGGGTGAGAGGCGGGGTACACCCTGAACTGGTCACCAGCCAATCGCAGGGCACACATAGACAAACAACCATTCACACTCACATTCACACCTATGGGGAATTTAGTCTTCAATTAACCTACCATACTTGTTTTTGGGATGTGGGAGGAAACAAGAGTACCCGGAGAAAACCCACGCAGGCACGGGGAAAACATGCAAACTCCACACAGGCGAGTCCGTATTTGAACCTGGGTCCCCAGAACTATGAGGCAGATTTGCTCACCAGTCGTCCAGCGTGCTGCCGCTAATATTAGATATTAGGGAAGATAATTTGTATGTATCATTTTTTAAATTGGCTGCACATGTAAACATTGGTGTCACCATTTCGGAATTAATCACTACAAAGATTTGTGCATCATAAATGTGCATTCAGTTATTCTTTTTTTTTTTTTTAGATCAATTATTTATTTATCCAGTGCATGCATTTTAAACACTACTCCAAGTTTGATTTTGGATATACTGTAGTATTTCATATGGATCCAATAAATAATTAATGTGAAATTAAAAGCAAGTAAATGTGTGAGTGACTGCACTGTTAAAATTGTCTGTATATGTTGACTGGTAGTCGCCAGCACATTTCTGATCACAAACAGAGATCATATGAAAAAAAATCTCAGGGCACATACACTTTTTTTCCCAGTGTGGGTGCGTGACTGGATTTACATGGCCTTCTAATGAAGCTCTATTAATACGATGATCAATTACCATGTTTTATGTGTGACCATATGCTAAAACCTTCATGCTACTCTATGTGGTAATGGAGTCAACATTTTGGGGTCTTTTTTTTTTTTTTTTTTTAATTGCAGCCATTGTGAAATGTTGAAATTGAAATTATGTTCTAGCCTTGTTACAAACAGCAGCAGTTGCCAGTTGCATTTTGCGCTGCGCATTTAGATGCAAGTAACACGGCCTTATTGGCTTAATGTGATGCATTTAAAATATCTTGACCAGACATTACACAACAAATCTGACGATTACATGTTCATTATCTTATGAGAAAAATATGAAAAAATAAATAATTTTAAGGCTTCATATCAGCAAAAAATTGTGTACAAAATCTCTGAATAGGTCAGACCATCTCACAAACAAGTACCCGAGCCTTTTCCTCTGCAATGATTGAATGACACACAATCTTACATAAACTGATAGATCATCTCTCATGTAAATGTCACATTTTCCATATGAGTTATAGAAAGAAAATTTTCCCTGTCTCTGTTGCTAAAATCTGTGGATGTATAATCTGGACACAGGTGAGAAGGAAGTGTAGTTGATTCATGCTTTTTCTACCAGTGGGAAATAATAAAAAATGGCGATGCCTACCCAATCCTATTTTGTTTTAATTATGCTAGAAATAAACAAAGGAAGCATACACTGGCCAAACACAATTAATGGAGCAGGAAACAGCGACCTTCCTAGCAAGGATCAAGTATGGCAAACTGCAAATCAGAATTGTGTCACAGCAGACCAAATTGGAATGACTTAAATATAAATAGGTAATGTATAAATGCAGTATAGTGACACTATAAATAACTGTTCAACAGTGGTCTGCCCTCACTGCTTCCCTCGATACAGCTAGATAAATAACTCCTTAATTGAGGAAACTGACAGATCTTCAATTAGCTTTATTGCCAGTCAACATAGTGAAACTGAAACATACAAAAAAATAAAAGGCATGTTAAGACTACATACAAAATGAAAGTCTAAATACTAATGTTAGGGTGTTATCAGTTTATATTAACGACAAAATTATGCATGCGTTCGCCTCCACACATTAAGTCCAAAGGTCCAAAGTGGACAAAGAACCAAACACCTGTGTTAACCAAGAGAAGAGTGAAATGCGTATAAGGAAACGGAAAATGTGTTACTTCTAATTACTGCCCCAATTTCCGACCACTACTGTGTAAGTGTATCAACCCTGTGACACAATTTCCTAAACATTCTCACACGCACACAAAAAGGGCTTTGCAGCTTGCTGAACACTCCCCATCAACGACCACCTTAGCATCAGACAAAAGAAAATAACTGTGATCTTTCTTTGTATGTTGGATAGGTACCGTCCCAAATGAATTTCACATCAGCCTTTCTGACACATCCAACAATACTGGAGTCTTGGTCACAAATCCCATTGGCCAGTGGTTCCTTTCGATTTGGGGATAAAGCAGGAAGACCGTGTCACGTTTTGATGATTTGGTTTTGAAGAGTGCCGCTGTTGTCGGCTTTGCAGTGTCGAGGGGTACGAGGCCGCAAAATTATCTGTAATACAAATTTTTCCCAAAATGAGAAGGGCAGCTGGAGTGCGGACAAACAGAGAATCTAGGTGATTTGATTATAGGATCAGGGGTCATGCATTCATGATTGTGGTGACCTCTGCAATTAAAGTGGCCAGACTGTTGTGTGTAAGGTTAAGGATCAATATGAACACGCAGGGAGTCCAAAATCAAGCATGCAATACCTATCCTGCATTCCTAGTACCTCCCATGTGAAATAGTGGGTGGGGTGGGTTGAACATCCACAGTTGGACCACAGGATCACTGAGAGAAAACAGCCTATGCATTGCGCCAGTGTTCAAAGCAATGTGTACTGCCCTTGTACTTATACAAGTGCACAATGCTGCATTATTTGCTGCTTGCAAGACATCCTCAAGTCTGAGAAATGAGACTGAAGCTACTTATTCTTCACCTTCCTCAGAGAATCCTGAGGACCTCACAGCACCCTCTGTGATGTACCCCTGTGGGGCTGTACCTTTTAATTATGGTGTCATATTAACAACAGATCAGTGACGTGACGGCAAGTGACCTCCAACTCTTAAGAAAACCTGGATTGTTAAAGAAATGAGAGCTTCTGAAGACGATTATGTTCAAATGGATTCTTCCCTTTTTGTAGGCGTATTCGCTCGTGTGAGAAGACCTCTTGTTAAAAGGTCTTGACGACCACCATAACTCGGTTGAGATCTGAGATGGTAATTACGTTAGCACAAGTCTCTGTCCTCCTTTAATTTGAAGGTATGGGCAATGTGCACCATCTTTCCAAATGCTCCCAAGTAACTTCTGACTTGAAAAGTCAGTAAATGGCATGAAGGTGGAGATGCTAAAGTAAAGAGCACACTTCCAGGTTATCTTCCTGATTGACCAATCTACTTCTTTAAGACTTGAACAAGCCTGATGTCCTCAGCCAGGTGATCGACAAAAATTCGGTGACTGGAAGAGATTATCCATGAGCCATAATCTGCAGGGTTTAGTAACTCAGTTACTCGCTGCGTACGTAGTTCCATTGCTTTGATTTGTTGAACCCAATTGTTAACAAACACATGGAACCTTCTAGACTCATTATGAATGTAGCTGCAAATTACCCTAATGCTGGAGTAGAAATGTGTCGCACTGAACTGAATGTATATTTAATCTCCGATCAATTCTGCAACATCCACTGTAAGAACTGCAGCGCATAGCACAAGCCTTCGGTTAGTTATTTCAGATGTTGGCGCAAACCTGGCCCTTCCAAACAGTAAAGCAACATCCACATTGTCTGTGCTGCGAGTAGCCTGAAAGTAAGGCATTGCGGCAATTTCATGTGTGAAGCATTACAGAAGGCAAATACCTCCTTGTTTTGAGCATCCGGCAATAAAACGTACGTGTACGGTTTTGAGATTCTGATGAGTTCAAGCTGTTTCAAAGTATTTTTCTACTGCTGCCATCCTCTAAATTAGGTTACTGTCAGTCCTCATTCTTGGATTTCACGAGTTCGTGCTGAATTGTGAGCAAGGCCCAACTCTGAATGTTGACTGGCACCACAAAGCCAAGATGATCAATCCTGCACTGGAATATGTCTTCCTCTGGGTTGTCGTTGCGGTAGCAGAGGACTATAAGGGAATTCCTGTGTCTCTCCTACACAAGAAAACTGTGAAACGTTGAAAGTTAGCTGTGACTGTCACAGACTCTTCACTGATGCGAATGAGCACCTCCGCCGGGTTGTTACTGATATTTGGACCAGTGAGCAGCTGATGGTTCAGAAAAACCCTTTCGCATTTAAAGCTGGAGATGAAGACCACCTTTATGTGTCCAGGCTGTCGTTTTATGACCTGTTTTAGCTTTTTCATCTGTTTCAATCGAAGAATGTAGCACAAGCTTGCGAAAACTTGGATCTACTTTAGCATAAGCATTTTCATTTCTGACTGCTCTTTCGAGGTTTCTCTGCACTCCTCCTCAGGGAAAAACAAACAACACAGACTGCACTTCATTGTCAGAAACTATATTAATGACCCCACACCAAAGGAAAACTTTCCTTCCTGGGGCATCTCAAAAGTGATACAGCACAGTGTCATTTAGTTCTTGCAAACATTCCCAGTTCCTACGGTGTAGGGTACAATATAAGTTGGAAGCAAAGAGACTGCTAGCTACTGCTTATTTGTTTTGTGGGGTGAATTGAAATTAAATGTGCTTTGTGACGAAGCGCACTCCATTTACGCTATCTAGCTTAATGTGCTATCTCTCAATGGCACAAAGGAGGTTGACGAGTTCAGCAGCACAGCTGGAGTACGCCAATGGGAGATTTTAATTATAAACAATCTCCACTGTAGGAAATGAGGCCACCCTTCAATAGTCCACACACAAAGTGTGGGTGCATTTTTACAATGCCGTCATATTTAGTTGCTGAAAAGAATATGCCATACTGCAATACAATTAACCATTTCTACTGTCTTAGAGTACAACACAAAAGCCAATTAAGCAATGTTTTAATAGTGCAATGCTATCTTTCTTTTCTTTTCTTTTGTTACTACGATAGAAAATCACATGTGCAGTATGTTTGTTCTGAAAGGTTTTCTAAGGCATTTTTTGGTAAAGTGAAACATTTTTCATCATCAATCGTGGTCTTTTCCCAGTGGTATGTGATTAACAAAAAAAAATTGCCAGAAATGTAAAATTTTGGGAGCATGCAGACATATGCAATTTGTTTACTTATTATAAAAACCCAGATTATTTTTAAAAGGTTTCAGGACACAAATCACTTGTTAATATCAAAGGGGACAAATTGTGGCAAAATTAAGATACAACAAAATTTTCTTGAGATGTTTGTAAAACATCAAATATACTCTGTAAATTGGGTTTGTTTCAGGAACAAACATCATGGAATTTATTGTGTGACCTGTTAGATGAGACTCTACTCCTAGTATGACGAAACATGCTTTATAAGATTAATCTGTTTTGTTCCTCCGTGTCACTTTTTCACTGTTGTCACATCGAGTCGCTCAAAAGTCACCTGATTGTCCTCTGGCTGGTCATTGCAGGGCGGGACCTGCTGTCTTGGCGATGAAATTAGGCTGTGACATGTCTGTAGGGGGTTGGTAAAATATCCGCCTCAATTCAGACTAGCAAACAAACAATGCCCCGAGGCAAGCAGGCGATGTAAACCCATCAAAGATGAAGGAGACAAAAAAGGTCAAGAAACAGCAAATCCTTTAACACAGACAAGCTGATGAATATTTGTTTGTATAGTTTGTAGCATGCAAGCACCAGTGATTCATGCAAAACTCGGTGTGCACAAAGGATTGAGCCCTTTGGATCACACATGAATGTAGATTAGACAAGAGGTGTGTCATGGTCAGAATCAAGCCTCCCTGGGGCCCTAAGCAAAATATTATTTTGGGGCCCTCTATTTCTGCCCCCTAGTTGTCACCTAAACAGGTGCTTCGTTCACTCTGGTGAGAATAATGTGCAGACAACAGAAAGAGCTGATTTAAATTTCAACTCGGAACGCATTAGTTTAAGATGAAGTAAAATATTTTCTACAGTTTTCAAATGTGTCATACAAATGGGCTAAACATCTATGAGTACCTTTGCTAAAATAATCCAGTGGACTGGTCACAATAAACGAAACCAAAAAAATGTGCAGTTGGTTTGAAAGAAGCATCTGCACCTGTAGCCTTATGCTACCTATAGATTTATAGTTATAGCTATTTCTGTGATTTTACTTCAGGGTTATGCAAAAAACTGGGAATAATGTCTGAAGAAAGACATGCCATGTATTTATTCATTTTACTGTAATTTTTTGGGGAATATAAAAAAATTCTGGAAAGAACAATGGAGAATAGATGCAAACTAAAATTTGCATTGTCATCACTTCAAGACACTTGAACAAGCCATTATGAGAAAAACAACCATTGTTCTTGTTATCCATGCCTGAGCATTTGCTAATGTGTGTCATAAGATCACAGAATAATGAGGGACAGAATTATGCATTTGCTAATAGCAACCACTTACCGAGCCTGTACCAACCAAAAACAGACATACTAATCATATATTTAATGGGACTAGAACTGTAAATGTGTGCGGACATCTCTTGGGAACAGGAAACTCTTTTTTTCCCCATTTCAGTTTTCCGGATTTTTTGTGCGGGGCTAAAAACAAGGCCCAAATGTACACTTGGGCTTTCTGGCATAAGTCGACCCTCCACCACCATATAAGTACCGAGCGCCATCATTCCATCAGTGGCTATTTGGCATAATTGCCGGGTCTTTACGAATAATAACTTGCCCAATATCTACCGCTACAGCGTGCAAATAGCTATCAAGCTATGCCTACAACTTGAAAAATGCATCTTCCTTAATGATTGCGTTTTGTTATTTGGACTACAGTGTCTCGTGTGGAGCCATGCGCAGCGCACCGAGTGAGCAAAGACGAATTGGATGGCCAGAACGCCAGTACACCAGCCCTCTAGCGGCTACTAGCCATTACATGAGCCTGCTAGCAGTGCTCCCATGCTGCTGGTTGGGCCGCCTAATTCGCCATCGCTCACTCCATATGCTCCACACAACAGAGACACTTCAGGGAAAGTTAACTGTTGATTACGTTCGCTTGCCCGTAAGCTAGCAAGCTTGCTAGACAGGCAGCGGGGTCGTCTAATACATCACCACATCATGTTATGTCAGTATATGGGTCCACACACCACAGCCACTGTAGGCAAAAGTTAAATGTTTATTAAACACAGCAGCACATTATTCTGATCAGCCTGTGACTCACATTGGCATCTATTAGGTGAAGGCTGAGCAGAGCGTGTTTTTAGCTCATTCAGCGGACAGGCCCACAGCTTCCTACAGCTGGGAGGACATCTCTATCTTTCAGGATTTTTTTAGCTTCATTTTATATACTTTGAAAAAAAAAAATGTCATTCAAATTTGGCAGGCTTGTTAACAAAACTTCTCTGGCGTCTCAAATTTAGATTTATTTAAGACATTTTTATTTTCACTTTACAGGGCCTTTAAGAGATTTGCTGATCTCAAACCAAAATCTACATCTCGCAAATGTTATAGAGCAGTGGCCCTCAACCCCCGGTCCGCAAGACTTTTGTTGAATAGAAGGAATGACCAATTTATATAATTTCCGTTGTATTGTGTTTTCCATCCATCCATCCATCTGAGCCGCTTCTCCTCACTAGGGTCGCGGGCGTGCTGGAGCATATCCCAGCTGTCATCGGGCAGGAGGCGGGGTACGCCCTTCTCCGCTGCAACAGCTGCACGTCGCAATTGACACATCAACCAGTGTGGTCGCCTCGGTTACGCGCTCTCTAGTATTGTTTTTGTGTTTTTCGTTCGTCTTTGGAGACATTACACGACTCACTTACACAAGGGGAGACTTGCTAACCATCAAGGAGGCTACTCCGGACTTTCTTTCACCAACTTTCGCAAATCCACTCAGTTTTTTCCCCGAGTCACTGACCGGAGCGGCGTCCGCGGTTTTCGGCACATGGAGGCGGAGGAGACGCCACAGAGGGAAGCGAGCCGGCATCCAGGTGAAACTCCGCAAGAGAGCATACAGATTGGCGTTCCCGTCGATCCACCTCGCGAATGTACGCTCACTACCCAACAAAATGGACGAGCTTCATCTCCTGTTAAAGACCAGTAAAGACTGCGGACGTTCCGCCGCAATGTACTTTACGGAGACCTGGCTTTGCGACACTGTACCCGATGGCGCTGTCATGCTTCCATATTCACCGACCAGACCGCGACATGGAATCATCGGGGAAAACAAAAGGCGGTGGGATATTATTCTATATTAAAGAATAATGGTGTACGGACGTCACGGAGCTCAGCCCACACTGCAGCCCGCATTTGTAGTCCCTGTTTTTGAACTGTAAGCCATTCTACCCGCCGCGTGAGTTCACCTTCTTCATTCTCGCTGGCGCGTACATCCCGCCTCAAGCTAACACGAACGCCGCATTGCTAACACTCACCGAACAAGTCAACGAAATGGAAAAAAAAAAACACCCGGACTCACCTCTCATTATTCGCGGGGACTGTAACAAAGCTAAACTCAACCACGAACTCCCTAAATACAAGCAGTACATCTACTGTCCTACCAGGGAAAATAACATTTTAGACCACTGCTATACTACGCTAAAAAACACATACCGTGCTGTACCTCGTGCAGCCCTGGGCTCGTCTGATCACTGCTTAATTCACTTAATACCGTCGTACAGGCAAGAACTTAAATGTGCAAAGCCTACAGTGAAAACAGTGACAAAGTGGACCAATGAAACAAAGATGGAACTTCAAAGCTGTTTAGACTGCACAGACAGGAGTATCTTTGAAAATTCAGCTGGCAGCCTGGATGAATATACGGACACTGTCACATCCTATATCAGTCTCTGTGAAGAGGTTGGTGTACCAACAAAGTCATTTTGCACTTTCAACAACAACAAGCCGTGGTTTACTGCCAAACTTAAGCAGCTTCGCCAAGCTAAGGAGGACACATATCAGAGCGGGGACAGGGCCATGTATAATCGAGCTTGAAACCAGCTGACTAAAGAAATTAACATTGCAAAGAGGAACTATGCAGCAAAGTTGGAAAAACAGTTTAGCGCAAACGACTCTAAATCAGTCTGGCATGCATTCCAATCGCTGACTAATTACAAGCGACGATCCCCCCCCAAGCTGAGAACAATAGCACACTAGCCAACGACTTGAATACCTTCGACTGCAGATTTGAAAAGGACACTTACACATCCCACACCCATCCGGACGCACCCCCGACCACCATCACTCCACCGACTTCAGCGTTAACCATCCGCGAACAGGATGTGAGACGCATCTTCAAACAACAAAAGATTAACAAAGCGGCAGGCCCAGACCATGTGTCCCCATCCTGCCTCAAAGTCTGCGTGGACCAGCTCGCGCCAGTCTTCTCTCAGATCTTCAATAGATCTCTGGAACTGTGCGAAGTACCATCCTGTTTCAAACGCTCCACCATCATTCCAGTCCCCAAGAAACCTGCAATCTTGGGTCTAAACGACGACATGCCTGTCGCCTTGACATCTGTGGTTATGAAGTCCTTTGAACGTCATGAAAGCACAACAGGGTGCAACATTAACGGTGGCCCGATGGCCCGGGACCAGTATGCCACTGTGTCAGGCCACCACCGACGCATAGATGCTGGCCCGCTTGGGCCAGTCACAGAAAGCTTTCACCCACCGAAAATGGCCCAAAAGTTCAGTTCATTTTGAATTACTTTTATCACAGGGATGTTTGATGACGCAAGAAAAAAAAACTGAGACCGGCCCATGGTTTACTGGATAAACAGGCACAAATTGAGGTTAGCCTCAAGTCAATAGCTAAAGCTAACACCGCTAGCCTAAATTGATTCATACCAGCGGCGGAGGGACCACAGAATGGTGGAGAGGAACAATGGCAGCAACACAAAGTGATGCTTCATTGCCAGATTATTACTGTATTTCCAATAATGTGTGGACAACAACTGTGTGCTAACAAGAACTTTTTTCATTATAGACGTAATACAATACGCAACAAAACACCATAACACTTTATGGCACTGTCTGAACAATTGACAGAATACAGCACACGGCTGACGTGTAAATCATAGGTCTTCGCATGAAAAGGGTCAAAAGTGCTAAAACGTTTGGGGAACATTGCATTTGTTCATTTCCTACACCACTTATCCTCACTAGAGTTGCGAGCATGCTGGAGCCTATCTCAGTTGACGACGGGTGAGAGGCACGTACACCCTGTACTGGTTGTCAGCCAATCACGGCGCACACAAACAAACTATTCATACCTACAGTCAATTTAGAGGCGTCAATCTACCTACCATGCATGTTTTTGGAATGTGGAAAGAAACCGGAGTACCTGGAGAAAAAACAAACACAGTCACGGGGAGTACATGCAAACTCCACACAGGGGAGGCCGAATTTCTTGGGTTCTCAGAACTGTGAAGCAGTTGTGCTCACCAGTCGCCCACTGTTCCACCCACTGCATTTATATAAAAACTATATTTTATATTGTGCATTATTTGTTTATGTATTTATTTCAAGGATAGCCCATTGGGATCTCATCTTCAAGGGGGTCTTTTCAACACATACAACCCC